>NC_031773.1:61054113-61124334 GCF_001522545.3 Parus major
GGGGGGTAAGAACTAACACCTAAAGCCTTCAAAGCTCAATCTCACCAGTCTTAATTTACCAGGTTATCAGATTTTGTTCTCATCATTCAGAGCTCCAGGATCTCAATAGCTGAGCATCCAAAGTTTACACAGAAAGAATGTGTGTTATTCTCTCATCAGTTCTCCATTTCCACACTAAAACAGTGAGGACTCATAAGAGCATCATGACAACAGCACATTTGAATAGATTATAGAACAGGAGTATAAATATATCAAGAGGAAAAAAAAAGCAATTATCATGTTCATTAAATTTGAAACACCCTTCTGTTCATGACTCCTTTATTTACTTGCTGTAAGTGGTAATATCCACTCACAGAGCAGGTGCTTTGTTTCTTCTTTCCACACCACCCTAAAAGCAATCCAGATATAATCAATGAAGTTCTGTATCATACTCCACTTTCTTAAGGGAAAAATCAGACTAACTCTGTATTATTAATTCACAATAATTTCTTTCCCTAAAAATACAGAAAAATCATATTTTCATTTGTTTCCACTGCATGTTATTCTGAAGCTCAAAGATCTTAATGCATCTCTTATCAATATAAATCCATCTGAGAAATCTGATTTATTACAACTGAGGCCCCAGTCTGATAAATTCCAGGTTTTAACAGGAAGCAATGGACACACCAACAGGACAGTTCAGTCTGCTGTCAAGCTTAAGGTAACTCTTCACCCTCAGATTACTAAGTCCTTACACCAAGCTCACATCCCAGGATAAGCTGACCTTCAGGACATCTAGTCAGCCTGAAAGAAGAATAACTAAAAACTTGAGTGAAAAGAAAAGGGTAAAATACTTCACAGGCTTCCAAGAGGCTGCCTACTTCCTCTGTTTAAAGAATATTACTTGTCCCAGCTGTTTGTGTTGCCCCACCACCTGGAAGCTAGATTCAACAGTGTATTAAAAAACCTACCCAAAAAAAAGTGATCTGAATTATTCCATAACTGATTTACTTGGAGCAAGCTAAGAAATGCTCTAGTGAACCAGCAGAGCTGCCAAGGAGACAAACAGTGTGTGGGTGTAGTGACGTTCCTCATTGATACAACAAATACAAGCATAATTCAGTCTAATTCCTCCTAAATTGCTTTAAATGAAAGATCTTTTGTAGCACTGGAAAAACTGGCAGAATTGCTGACACACAGTTCTATTCTTCAGGCTAAAATCACAGATCTGTGTATCCACACAGGTGGATAAACAGAAGGAAATCCCTGATTCCGTAAGAAACCAGAGAATGCATTTTCTCTGTCACCTCTATTATTTTACAGCTCCTCCAAGCAGAGACCCTGTCATGAATTTCATTACATTCCAAAATCCGTGGCTGTGAATGAACTGGGTTTTTTTTAAGAGGGAAGATACAGCCTCCAGCATGTAAAACAAATACAGCATGAAACACATATAAACATGAGCAACAGAGGGGCCTTTTCTACATTTGAACAATCCAAAGCATTACAGTCTCCTTTTTTTGCTGCTGTTTTTTCCAAGAGCCTTGCTACTATTTACTGTCTCAAGAAAAAGCCATAAACTTCATATCTCATCTCATTCAGACATCAAGGGATCCAAACCCTGGCAAGCAGTTCTGTGACCAGAGTTTGTTTCTTATTATTTACATTTCTGAAGGACAGATTAAACATTTTAATATACCATGAGATCTCTTTTTTTTCCTGTACACTGAAGCTATTATGTATCCTGAGTGCCAGTAGGACACATCTCTGGAGCACTTCTAGGCTTCTTTCTAAGCTGCTTTGCCTCCCTTTCTATCTTCTAGTATCAGTTTTAATACACACTTTGTATTATCAATCTAATATATTAACGTATTAACTAACTTCAAACCTCTCCTCTTCAGACAAGTGCTCAGAATTAAAAGACACTCATAAATCCCACAAATCAAGACCAACCCTTCAAAGTCTCATTCAGGGCTTTACAGAAACTCTGAGTCTTCACACAAAGATGTGCTGAGCAGCAAAAGCAGTCTTGCCTCCCATTCTCATTAGGAACTGGCGTGATATAAGGTGCACACCCAATCCAACAGCCCTTATAAACAGGGAAATACCATTAAAAGGTAACCCCTTTATGGAACAGCACCCCACGCCAAACCTGCAAGCAGCAGGAATTTAATCTTCTGCTGTTGCAACAGTATCAATTCTTACTACCTCTGGGCTAATTCATGAAAATTCAGAAGTTCAGTCAATGGGTATTTGACACAGCTTTTTTGCTCGGTCTTCTTCTAGCCAGTCTACCCACATAAATTAACCTGTAGTTTTATTTTTGCATTTGAAAGTTTTCAGGTTTCTAAACATGCTACATTCAGATTCCTGGGCTTTCCTCAGGAATGAGATGTGACAGTCATTTCCTTTCAGGAGAAAGGAAGATGAAAGGACTTAGCTTTTCAGCACACCAAGTTGAGGTACCTGACAGGTTCTGCAGAAACATTTTGCTGGATCAGCAACATCTTTGCTGAATCACCCAGCAGGAAAAGTGTGCAAGAGCATCCATTAAAATACAATCAGTTAGTGGTAACCTTACCTTCCCGAGTTCTGAAGTCATCCTCAAGGAATTTATTAAAATTGCCACACAACCCACAGGTCTTATTATAGTGCTTTTCTTGAAGGAGTATCTGAATGTTTCCACTGGCATCAATCTTCACCACAAAGCCATGCTCATCACTGGATATTTTATAATAACCTGCCTCCTTCTCTATAAATATACCATTGGAGGCAAAAGGTATGGAAACTCTGTGGAGAAAAAAACCCAGGAAATTCTCAGCATGTGACTCACAGAACCCATCAGGTTGTTTTCTCCTAGAATTATAGTTCCTACAGGTACCTTTTGTCTTCCTGCATCACAACTCCATCTAAAGAGACACGAAGACTGAAATATTCTCCAAGATACAAAGAGAAACCAATTCTGTCCCCATCCTGGTAATCACCTAAGGAGATGAGACACACCAAATATTTTTAGTTCTGAGACTGAGGAGAACAATTTGTAGTCAGTAAAAACTTATTTTAAACTATGACCAACAAAGAACAGTTATTAGTGAATATAAAAACATCTGCCAAAGCAGTTGGTATGAATGTCGCAGTTTCAGTACAGATATCATCACTTCTATGCCCAAGAATAACTCTGCAGAGGCCTATGCTAATTCCAAGGCCTTCTGTCCCAGAAGGTGGGATTTATCTTACTGGTATGGTTTAGAATATAGATAAAATTAGTTCTAAAGGGTTATATAGTTCTTATTCCTGGATTCAGCTTTAACTTGGCAACATCTCCAAATGAAGATGAATTGAAAAATTCAAAATTAGTAAAGGTCTTCCCCTTTTTAGTTGGAGTAGTATGAAAATCCCTGTTTCTCAGCAGCTTATTTATGTGTGATCTGCACTACCAAGGGATAACAGAAGCCCCAAAAGTAATCCCACTTTCCAAAACAAGCCAAAAAAATCCTAATACAACCCACAAACAGATGAAAAAAAAACCCAGTCAAGACCTCTTTTTATGCAGTGGTCCATCCTAGCTGACAAAGGGGAACTATTTATCTTTTTTTCCAGTGATGGAACCCAGCTCAGACTCACCCAAGAGCGTGAAGGAGTGCTTGTGGCAGTCTCCAGCAAGGAGGTAGCTGCAGTCCCCAGCAAAATTGTACAAGGAACCATCAAATGTTCTGATGTGATCATTCCCAAAAAGGCTGCAACGGGCAACTGATGACTCCTGAAGTGAAGCACCTGATAACCCTGAGTATCAAAACACAACATGAACTTGCAATGTAAAGCAATAATTTTGCAGTTCAGGAACTTCTCTGCTGGAATTTATGCCCATTGGGATCCTGGTAGCTTCTAGACAGACTGTAAGCCTGGCATGGCAGTCCATAGGATCACAGCTTTTTTATTATTATTAGATGCATTACTGAAATGCCTTTTTTTTACTTTCTTTCCTCCAGCCCAAACCTTTCATGGGTAATTTAAATCCTGATCCTTTGAGGAATGCCATGTGCTCATCTGTACCTGCCTGCAACCCCCCTGAAGCCTATTGGGCACTAGGAAAGCTCCGTATTTTATTCAGTCAAACATCCCTGACTTCAGGGAGTGTTTGGGACTCAAAACAGTGCCTGTTTCAAGGTAAACAGACAAAAGGAATTACTTTTTTGATGCCTTCAGCATGGTGAGGATAATCCCTGAGTCAGTACAAAAAGGGGAAGGAGGGCTCATATCTCACCAAAAAATAGTGAAATTATATTCTAGTCCAAACCTGTTTTCTTACCTGTGGTTACAGTGGCCAGCAGAAGGTTTGTTTGCAGCACTGTCAAGAGGAGCATCTGTTAAAAAGCAAAAAGAGACAGTTTAGAATACTCTTAGTTTGAGACACAGTCTGTTTCAGAACTCCTCATCATCTTCTATCCTTTCTTTATAAAGAAAATTATTATTGAGGTTCTGCAACATTTCAGAAGGCCATAATCCATGCAGACAGTTGAGGTAATTCAGTTGCCCTCCATCCTGCTTTAACTAGGTAATCAAGGAGAGTTATTAATTATTCTTTTCCCCCATTTTCACTTCTCATGGCAGAGAAATGCAAGCCAACACAGACACATATTACAGTTCTCCTCAGTTAACACTCTGCACACAAAGCCCTTTAACACACAGCATTATTTCTCAGCCAGCCTGATGTGGAGAAGCACCCCAGACTGGCTCAGCCAAGCTGGCTCCAGTAGAAGTCATCTCTGCAGCACAAGATTTCCACCCAAACATACACAAAGGGAAAGAAAAAATAGACAGGTTTTGCACCAGCCAGAAGGTTTGCTTGGCAGACCACTGTAGCCACATAATCCACTGATTTCAGGGTGATAACATGCTTGAGATAAGAAACTAGAAGGAAAGGGAGGAAATCACAGAGATTAGAGATCCAGGGTGAAAATTTTCATTCAACAAAAACAGTATTAGCATTGCCTCCTCCTTTCCACAACCAGAATGTCAGTCTTTGTTTTCCATATGTCTATAAACTACCTCCAGGATGTCTTAAAAAGTAATAATTAATAATAGGATAATAGGGTCATGCAGATGGTGAACTACATGGGTTCTGTGGCCAAACATCAACAGTTAAGTGTGTAGGGAGATCCATCTAAGGGAATTAATTTCAGTGATCATATAAACAACTAGAGAGGCTTAAATATACCAAAGTCAACATATTATATATCTTCCAAAAGACCAGACACACCTTTTCCTAAAGGAACCTCAATTAAAGACTAGATTGTATTTTGCAAAGACAAATTGAGATTTCAGGTATAGACACATACTTGTTATTGCTCTTAATTATGTAGGTCCAACTCACAGCCACATAAATAAACACAGAGTTTGACTTATTTACACAAGACAGGAAAAGAAAGATCTATTCTATAACTCAGTCAAATATAATGCTGCAAATCCCAAACTGGGATAAGGCTGCAAGATATCTCAGAAGTGGCAACTGCATGGGAATGACACTACAAAGAATGGTGAAGAAAACAGTAGGCATTTATTATTCTCAGATAACATACTTTGTAATCATATACTTGTAATCAATACTACTGTATTTTTGTTGCATGCACAGTGTTACAGTGATGAACCACATACTGCTGTTCTTTAACCCTTTTGGTTTACAAAGCAGGCAGTGCAAAAAGGCAAGGTGTAAATCCCTTCCACCTCCCACTCTGTTCTGAACTGCAGATGGAGTTTCCCCCCAATTTTAATGGGTTTAATTTAGAAGCAGGTGCCACTAACAAATCAGAATACAATCCAGTAAGATCTGCCAGTACAAAACCCTCTACAATTTTATCACTGGCTTAATTAAAAATGAATGTACCTTTTTCTGTGCGAGACTCCTTTTGCACATGAGCAAGAAACTCCTCCAGTTTCCACCTACAATATCATTGTTCCCCTGGTGCCTCAAAAGTCAAGACTGCAATGGCTTTGGTCTGAAATCTCTTGTTTTTGTACAAGCCAGGAACTCTTGTCTATTTAAGAGGAAAGATAAAAATGCGGACGTCACATCCGCCTGATTCTCAAGACAATAGATTAAATTGCTATCGTGGAAATCAGGCACTCTTAATTGCCAGGAAGGTACAATGAGGGGAAATAGTTTTAAAACCTGACAGATAAAGTCTTTGAAATACATTTCACATGTGTATGTGTGTCAAATCTCACTGACTGAGCCAACAGGCAGCTTATTTATTTGACAGAAAGTTATTCAAAAGGAATAGTAGGATGCTCCACACTTCAAAGGCCACAGAATCATTAAGCCTTTTTTCTTAAACAACTGCTTTAAAGGATAAAGAAAAATTCCGAGCTAGTAATGCCCTGGTTTTATTCTCTAGGTGCAAATATACTTGAATTTTGCCATCTTCTATCAGAGCAACGCATTTGATCCTTGAAATGTTCCTCTGGAACAGCATATGGTAACAAGCTAATCCTGCACTGCCTTGTTTGCAGAGTGAGCACCAAATTCATGGGCACATGAGCAAAAACACACAAAAAACACAGTTTGTCAAGTCTTACTTGACTTTCCATGTCCCATTCCTCATATTTTCAATCTCTACTATCATGAACAAAGGCCTTAGGAGGCAACACATTGCACTGACTGGGAATTGTTCTCTCCTCTTGGAACCAGCTGCCACATCTCAGCAGGTCCTTCCTAGCCCCTAGAGCCTGAACATGAGTGATCCCAGAAAGACATTCCCTAAACCTTTCCTTATGGGAATGCCAGCACTACTCAGGATAGGGAGAATTAGATCTATCACCACGGTCTCTTGTCACCTTCTCAGTTCTAATCCTTTCACTTCCCGAACCCCAGATAAATCACTTCATTTGGCAATGCACTCTTGCAAATCTAATCCAGCAGGGCTTTGATTCACACTTTTTTGTTTGGCACATAAGGAATGTTGAGTGAGAATACCTAGAAAAATTTCTTAAAAATAAAAGCAATGCAGATTCAGATAAACCAGGCGTTATGACACTTCTTTAGTGTGTTAGCAACCTTGGGGAACATAAACAAAATTAACTGAGATAAACATATAAAGAACAAACTTTCTTTTCTCACCCTGGCTCTTTTTATTCCCCCCAAAAAATGAGGAAATGGTAACTAAAGAGTGCATTTATTGATTAATATTGTACACTGCTCCTATACAAAACTTAGTGATGGTTGAGCATTCCTGACATGTAGTTTTCCAAATAGTACACCTGAGACACGGGAGAAAATATATAAACAACCATGAAGTGTTGCCAAAAAAAGCACTTATAGTCCATTCTTGGAAACAGCACAGAAAGGACTTCTGAGAAAAATTATCCATAATTTTTCATTGCTTTGTTCAAATGCCAGGTTTCATGCAACAAGTCCTGGCCCTGCTACAAGTATGTTTGAGTTGAAGGACTCTATCCTGGACAAAGTCTGTTTGCATGAGAATCACTTAATTTAATTAATTAAATCACTTAATAACTGCACTTTAATTTAATCAGTGCAGTGCCAACTGCACTGATTGATTGTACGGAATCTAAAAAAAAAAAAACTGTTCCTGGTATCTGGAGTAAACAGAAACCCCAAACGCCACATCCTTAGATGCCACACAAAAAAATCAAGTGAAGGAGGGTGCACTCAGAAATGTAGGAAAGGACAGAAAGGGAAAAGATAAAATTATGATCAAAGGTAGGAAACTACTTCTCTGTGAGCAGAGGGAATTTCCAGCCTTGGAAAATCAGAGAAATTATAGAAGGTCCTTGAGCATCCTATCACAAGTAGTACAGAGAAGATAGGGAATCAGTGAGCTTCCTCTTCTCCCAGGGTAAAGTCTGGGAGCAAGCAATGAAGTCCTCAGGGGGTTGGTTGCCCTTAAAACACATAACTGGAAGGTCTCAGCACAGGTCATTGTGTCAAAAATGAGTCAAATTAATGAAGGGCCCCTGCATCACAGGGATTATGTGATAAAACAGAGACAGCTTTTGTCTTAGAAAGTCTTTACCCTGCTGTGTATTAGAAGTAGAAATCCCATCCATTAATGTTACACTTTATTTCTTACTTGTCTTTTCCTATGCAATTGCTGCTTGCCACCAGAACACTACTTTTTGGTCAAAAAAAAGCCCAACAAAACAAACCAACAAAAAACACCCAAATAAAATAAAATAAACTAGACAGCTTGCTTTATCCTATCCCAGTCTGCAAGAAGATATGTTTGAGTGTTTTTCCACAAGTGAGATTCAAATTAACTTTCCCATTACAGATCCAACAGTGAAACAAAGCAATAGGACCAGGAAAGAAGGGGGAAAAAAGAAAAAGAACAACAACAACAAACAAAAACAAAAACAAAAACAACACAAAAAAACCAAAAAAAAAATCAAAAAAACCCCAAAAAACAGGGAATGGGCGAAAGGTCTAGTTCCTATGAATTGCAGGGGCTTTAGTGCATTTTGGGTCATCAGTGCTCAGCTCCTTTACCTGGCATAAGTTAACAGTCCATCGTTTAAAGAAAGAAACCCCTAGAGAAGATGGGAGGAGCTAACGACCCTCATTTTACATTTGAAAGCCCTCCGGACATCTTTCCACAGGCTGGGAAGTTCACAAGGCAAAGCAAACACTTGAACACTCTCCTTCCCGACTGGGAAAGGAAGGGTACTATCGGAGATAATCCTTTTTGCCAATTTAACTCCTTCCCTGGTGGCAAACTCACTGGATTTCCAATTTCGCAGCCCTTCCTGGGGTTATGATTGGAGCCACAAGGACCTCAGGCTGCAGCGGGTGAGGCGAGGCTCTCGGGTGCCACTCTTCAGGCTCCAAACCTGCCAGGTAGCATCCCGACCTGGTGCTTATGAGCCAAGCTGCATCCTGCACACCCTGAAATCTGCAGCATCACATCAAAGCAAAATATCCCTCTTCCATGTCCAGGGAATAAGGATACTAGAGTTGCACAACATCATTTTCAGCTGGTGCCAGCTAGTAACGCTCTGCTGAAGTCAGTGGCACTCCTCTACTCTGCGCTGGCTGTAGAGCCAAAAGCCTCACAAAGTCGCATTACGTTACAAAGAGCCACCAGAAATCAAACAGAAGGGCAGGGGGGAGATAATTTTTCGCCTGCTCTGTGGGCAATTTCTCCCTTACACGAGTGAGGTATCAGCTCGCCGAGACACGCCCGACTTGTACGCGCCAAGCACTCGGCATTCCCGGGAAGGGCGTGTGCTCCCAGGGCAGAACCGCGCAGCCCGGCAGGGCAGCGCCCACTTTCAGCCTCCTCCTGGAAGAGCTTGGGAGCAGGCGGTCCCTGCTCTCTCTCTTTTGCTCTTTCACGTCTTGCACCTCCAACCCTGGGCTGAAATTCCTGCATACAGAGAGCCAGCCAAGGCCAGTTCAACGATTTCCTCCCTCATCCCCGGAACTGTGTTTTTCCTATTTCCCCCCACCACTCCCAACTAATTAAAGCTGTATAATCTCTTATTGGTTTTTAGGGTGTATTTATAGGCACAAGATTTTGTAATCAGCGTACCCGATACATGCATGTAATTCACAATTACTCTGTGGACGTTTTCCATTCATGGAGCCTGTTCTGGAGAGAGCAAAACATTTCACCATCATTGTCATAATTTAACATCGGCACTGACATCAGCCACCAACCACTCCACCACCACCAAATCACCATCAGGCTGCTGAAGAAAATTAAAAAAAACCCAAAATATAAAATGTAAAGGAGTTTTTCCATTAATATAATAAGAGAAAATGAGAGCCTGTATTATGCAGTGTGACATCCGGTCAGTTTTCCAACTCTGTACTTTAAAAGCAGCATTAACTATGAAAAGTCATCCCTCCCCTTGGGATTGAATTTGTCCAAATGCACGGCTGCTAAAATGTCTATAGCTGAAAGCATGTAAATAATGAGAAGCCAACACTTCTGGGCTGCAGGTCTGTAAAACAGCTGCAGTAACAATTCACTTTGTGACTCTGCAGATTCAGTAGATTGATTGATTAATTAATTACTAAATGAACCAGTCATCCTCAGATATACAGAGGGATCTCCAAACCTCAGATATGGAAAATGTCCTCAGTTGGTCTTTTAATCTGAGGTTTAATCAAGCATAATGAATGTATGAATGTGCAGATATACACCAATATATGCACCCACCTGCATATACCCATTTATTAAACTTGCCCTGACAGGAAAGTATTAATATACTGAGAAAGGAGGAAAAATAAACAGGAACAAGCCAAAAGACAGGAAGTATCCTCTTAGTGTGGGGAGATGGATGAAAATAAATAGAGGGAAGTCTTCTTTCTCATAGGTGTGTTCTTAAAAAAAAAAAAGTTCTGATTTTGAATCACCTATCTCATAAGTACTTGTGATTCTAATCCTAACTCACAACTGATCATCCATAAAAATCCAGGAATTTCAACAGTTACGGCAACTGAAACAAGAGCCACAGTTTCCTAGATAAGAATTAAAAAGCCTGAGTGGTTATTTTTGCAGAGTGAGGCTTTGCCATTACAGAAGAGAGCAAACACAGACCCCATGTTATTGCTTTGAGAAGCAATTTCACCCCTCTCCCCTTCTTCCAGTACAACATTTTGTGTAATTGCATCACAAACATGTGAGCAAGGATAAATTAATTAACATCCTCTGCTCCATGCACAGGGCTGGGCTAGGGCCCTGGGAGATTTACTAATTAAGAAGTTTACTAATAAGAGACTTCCTGAGATGCTCCTGAACGATTACAGGTTTCCTTCCAGGGTTGCAATTGTTATAAAATGCCCAACTCAGGAGCCAGATGGAGCTTCTTTGTTCAACGCTGACCCCTGTAGGTTTGTCCCAAATTAATTATTTTTCAAACAAGAACAGTGCCAGGGGTTCATTGAACATTTCAACACAACTGTAAGCAAACTGTTCTGACAATTAAAGCTACACCATGTTAAAAACACTCGCTGTAACACAGGTTTCTGCTAGCCCAAGCTTCAGACAGCACATTAATAGAAATTTAAGAAATATCTGTTGCCATGTTTTCTCCACATCCCTTCCTGGACAATGAGTTCAAGACAGTTCTCCACCATCCCCTTTTTAAGTTCAATGAACTGAACTCCCAGGTTGCTTCTCTAAAGTGCATTTCTCCCCATTTTTTTTATGGTTTTCACAGCTCATCTGTAACTCCAGGTAACAGAGGTAGGGCCAGGTTTAAATATTTAATACTGCTGCTATTCCTAGAATGCAGTGTCATCCATATCCCTTCCTCCCCTCACCAGCATCTCCTACCACTTCAGCAGTTTACATAGCATAAGGCAGAGGTAGATACTATCAATAATCAGAAACAAAACACCTCAGAAGGGAAAATTATTTGGCAACATATCATCAATGTGATGAGCACTCAATTGTAGGTGTGTTTTCTACTCACCTAAATGATGGTATGTCAAATCTTAAAGGAGCCTAAACACATTTAGGCACCTAATGCATGCATTATTGCATTAAAACAATTTGCCATCAAAATTCATTAAAAAACCCTCAAGCAGCATCATATAAATATTAATCAAACAAACAAAACAGTTGAAAAAACTTGTGAATAGTGCTACAAATTCCAGTGAACTGCAGAGATGCCAGTACCCATTGAATAATAGGGTGTTTCAGAAAGTCTTCACCAGGAAGGATGATCTTGGTCCCTTAAGATTGAAAATTGGCCTATGGAAGTTCTTTGCATTGCCTTAAACATTTATAGCATTATCTTAATTGCTTTTGAAAAGGAAGGAAATTGAATCCATATAAAATCTATTTCACACATTTTTATAATGCCAAGGAAGAACCAACTCCAGGAAAAAGCAGATCTCTAAGAAAAAAATCACGTGTTTCTCCCTCTGAAAGGCCGATTTACCCCAGTACAAGACAGAGCATGTTACTCATTGTGGAGGACAATTAAGTCCCAGAAACATTCACTGCTCTGCTGGGAACAATTGACGCCATTATGTGATCAACAAATCTGTGTCTTATGCGCATTCCCCACCACCACCCTTTTTTTCCTGCAGTCATCCAATATATGCACAAGGAGTGGAGGGAAAAAAAAGGCAAAAAGTTCAGATGGTGAAATTTTCCTCCAGTTCCTGCTTTTTCCTCATGCATTGGTATACAGAACATAACCTAAATTCACAAGACAAGATCTCAATCACAAGACATCAACTACAATACAAGGACTCTGAAATTCTAGAATATTAATTGGCTCTCTCACATGCCTTTTGATTTTTTCTACTATCCAAGATAAGCATTTATAAGATTTTCTCCAGAAACATGAAGGATAGAGACTTTAAGATGAAAAACAAAGCTGAGACATTCACAGGAATTCCCAATTCCCACATTTAACATTCAAATAAAAGATAAAACTCTCCAAATACTCTACCATTCCAAAATATCATCAAGGAAGTTGACAATACAGATAATATAGGGATTGGAATTGTAGAATATACTGAGTTGGAAGGGACCAAGGATCATGGAATCAGCCTGATGTCACCCTAATTCCTTTTGTGCCCAACCCATGAGAGAGGTACTCACCCCTCACAGGCTGAAGGTAATGGAGAGCATGTATGTGTTTCTCCACTGGACTGTTCCTAAAACTATGGAACTTTATAGAAATTTTATGGAACTATATAGAAAATTTAATTAAAAATACCCTCTAAGTTTGACTTGTTAAAAAAAAAAATGCACCAAGTAGTCCAATCTTTTTCCATTTGGCATGGGACAAGGACTGTACAAAACTGCATCCTAGCAAAAAATTTAGTTTTTTAACATCTCAAAGCTGAGAGATACCTTGAGCTCACTATTTTGTGAGCCCATTGCCAAAGATTTTATATTCAGAAGCACAATAAAAAGACAAGATCTTGTTTGTGTGTTTGAATAATGAAATCATGGCCATAAATTGTTCAGAAAACACAAAAGAGTTAAAAATTAGGCTTCCTTTCTTTGTCAAACAAAAGTAATCAGAACATATTCCTTTCTCCTTCTCTTACTTAGCAGAAAAATGCATGGTATTCAAAGGACCAGCACCTGAGGGTATTTGCAAGCATGAATATAGCTGTATATTTTATTGGTTTTTTATTTCTGTTCATATCCTTCTGGTTCAAACCCAAACAGTTCTGGAAGTCCTCAGCCCCCAAGGCATCTATGCACCTGAGCTAATGATCCCAGCAGTCTGCTAGGCTTTCTGGAAGGACAGATTCACACATGGACATGGAGAGATCTCAGAAAGGTTAAGGCAGAATTTACAGAATGGCAAAAGTCAGGTTTAATTTGAAGCTGTTGGGATGAGAGGAGATGCACCCACCCTTGGGACTTGGTATTCTGGTGGATTACCATGGTGGCTGCAGTACCTTTCCTGCTCTTTCCCATTCCACCTTCCAACACTGGGCATGAAAATCATCTTGCCTCAAATTTCCTTCAGAAAATGAATGCCAAGGGTGTCCAGAAGTTAAGTCACCACCAGCCATTTTACTTCAATACAGACTGTTTAATTAACATGCTGTGACATCCATGCATTTATCATTCCATGTATTACTCTTATTTTTTCCTCTCCTTGTTCTCCTGATTAGGAATCACATCCCAGGTCATGTCATCACTCTCAGATGACAGATGGCAGAGATGCACAGTAGGCACTGCTAGAGCAGGTGCCACACTTGTTGCATAAAGAAAATTTTATAGGCATTACAGTGATAGCAGAACTGCCAGAACTGCTTCCAGGGAGCATTTTTCCTCACTCACAAATAATGAGCAGTAACTTGTTTAATTATAACTGCAAGTCATAAACTAAAACAAGTTTCACCTCTGCATGAAGGAGAATTTCTTTACCTTGGGGGTGGCAAAGCACTGGAACAGCTGCCCATGGAGGGTGTGGAGTCTTCCTCTCTGGAGATATTCCAAATCCACCTGGATGCATTCCTGTGTCACCTGCTTCAGGTGACCCTGCCGGAGAACAGAGGTTGGACTGGGTGATCTCCTGAGGTCCCTTCCAGCCCTAAATGTCCTGTAATTCTGTAAATAAACTACTTATTTAATATATAGAGCCATCAATTACGCTCTACAGGATGGTGGCAAAAATAGAACTCTGTAAATAAAAAACATTGAAAATGCTTTATAGCCATTATAAGACACTGTAGTACAGGCATTTCTTTGGGAGAACAGAAAGAAAAGGAAAGAACAATACCTCTTAATTCTCGAAATCAGGACTACAGTCACATTTTGTTTATTGCAAGACAACATGGAGCTTAGTTTACATAAACACACACTGATTTTCCTCCAGACTCAAAAACATGGAGCCAATTACATAAATCTCAAACTTAAAACACCCTCCACACTACATTTTATTTATAAAGAGGAAAGAAAAGAAGTTTTATTTATTATTTTATTATTAAAGAGTTTTATTTATAAAGAGGAAAGAAAAATACCTCCCATTTTAGACCTCTAGGAGCACCTACAAGACCCACAGCTCAGCGTCCCACTATGTTAAGTGCTGCACAAACTTAAGACAAATAACTGTCCAAACCAAAGCATCAGTATGAAGACCACAGAAAGAAGGCTTGAGAGAGGAGACTATGCTAAAATACACAGATCACTGAGCAGACCTCAGCATGACTTGGGAATCTGCCGGCTTTACAAGTAAATTAAGCTTTAAATATTTTAATACTACTTTCAGCTATTTTCAGAATTGCAATCTAAAATGTATAACTTGAGTTACAGCAAAAAGGGCTGTTCAGAGAAGGCAGAGCAAAGAAAGCATTCCTCAAGGAAAAGCTGAAAAGCACTGGAGCCTGAATTTCCAGTAACTAGAACCAGCAAGACTTAGACTAGCATTGGGCACTACAAAATTACCAAACCACAGATTTAATCCTTCCAGAGACTTAAGAACATCCAGCTGCCATATTAGTTAAGCACCAGAAAACATCTCGTATGACATTTTATTATGTCCAAAGCTCTGTGTGCCACTAAACTATGGAAGGGCTCTGCCTTGAAGGTGGTTCCAAGGCACTGAATTCAAATTTATCCTGAGCTTCTCCCTGTGGGAACAGGCTCTTTCAAATCTCTTGGCTCCTGGCTGACAGCTGGGAATTAACAGCACTGGAAAGTAAAATTCAAAATTTCCTGAGGATATGTGCTTAAAGCCTGTTTTTCAGCCCGGTTTAAACATTATTTATGTACATACTTTAATATATATTTAATTCTTCGGCCACTTTTGACCAAATCATGTGGGTTTACATGCTCCCTCAGCAGTCTTGGAGGAAGAGGGAATCTTGTTCCCAAAAAAGAAAACTGAAGCACCCACTCAGCAGTTGCCTCACTACAAACCAGTCCATGTTTGGGTTTTTTTTCCCTGACTGTAGTTTGTAAACAAAGGAGGGATATTTAACTCTGCTACTGTTCCCAAAATTATTTATATATAAACAGACATATTTTTTTAAATGCTCCATCTGGAAAATCTGACATGGGATTTGCAAAGTTCCTGTCCTGCCCCCTGATCAAAGGGGAAGAAGCACAGAAGCGCAAAGTCTGGGAATTCCCATTAGACCTGTAAAACTCCACAATCTGGTGATAACTGAGCTGGGGGAGCAGGGGAAAGATAATTTTGCATTTCCAGAAAGTTTTCATTCCAGTCTGGGAGGCCTCCTGAGATCTCTAGGAGCCTAATCAAGTAGTGTGCTGAAAAATAGGGGAACTGGACAAGGAGACAGATGAATACTTGAACCAAAGGTGCCACAGGCACATTGTACCTTCTGAAGATCTAGAATTTTCCAATGATAATGCTAGAAAGCCTCTGACCAACTCAGGAACCACAGCTCCTGTCAAACAGTACCATAGGGTCCCTTCTCATCAATTAATGTGCTTAACACATAATGCACCAGAAGAACAAGGAGGCCATTTGAAGGACCCATGGTGGGGACAAAGGAAGGCTTGTGAACTTCCCCAGAAATGCCACTCAACCACACAGGAAGATAAATCTGATACGGATGTTCTGGACAGAATAATGCTTACAGCTGTTCTCAGTCTGGTTTTATCTGGTCACTGCTGAATTGTACCAGAGCTCAACAGTTCAGCAGCACCAAAAAAAATGCAAATATTACTCACAACATTTATCCTGACAAAGAATAAAATGTGTGACAGCAGGGTGATCTGCTCTGACCATCACCTCATCAGGGCAAAAAGGCAAAACAGGACCAGGATGGTGGCTTGATTGCAGGGACTGCCAAGGACATAGCCAGTATTGGTTCACTAATGTCTGTGCTCCTCCTGCCTACAAGGAATTTTTGTTTCATGTTTTTCATACACTACAAATTATTTGGAGCTGGCACACTGGGGCTGTTTTCAGTTTGTGCAGCTCTTAAAGTGGGGACTGGGTCCACAGCTCTGCATTAGCATAGCACAATGCCACATGGGGAATAAAAAAAGCCCCAAAACGAAAAGAAACAAAGGCAAAATTGAGCTCTGCCACACACACTGAACCTGTCAAGTTTAATCTCATGGAATGGAGGGAAGGTAAAGCCTTTGCAAGGGATGAAAGACACATTCATACCTAAGCTAGAGTTTATAGCCACCAAGGAACTAATCACACAAGTGACATAAGTCCTAGTCTAGACAAAGCTTTGTACACTGAAAGGAGTAAAAACACAGTGCCATGACATGAAATACAGCTCCAATAACAAATGCTGGGACTATTTCAGAGAAGATTTTAAGCACCAGAGGCTCATGCTGGTTTCCCCCCTCCTTGACAACACACCCCTCAGATAAGAATCTAAGGCCACCTCAATTATTTACAAAGGTCACTTAGCATATTTGTGTCCCAACATTTTGGGACACTGCATTTGTTAGCTGTTGCAGTGAAAACATGATGGTCCTCAATCATATTTTCTAGAAGTCCTTTACAGCCTCATCACCAGACCAATGCCCCTGATTCTTGTTATATCTGACCATTTTAACCAATTAACACATCCTAGGATGGCCCATGTGGGCAATAACAGACACTGTTGCACTAAGTGAGAAGGAGGAGCATAGCAGATCCAGAAACAGGAAAAGAACAAGCACAAAGCCAAAGCACTGTGTGTCCCATACAGTCACTGCCAGGAAGCCAGAGACTCCAAAATAGTCAGCCAGAGTTCAAGTATCCTGAAAAACACCCTTCAAAAAATGCACACATCTGTACAAAACAGCAATTTTCAAAAATTCTTGTTCATGGAAAGGATGGGCTGCAATAAGTTTTTCCCAGTGTTAAAGAAATCTCCAAATCCAGGGCCTAGCAAGGTACTATAAATGCCATCTGCTGAGAAGCAAGAAATGTGGAGTTAGAGACTGCTTTGTGGGGAGATAGATACTTTAAACCCATCCTGCTCAACGGGAAGCAGGAATAAATCTAAACTTCTCTTGCTGGTGTTAGAGAGGGTGCCCAGCACCCTGGCCTTAATAAACCATTTCTACCAGAGTAAGTGCAGAAGACAGAGCAGGAGGAGCCCAGCCCCAGCACCCTAAGCTTTCCAGCCCAGCTGTGTTCACTGGCAGAGAGAGGAGGGACAAGTTCTGAGAGCCTTCCCCTGCCCTGTGCCAGGACTTTTCTCCCTGGCTCCTCATTTTTCCTACTCTTCAGCAAGTGTGTTGTTACCCTTCTGAAGCTCCTGCTGCCACAGAACCAGTCTTGCTGTGGGAATTATCTTGGCACATCTTCAGACACAAGGAAAACTCCCTTTCTGTCAGGCACAAGCCCCTGAAGTATTATGAGACCAATTCCAGCAAGGGGCAGATTAAATCTGAGGTTTATTGATACTGATTTTGAGCAGAGGCTTTGCTCACTAGACAGCACTAACTTTGCCAGCCCAGGACATGTCAGGGTGAGGTTGCTCTTAAGCACAACTATATTTGCTATAATCCCAGATCATATGCTGGTGTATTAAGATAAAAACATCTTTGAACTTTTAAATTTATTTCCCTGGATTTCTTTTAGGTACTGATTTAACACCGATACTAGGATCGGTGTAATAAGAGAAGGGAAGTTACGTTATTCTAAGCATGCAAATACAATTCTAGCTGGCTTGGAGGAATATTTTCTCTGCACTTTTAACTGTGAAGTTTCAAAATAGCAAGAAGACACCTGGATTTCCATCCAGTGGAAAAGTACCTACTGGGCTGCTGCTAGCTGTGCTGAGGAGCCCTTGAAATGAAAACAAACCAACCACAAATCATACTAATGGGAAAGCTGTCACTTCTGGATTCAAGCCTTGGAATGAGATATAATAGGTGAAAAGAAATATTTGCTTTAGTCCCAGACACAGAAAGTAAATCATCTGCAGAGAGAATGAGATTCCTCTCCTCCCCTTCATCCCAAACTAGAAATCTGATCTATTGACATGAATAAAAGGAAACAGAAAAGAAAGGACAAACCTATAACACAACAAATGGAACAGCTGTATATTACTTGCAGACTATACCTATCTATTATAGCTGTTAAATACATGAGACAATTATCCAAAAAAAATCAGACACCTCAGTTCAGCTGCAAATTTTCCACAGATTCCGTAGATTTCAGCTGCAAATTCCCCACAGAATGGGGTGAGGGTGTTCCACATAGAAGGCATTTTTGTGAAATGAACATCTGAGGATTGAAATATTCTTAGTTTTCTGACTTAGTATCTCAAGCTGGACACCTAAGAAATAGAAAGTCTCCCACCCTGGGCTTGAAGCTCCTCAGAAAGCACAATTCCCCCTCTCCATTCCCCACCAATTCCTGACCCAGGTCACAGCAGCCAAGGAAAGGCAAAGAGCTGCCCCCACTTAGGTGCATGGCCCTGACTTTGAAAGGACCAGAGCATATTAAATGACAAAAAACTATTAATAATATCCATCACAAATATCACATCATTGCAGTGGGGTTTTTAGCTTTGTTTTTAGATCATCTAATCCCAGGCTTGAGCCAGGTAGAATCAAGCACTTGAACAACACATATTTAGATGCCAAAATTAAAACAATTTTGAATTACATGTGGAGACTTTTTGAAATTTTGAAATATGCATTTCTAATCCAGGTACTCAAATAAGATGTGGGACTTTCCTGGAAGTTTTGCTTCCAAGTGGTAACAGTGGAAAACGCAGCTTTGACAAACTTGTTAGTTCTGTGGTTAGAAAAGAATAGCTGTGTAGTTAGATCTCACAGCCTTCTGAAGAATATATTCCAGTCATCCAGAGCTCTGGTATCTGGCAAATCTTCAATATCACATACTTGCTGACTATCCTAGTGTGCTCCAGGATAATGCTGAATTATGAACCCAGCCCTTCGCACAAAGTGTTCCCGTATTCTTTTCAAAGGACTTCCCTCCTCCACCCAGAAAGTTAAGGAAGCGATTCAAGCCTCGCTGTGGAAATACAAAGTTTGTGTTTTAGCTTCAAGGAGTGCAAAGCAGGGAGAACAGAATTTTTTAGAGAAAAAAGAGATAAACCAGCAGCTGTGAAGAGAAATTAGAGCATGAGGGTGCTGAGGCTACAGGGGGAAAAAAAGCTGTCCCTCTCATCCTTTCCATGCAAAGAATTGAGAGCAAAATGCTCAGGAAATTACACTTTCAGGCAGAGTAACATTTGCTATGCCCTAAACTAGAATTTCAAGCCATACCCACAGGGAATATGCCTACTCCTGGCATGTGACAGGCATCAGGATATCCATGCCAGGTAAAAGGGTGCCATTCTGCAGGTCTCTTCATTTCAAGGTAGAGCCACAGTAAATCCATTGTTACAACTCATGCCACACTCAATTGATTTCTGATCTATTTCCATTCCTATCTCTCCACTACCTTTTATGATTGCTAAAGTCATAAAGGTAATCTTAAAGAAAATCAAACACTCTTTTCAGATTATTTCCTGTGATTTGTTTCTGAATAAAAATACCAGGCAGAATCTTCAAGCTTAGCAATTCCAGTTAAGCCCTTAATTCCAAGTTTAGAAACTTAAATTCACATATCCACACACCTGAGTCATTTCTGAGCATTATTAAGAGACCCTTATTTTTAATGAGAGCAAAGCCTTGTGATTTGAGGGTATCTGAGCACTACAGCCTAAAGTCAATACCAAACTCTGTGACTGAACAAAATAAACCCTTTCTTGCTTAACACAGAGCTGGCAGGTTAGAAATTCCAGCCAAACATTCCCTCAAGTTTCTATGATGAGTCACACCAAACACTGGTTACCTTCACAGCAACAAGTTTTTATGCAAGTAATGGAAGGTAAAAATGAAATCCATAAAAAATAAATAAAAAAAAAAATCCACAGTATTTATGCAAGATCAGTATCCACACTTAATGTTAACTAGACATATCAGGTTTTACACCGTATTAGAGATCATACCTAGACATGCAGAACTGAGGTTCACTTTGTGTACAGGTGTGTTCAGGTTCAGATACACAATAGGTTATTTTCAATTTTCAGGAACAAGTTGAGTTGCTATAAATCAAATTCTAATATCAATATACTCACAAGGAGCCACACAAAGATCCCAGACAAGCAGGATTACATTATTATGTATTGTACATTATTCTATTAGAATGGTGATTTATTACTCGGCATTTCTTAAGGTTTTAGAGCCATTAATAGACTAGAACTACATGCCAGTTTTGAGACACACCTCACAGTCTGCCTCTGCCTAGTGGCATTTGAAGACTTGGTTGTTAGAGTTAAAAATTCCACTCCTCTTTTTCCCAAGACTCTCTAAATGATCTACTGTTCCTATATTTTTTCCCTAGGTCTCGATTATCCGGGTTTGGGTCTATTTTATTTCCAACCTTTATTCTCTCTGTGATCTGAAGAGACTATCCCTCCTTCCTCCAGAAGGGTTTTCACAGCTAAAAATACTTTTAGAAAATAAGAGCATTTAGTCCAGCTCTAAGAAAGCACACTTTCAGCTATCTCAAAATATTTCAGAAGAGGAAATAATTCCCCCCTGCTTCAGTTATAGTAATTTTTAACATCTTTCCTCCTCAGTATTATGGTGGTATACAGTATAAATATAATTTCAAATTTAGTAGCGAGCTGAGCAAGGTGATTTTAATTATGTCAATACAAAAAGAACCAAAATAATATAATGATGCTTATATACAACCTCTTTAATTTCTTAGGTGGTGATTTACTTCAGAAAATATTACAAGATTTAAGATCAGAAAACCCAAAAACTTGAGATGTCGAGAATGTCAGGCTGCCTGCTTGCAAAAGTGGAAAAAACCCCAAAAACCACATATACTGTTTCTAAGGAGGTATTCAACCTTTGCTTCATTTGATAGCTATGACAGAGATGATCTTCAAATATGCTTTATCTTGACCCTTGTTTTTATCCACCAGGCTGATCAGAGGTTTAATCAAAGGAGGTTGTGGCACTGCAGTTGTTAAAGCCAAATTTAAACTCACCTTTTGGATTACCAAACAATCAGAAGTCCAATAGCTTTACTCCACAAAAAGAAAGTTTCATGTGTTATGTCAATATAAGACATAAGTAGAATAATAGCCCCTAAGTAAGATTTTTCAGTCTAACACAACTCAAGCCGAAATTGAGAGAGGAAGAAACACAATGACAAGGCTTTAAAAATATCACTTATTCTCTAAAAAACCTTCCCATGGAAACAAACCTTCCTAAGGGATACCACAGGGTATGTGCTAATCCAGCTCCTTTCAGGAGAGTTTAACTAATTGTTGTGTCTGGGTTTGGGGGTCTGTCAGCTCTGGCAGCAACAATCCTGGATAGACGTCTCTCGAGAAGGAGCAGCCATCCAGGGAGTTCCAGGCAGTTTCCAGCCAGGGGAAACCCTTAGGAGCATGGCCAGAGGCTTCAAGTGATCAGCTCTTTTAGAAGTGATTTCTGCTCCTGCAGTGATCAGCTCTGTTCAGCCCAGCCAGCTGTGTTCAGGGGTTACCCCAGCCAACGCAGACAAGAGATGGGAACACCATGTAGCATTTCACAGAAAGTCTTTAATGCAGGCTTCAGCAAAGGGAGCCAGTGATGATCTAACCCTGAACTGCACAAAAGCCAGAGTTTTTATAGGGAAGGGGAGAATCAGGAAGGGGACCAATGGTTTGAGACCAGGATAAAATGACCAATAGTTAACAGGGAGATAACATGGGGTCCTGAAGCAGGAAGGGGTCCACAGCTTAGTCAACATGACTAGGTGGTTTTGTCTTGTCTTAGGAGACAGATCTCCAGGGAGGATGCCTGTCAGAGGACTGGGCTTCCTCCATAACTAATCATCATTTAATTAATGGTGATTTGGTGCACTTGGAGAAGTGTGTCCATCATTTCAAGGCAGTGTGATTTATAACACATGAGAACAATTGTAAGCTATAGAATAGTAAAATATAAACATATTACTAACATATTTACTTTCCTATAAACATTTTTACTTTACTATCAGTGTATTTACTTTACCTACCACATCTCGTCTTTGAGGAGAGGATGTTTCCTCGCCCCTGATAGTATCATATAGAAAAGGGAAAGCATGTTCAACAGCCTGTTCCTTCTTGAATATCATGCTTTGTTGCTATATTTAATGAAAATACACTTACTGACAGAATACTGAGCAATCAGCTAAAATTTGGTGTAACCTCCCTTGTCTAAACTGAATTACAAGATCCAGAGTTTCCCCACCTTGGCTTTTACACCTTTTACCTATTCTAAAGAGCAGACAGTACATGATGTATTCTTTTTTCATCTCATTTCATTTCTTTTTTAAGAGCTGACCTCTTAAGATTTTTTCCAGGAAAGGCAGGAGTTGTTTCACTTTTACAATGCTTAAAACTCACAGATTGATTGCAGCAGCCTTATTTCTTACTCCTGCTCTGGAAGACACAGATTGGTTTGCCTCAAGCAGGTCTCGATGATCTATGCATCTCTGTTCCATCACTGAAATAAAAAAATAAACACCCAAGGCAGCACAGGCAGCAAAAGAATCGAAGCAGATGGATTTCAGCTCCCAAGATCACATCCATCACCTGTACAAAGTCTCCTGCAAGAGCTTCCCAGCTGATTTACATTTGACAACAGCAATTGTGATTGCTCAAAGGCTCTGAAGGGCTGAGAGCAGTGAAGGTATCCATCCTATCATGCTTTTCATAGCAGCTGGGGCTAAATAAATTACATAACATGTTGCATAACTCACTGGAGGCTTGCCCACTACACTTTGCCCTCCACTCTGACAGCATTAGAAACAAAGGTAAAGATGGTAACACTGTATGACATTGGCGTTATTCACCAAAGCTTGAAAAGATACTCAAGTACCCCCTGATCATTTTAGAGGTGAATGTTCACCTGCACATTAAAAGATGGGTCTACAAAAAGCACATTTTGTCAGCTGGTTTTCAGCATGTAAAATAGGTGATATGGTTAGAACCTTCCCTTGTATTAGAAGATAAGCTGCAGCCCAACATCACTGGCAATCAAAGCCCTGTTAAGAGTTTTCTTATGGATAATAACAACAGGCCTCCTTTGACACCAGGTGGGATGACCCATGCACTGTGGTCTAAAGCAGCAGTTCCCACCTGAAAACCCTGAACATCATTCCAGGTCTGCACAAAAATTTATGAATTAAAAAAAGAAATGATGGTGGAAAGGGGAAGTGATTTTTCACAGGCTTCCCAAGCTATGTAGCAATCTGTAGTGTGGTCAGCAGGAAATGATCAGAGACCTCACGAGAGCACAAAGAGTTTGTAACCAGAAATATTTGGAAACCCTATTCTTGCTCATTTGACCATCTCACAGAAGCTATTAAGTCAATGACCTCACTAGAATGGCAAAAAATGACAGTTCATTTTGAAATATAGTTTCATACCATTTTTTTTCTCACAGACCTCACATAACATCTTAAGAACTGACAGCTTCAAAGGAGCAATATTCAATACTGCAACTTGTATTCAGCAATATTTTCTCCTCAGTTCTCAAGACAGTTAGAAGAAACTTAAGGGAGAAAAGGAAAACCACCAAGAAAATATGAGAAGAATTTAGGAACTAAATTAGAGTGGGGAGGGTAAGGAATAAGAAAGAGAAATCAATAGAATAAAACACAAAGTTTAATCCTACAAGCAGCAATTTTTTAATCCACACACTTTAGGCAATGCATAGCTGCTTCAATTACCAAAGAGTGAAATGCAAACTTAAAACCAAATCCATGTTTGGAAAATGAAGTTGAAAACAAACCCAGAAAACAAAATCAACTTTATCGAGTCCAACAGTATTAGATCTGTGTTAGAATATATGTTTAGATCAGATCCCTTGGATGAGTGCTAGGTCAGAATTAAAAATTATTTAACTTCAGCTGCAAGTGCTGTGTGATTACCCAGAAATAAAATCCTCTCCCTTAAAGACAGGGTGCTTAGGGAGGAGGTTACCCTGCAGCAGCTTATCTAAAATAGCTGCTAAATAATTAAGGCCTTCTAATTTTCAGTAAGGACAGAGATTAGGGAGCTTTTTTGTGTACCAAAACAGACACTAATATTAAACCATTACTGCTAAAAAGGAAAAGCATCTAGTAATTTATTTTTTTTTTCATGAGTGACTTTTTGGGGTTTTGGATAATTTTTTTAGTTCTTGGCATTTGCATAAAGAAAGCTTTTTTCTTTTTTTTCCTGAGAGGACAAGAGGAAGAATGTCCTGAAACACTTTAGCGTAACTGAAAAATTGGAGGGAAACGTTCCCCCTTTCTCCATGGTTGAACATTTTCTTTCCTGCTTTCTTAAATTGACTGAAAAGTAAGCACCCAGCATTTCAAAGCTCAGTTCCATAATTAATGTTTCTACCTAGGTATGAAAAATATTTATACTTATAGATACAAAAGGATTTATAAGTACAGTTAACTGAGATTCTGCCAGAATGTTCAGATTAATTTGCACAGAAATTTAAATTGTAAAATTCTTAATGGAACCATGAATCTGATTAAAAATAATATCTTGACAATTTCCTAGTCATCCACCTGACAGCACTGGGAAGAACAGTCTGAGAACCTCCCCAACCTGTGCTTTGTGGATCCATGAAACTGGGACTGCCAAGGGAAAACACCTAGAAATCCACCTCTGGCTGGACCAGAACAAAGACCACAAATATTTTCAGTTTTAGAATCGTTGTTACTAATCATGTTTAAGAGGCATTTGGACACCACCCTTAACACCATGCTTTAAATTTTGGTTAGTTCTGAAATGCTCAGACCAGATAGTTGTTGTAGGTCCCTTACAACTGAAATCTATTCTATTCTATTCTATTCTATTCTATTCTATTCTATTCTATTCTATTCTATTCTATTCTATTCTATTCTATTCTATTCTATTCTATTCCTTTGAAGGGGGAGATAAAAGCATCTAGAGAGACTATTAAAACTCCTAGCTGTGGCTTTCTTGGCTGACACAGACCTGAAGCCATCACTCCCTTTTCTAATGCTGCCTGCATTTCTTTCTAGCATGCACTAGAAAAACCAGGATTATTTTTCCACAACAGTCATAGCTGAGCCTCACATACCTGATTTTTAATCTGCCACCTAGAAAGGTTTGCCCTAAGTCCCCACACACATCACAGTGCTCTATTATGGCAAGGGATATGTGTCACATCATGGGGCCCTGTGCTCAAGAACCTGCCTAACCTGCCAGCACCTTGACAGTAGCCACAGCCTGTGGCCTCACTCTTGTCCCCTGCTCCTAAAATAACTTCACCTTCACAGAAAGGTCTGATAGATGCAGACATCAACATAGCAGTTAGATGAATCACCCTTGGACCTGCACACGTGTTAGAGCTATGATTTCCAAACAGGCATTTTGCAATCTTTCAGAGTCACAGCATTTGTTTGGTAAAGCTTTGGTCTCCCTTCCTCCAGTCACAAGCCTGCTCTCACACTGAAATCAGGTACAAGCACTGCTATCTGCAGCAAGAGGGGCTTCAATGGTAATTTAACTTGAAAAGGAGTTAAACCACGACTACACTTTCAGTGATGTCAAACTGCTGCTGTGAAAAATTAAATGACATCCAGACTATTTTTTGTATTTCACAACAATTAAAAAAACAAGTGTGTTTTCTTTTCCCTAAGTAAAATGATGACATACAGCACATCCCAGAATGAGTCAGGCTGGAAGGGACCATACTGATTCATCTGGTCCCACCTCCCTGCTCCAGCAGGGCCGTCCCAGAGCACAGGACACAGGATTGTGTCCAGAAGGGTCTAGAGTATCTCCAGTGAGGAGACTCCCCACCCTCTCCCGTCTCTGTTCAGGGCTCAGTCACTGCCAGGGAAGAAGTTCTGCCTCATGTCCAGGTGGAACTTCCTGGGCATCAATTCCTGTCCATTCCGTCTTGTCCTATTGCCCACTACCTAAGCAGAGCCTGGCTTCATCCTTTTATCACCCTTCTGTTGCTGCTGAAGATGAATAGATCACACGGACACAGGTCGAGGTGTGGTGAAAAGAAGTTTATTTTTCCTCCCAGGATTTATAGGCTTCTGACCATGGCCAGGGATTGGATGGTCAGGATAACACTTTCCCACTGCACTGACCATGAGAGATGCCCATCACAAGACGTGTAACAGAAAGAATGTACACATATCTATGTTTACAGTTACTGTCCTGGGAAAGTCCTTAGAAAACCATGTCAGCAAGCTCAGAAGCTGAGTTTTCAGGGCAACACCCTTCCTTCCTAAAGGACCCTACTTTCATCATTGATAATAATACAGATGTCTGAATTATTTTGAATGAATGTTTTTTGGAATTTTTGCTTTTTATCCCATGCATTTTATCTCAAAATTTGAAAATTATAACTGATTACAAAGTAATTTCCTAAAGGTTCTTAAGTTCATATTGAGATTTTCAAGTAAATTGATAACTGATTATGAAACAATTTTGTATGGGTTCCTGTGTTTATAGTGAGATTTTCCAGTTGCTCTCCTGACATTAGCACTACTCATGTGTCATACATGAATGTCTTATGCCAAATATTTGCAAGGATGTGCCCAAATCTCTTCAAAAACTTCTTCAAATCTCAGTTAAAAACAAAGAAGAGCTTTACGAACACGGAAAATGAAGAAGTCTGGCTTTGGGTTTTCACTTCCACATATACCTCCAGTTACAGCAGAAGATCTAATTTCTAGTGAAATCCCCCAGGGCTTTGTGATTTCTTCAAAGCCTTTCCCTCATAGCCGAAAGCAGACACACCTCCAGGATGCACACATACTCCCAGCATAAGTTCTTCCAGAATCTATCTGCTATGGATACCAAACACCAAACACATTTCTACCAGCACTGGAAAAAAGGCCAGTGCCGTCCACATAGTGTTATCAACATGACTGACCCTGTGAGTCATTTTTGCAGTGACTCATTCCATTTTGCAATGGAATGCCAGTCTTGACTCTCCGGCACCAATACCAGCCTCTCTCTCACAGCCCCAGATGTGGAAGGAACCACTCACCCATCACCATTCCAAAATATTGCTGTGTTGAAATAAACCAAAGTACCTTAAAATTTGTTTGGAAAGATGAGACCAGAAGTAAGACACTTTGTGTTATGTTTCATGGAGTTCAAGAGTTTAGGATGACCCAGATGACATCAACATAGGATCTGTGGTTTCCTATTTCCTCTTTCCTCTCAAAATCCATTCCCAACTCCCTGACAGCAGAGAAGTGATGTGTTTGTACAGCCCCACCCCTCACCAGACACACAGATACAGCCCAGCATCAGTCACTGCAAAAAAACAACCACTGAAGCTAAAAAGCAAGCAAAACAACCTTCAGGGTTTTTCTTTTGTGTCTGGCTTGTACAATCATAGATGTTATTTCTCTACAAAGAACAAAATGTTGTTATATTTCTCCTTTAACCGACACTCAAGAAATCTGTTAATCCGTGTCCTTTGGTGGGGAAAGCTTTGTACATTATCTCTCCACAGTTCCTACCATTTATGCCTGGCTTTTTAAGGGAGCTGAAACCTCTTAAAGGACCTGGAATTGTTTATGCAAAGAAGGCTAAAGGCCTCAAGCTAGCTGACACTAGTCCTTCTACACATTCTTAAGGAAAAGACATGGGGAAAACAGGTCAAGGAGGCAAGAAATTCTGCAGTACTCACCAGAGAATCCCACCATCCTTTAATACAGTCAGGAGAGAAACCCCTACTCTCCTTTGCCTTCCTATATTAATCAAAGTATCAGGGTCCTTTGGATTGTGCAGACTGAAGAGGAAATCTTTCCTGCTGAGAAGCAAATGCTTCTCTTCTTCACTACTGGCCCAAACAAGACATTCCGTTTCACATTTAAACAGGATAAAATAATTCAGCCTACCTGTAGAGAAAAGCTCTACACATAGTTAGTGTTGTGTCTAGATTATGCATAGTTAGTGTTGTGTCTAGAAGGGTAATTTAAAAAGGCTTCTGGTAAACTCTGAATTCTCCTTATCAGCAATATCCTGAATTAGCTTTTCTCTGTGCCAGTAGGACAAAATAACACTTTAACCACCCAGCACCATTTCAAGTGCAGATAATAAATATTTCTTGCAAAATGCCTATTATCCCATGCAAATACAAAGCCTCAAAATAATAAATCAGTTTGAAGTACTTCTACAAGGGTCATAGATTTCCATAAGTGATTTCTATTACGCAGAAATTTGGTTGATTACTATCTCATTCCACTAGTCAGAGAACTTCAGGTGTGGTCACAGAGTTGCATCTACCAGATTGTCACACCCTGGAAGAGTGAAACATAAATGTCCTCTCCAGATCCTTTATATGGAATGAAAAAAAAAAGCCACAGCATTATTTTCACTGCATATTCTTGAGAATATTAAAGATGCACAAACACATTTCACTTCCTCATAACTTAATTTGCCAGGTGAATGGGAAGAGTCTAATTTTTTACAAACTCACAGGAGGTTTTTACCTGACCTGTCCATTTCTTGCCTCTCATCAAAAGGTTGCTGCCCATGAATTTTAATGAGAGTTGCTTTAACACAGTATAATCATGAAAAGCTTAATAATACAAAGGTAGGAGGGGAGTTATCCAAAGTTCTTTTGTGATCCTTAATTTTGGAAAATTAAGGAAAGCCATATTGCTGATGCCACATAACAGCATAAATTCTTAATTGCGAAGTGGCAAAAGAAAATCAACCCAAAAGCCACACGGAAAACCAGTCTGAGCTCAAGACTGAAACACAGGACCTCCCCTAGCTCAGTTTCCTGTTACCATGAGAGTTTAGTCACTTGTATTTATTAATTCCATCCTTGCTCGATCTATATTGTTGTGGCCAGACTCCATCCCACTGCTTCCCTTTATTTTATAGGAAATGTATTTCTGTTTTGTAACCTGCTCTGGGAAGCAGCTGCCCAAGCCAGTGTCTCCCTGTCCATATTGCATCTGGAATGTACAGTATCTTATAATCTATCTTGGCAACAATAACTCAAACATGTTTTTATTTGCATTTCACTATAGCTTTTCTGTTTTTACTGTTCTACTTGGGTGTTTTTTTGACTCTCGATACCTGAGGAATTTCTAATCCCACAGTATGAAATTAAGGTACAAGCCCTCAGTTTTCATGCCTGAGCTAAAAGGCTCAGAAGCTGAGTGCTGAACACCCCGTTACGATGAAAGGGAAATTCTTAGCTGAAATTTAACATGTTTTTTCTCAGAACTGGGGTGACCAAAGGGCACGTGCACAACCAGTTACCATGGATCAGCTGGTGGGCTGAAACTTATCCCACCTTATTTTCCTAAAGTGGATATTTGTAACTTCGTACAGACATATTTGAAAGATTAAAGGAGTTAAACTATGCTATAAGTTTATCTTGTATGGGAAAACACCTATTCAAGCTAGACTGATGCATTTATTTTAAACTAAACATCCAGCAGAGGCCACAAAGTTGATGAAGGGTCTGGAGCATCTCTGTGGGAGCTGGGCCTGATTATAGAAGTCAGAAAGGGGATCTCGAAAATCCACATAAATATCTCAAAGCAGGTGTCAAGAGGATGGTGCCAGACTGTCTCCTGTGGTGCCCAGCAACAGGACAGGGAGCAGTGGCCATAAACTAAAATAAAAAGTTTCACCACAACACAAGGAAGAATTTCTTTACGCTAAGGATGGCAGAGCACTGGAACAGGCTGTCCAGGGAGGGTGTGTGGATTCTCCCTCTCCGGAGACATTCCAAATCCACCTGGAAACATTCCAAACCCACCTGGAGACATTCCTGTGTCACCTGCTCTTGGTGACCCTGCCTCGGCAGGGGGATTGGAATGGATGATCTCCAGAGGTCCCTTCCAATCCTGAGGATTCCGTGATCTATGCAAGAGCAGGTCGGGTTGGGCTGGGCGGGTCGATTAGATATTAGGACGAAGTTTTCCACCCAGAGGGTGGTGGGGCACTGAACAGGCTCCCCGGGGAAGTGGCCACAACCGCAACCCTGCCAGAGCCCCAGGAGCATTTGGACAACGCTCCAGGCACAGGGTGGGATTGCTGAGGCTGCGCCGTGCAGGGCCGGCAGCGGGTCTCTGACGTTCCCCGTGCTTCCCCTCCATGCCGGAGCATTCCGAGCCCCCGGGCTGGCCGCGCACTGCCCCATGCGGCGCTGCAGGACCGCCGGGAGCCCGCCGGGCCTTGGGGCGGAGCGGGGAGGCCGCAGGTGCGGGGCGCGGCCGGGGGCGGCCCCGGGGGCGGGCGGGGGAGTCCCCGAGACGCCCGGGCCGGGCCGGGCCGCATTTAAGGAGCGGCGTCGGAGCGCGGGAGCTTCGTCACTGTGCCAGCAGCCGCCACCATGCCCGTTAAAGGAGGTACCAAGTGCATCAAGTACCTGCTCTTCGGCTTCAACTTCATCTTCTGGGTGAGGTGCCCGGGCTGTGCCCTGCGGGGCGGGCAGGGAGGGGAGGGAAAAGTGCTGGGAGCCGCGTTTTGGTTTTGTTTTTTTTTCTGGTGCGTATTTTTTTGTTGTTTGCCTCCTTTGCTGCCCACCCCCTTCCCCTAGAAGGAGCGGGATGGGTGCCTGGGTGCTCACCGCTTTATTTTTCACGTTTTCGGGTTTTATCGTAAGGCGGGTCGAGTGTGCCGCCAGGCGGGGAGGGGGTGCTGGGTTTGTGGCTAGCCTTCCCCCCACCCCCCACCTCCCGACTCCGCGCTCGACATCCCCCAGCACTACGTACAATCCTGGCCCTAAAACTCCGTGTGCAGGTCGAGCTCCCTGGTGGCTTTCGCAGGGCTGTGCCCGAGGTGAGCCGGTTCCTCGCAAGTTGTAGCCTGTGGTTGTCGGGTGTGTGAACCCCTCGTGTTTGATGGGAGCTGTGGCTTCCCTTCGAGTTTAATCTCTCAGAGCAGACCAGCACGCGTTGAATTCGCGTCTCCGGTGTGGTTCCTCGCCTCACTACGCCTTGTTGGCCAGGCAGTGTGAGGAAACACGGCTCAGTCGAGAGGTTGGGGCTGTTCTCAAGCGCTTGGGGCGTGGGCACCTGGATTTAGTGCTGGCTCCTGTATGGAAAAGTACCGTGGGAGCTGCTTATGTGCCTGATGGGTAGGTGCAAAGTTGGGTTTTCTCTGGGCTGTCTGCCACTGTAGAGAAGGCTCTGAGGGGGAGGAATGAAGTTGGAGCTGCGGGAAGAAGCCGCGTCTGGAGTGAGTCGCAGCACTGCCCGTGGGACGGGTGGAAGTTGCAGTGTTAATGGGTGAAGTGCTCGGGATGTCTCCATGTCGCAATGGGTTACGGCAGAGTTGAGAAAACAGAGCTGGGCCGCAGGTGAGGAAAGTTGTGCAGAACTTCACCTGGTGAAGTGGCACATGTTGCCACCCGGGACTCGCCGGGAGAGTGAGCAGGGCTGTCGCATTTGCAGGGTTAGAGCTGATCAGAAGGAAAAGACTAATAAAGCACTGCCTGAAACTTATGGTCAGTGAGTTTTTTTAAACCTCGTGTTAAAAGAGACTGAAGTATTCGTGGTTTGCCTTGTGCCTGTTTTGTTTGTTTCCAAGTTGCAGACTTTCTGCGGAGTATTTTGTGGGACAAAAATTCTTGCTGTTGCAAAGAAGCTCTAAACCTGAGCATCACCACCTTGTTGTCTGGAGCCCAAGGCTGAAAACAGGGAGAGGGATTTTGTTTAGGCTGGGCTGAACCTATTGCACGGGAGTGTCATGGTAATAACCACTGAGGCTTTACTCATACCTTTGGGTCCTTGTGGATACAGGACTGTACTGGTGACAGGGTGGATGGAAGAAGAGTGGTGCTGCTGCCCAGAGGAGCTGAGACATCATGGCTTTACAAGTTGCCTTCCTGAGTCTGGCAGTATGCAAATAGGATGTGGGAAAGAGAAGAGGAAGAAAAATGAATTAAAGGGGGCTAAATGCATCTTGGAAATCCCAGTTAAGTGTCTGAAGGTTCCATGAGGCAGTGAAATGCAGGCAGCTTGGGTCAGTGAGAGATAAGCGTGTGTTTGACCAGCTGCAGTGGTCCTTGGCTGCTGGGGATCACCACATGTCATTGTGTCCCACTGAAAATAGCTGGAGGTGAGTTTAGGGGGTATGGTGTTAGCAAACCTTCTGTCCTCTGTGGAGAAATAAAGCAGCTGTATCTTGGGTTATTTTGCACTGAACAGCATGAAAAGAAAGGTGTTCTGGGGCTGCCAGCATTAAAAGGCAAGAACCACTCTAAATAAGAAAAAAGGATTTAATGTTTCTTATAGCTTTGAAAATGTGAAAAGTATGTGAAGTAATGGAAATATGTTGACAAAACCTATTGTGCCCAAGTGCACTTCTGTACCTCCATTTTTTGAAGTACATTGCCTCCTCTAACGATAGGTGAGGAATTTAAATGGTCTGCAACAAACCTGCAGATGGCTGTGGATGCCGTGTTAGGTGAGATGTATTTGCTTCCATCAGTCTTGAACAAGGTATAAGGAAGCAGAAGGGCTCCAACAGCTTGGTAAGGGAAGTTACTGAAACAGGGAAACTATCAAAGTTGAAGCTGTATCCAAAGGAAGGAGACAAAAGTTCATAAAGGCTGGTAAGCTAAATAAAATACACAATAACATTAGCCAAAGGAAAGCTTTAGGGGTGATTTGCAAAAAGCATACCCCTCTTCAGACACCCGAAGAAAAGGGAGTTCCTCAGGGAGTCCTTCCAGGCAGTAATAGCTTCAGGTATAAAAGTTTTGGGAGCAATGTTTGGCAGGACTTTATTTTAATGGGGAAGATTTTAATGAAGTTCTGTGCCATAGCCTGTCTTTGACTCTGAATCCTGCTCAGGTTTGAGCTGACCTCTTGATGCAAAGGAGGTGAAACAGGAGCAGCAGTACATGTTTGATTAACAATTCTCCAGAGTCACACAACACTTCAGAACTCAGAGTTGTGATTAGGTAACTCCCCCTGCTCACTATCCCTTTTGATGCTGGAGGGCTGGAATGCAGTGAATTGGGAGGCTGGGTTTTTGCTTTATGGTAGCCTGAGATACCCAGAGAGTAGCACATATGGAGTATCTAGAAAAAGCCAAGGAGAAGATTCTTAAAAGCTTGTGTACATGTGGAGATGGGACTGGCTACTGTAAGGGGAAGTCAGACTTTATGAAGCTGCTGCCTTGGAGCCTTTAAAAGCCTGAATGTTGGAGAGGGCAAGTACTGGTTAGTGTTGGTTCACTTGTTCAATGTCTCTGGGAATCCTCTGTCTTGTGAAAACCAGACAGTCCTGGAATAAGATCCTGGCAAGCATGAGATGGCTGTTGGAGTGGAGGAAGGGCTGTGGGGAAGTGCAGCTCTCCTGTTGTAGAGAGAAGCAGTGGTGCTGGCACAAACGCTGTGCTGATCAGCATAGCCTCACATCATCTGGAGGAGCACAGGAGGTATTGCTGGGGAGCTGGCTGGCACTCATTGTCCAGGGTGATGGAGGTGATGGCTGCGTGCTGACACAGCAGCTGAGGGTCACAGGCAGGCATTGAGTAATTCCCATGGGAGGCACCAGCAGGAAGCTGCCTGGAGATGGGAACTAAATGGTTCAGGGGCAGTTGCTGTCATGGAGCACTGAAGCCTTGGGAGAAAAGGATCTATGATCATTTACAAACACCAGGTGGATGCTCAGTGTCAACAGAGCAAGACCAGCTTCAGAAATGAAGGACTTGGAGAAGATGGCATGTAAAGTTCCCTAAATCCATGGCATGCTGGTGCCCTGCAGTGCTGCAGGCTGTTCTGGTCATCTGCCTGCCTTGAGAGGATCATAGTGGAATTTGGTAAAGTTTGGGAAAGAAAGAGGAGGAATTCTGCCATCAGCAACTGTAAGTAAGTTGGGATTTTTCAGCATGGAAATGTGCTTGAGATCCTTAGGAATGTGATTGTCCAGGCAGTAGGTGGGGCCCGACTGTATTGAAAGAGGCAATGAGCAAGCACTGTGGGATATTAAGCCAGGAAAGAGGACATTTTCAGAAGAAAAGTGTCACTGTGGGGACAGCAGTGGTGCTTTATCCTCACCTGATGTTGACGAATAGGTTGGTCAAGGGATACATGGATAGGTTGGAAAAGGCCTTTAAGATCATCTAGTCCAACCTGTTAACATGGAGTTCAGCAGTCTTTGTTAATTTTTCTTCTCTCAGGGTGCTGTCTGTGTCTTGGCACAGTCTTTAAGTGTGTGACATGTAGACCAGGAGGTTGGTCCTGGGAAATGCTACTGTCTGTCCTGTTCTCTTAAACCTTCCTGAGGATCTTGTGCTTGACTGATCTGATGCCCTTCCTCCAGCTGGGAAGGCTGGGCACTAGCATGGTGTTCTCTGAAACTTTTGGGACTTCAGAGTTTGGCTTAAAATGTGCTTGTTGTCTAAATGGAAGGAAGGGGACATCTTTGAATGTTTGCACCAAGTCAGGTTAAGAATGGATCAGTAAGTTTAGGAGTTGAATCCCCTCTCTGAGCTGTAGGAATTAGGGATGGCTGTGTTTCTTCTTGGGATGGAATGTTGCAGCAGGCATCACGCTCTTCGCTGCTGTTGTGCTGCCCTTCCCAGGGCTGGTGTTCTCCCACCTGGGTTTGAAAACAGTTCTGCTGTCTTGGTGTGGCCAGTGCTGGCCCTGGCATCCCTGACAGTCTGCTCTCCAATAACAGAAGTTTGGGGGCTGATTTGGAGTGTGGAGAGGAGGTGTCAAGCCTAATACAGAACTAAAAATTATTTTTTTATCCCACCATGCTGGCTTGAGTTTAGTAAAAGGTCAATGAAAACAACACATTTTGTCATAAACCTGAGTGGTGGAGTGGTCTTATCAAAGCTGGCTTGGACTGCCTTGAGTCGTGTAATGAGTGGCTGCCTTTAGCTGTGCCCCCTTAACTCCCAGGGTTTGCTCAGACTTGTTGGTCCTGGTGATGAAGTATTTTTCTAGGAAAACTGCAGGCTCTTGAGCAGCTTGGATCGTGGCAGGCAAGTGCCTGCATGTTCTCCCACTGGCTTCCTGCTGCTGAACAGAAGCAAGGCCTTGCATTGTTAATTTTCAATGCTGGGTTTTCCCCTTGTGAATTTTCTGGAATACAAAGACATCTGCTGTGAATTTTTACGGTTTAATGTATTTTAGACAAGCAAATGCTGTAGCACAGAGACAGAGTTCATGTTGAAGCTTTGGGCCGTCATCTTCTTGCTCCTTTACGCTATTGGGCACCTCTCTTGTCCTGACTTCCCACTCTCCAGAGTGCTGTGTGTTTTATGAATAAATTTATGAATTTGTGTGTGGTAGTGCCTGCTAAAGATGAGCAGAATTAGGCCTGGAGAGCTCTTTTCCTTCTGTAGCTTGAAGATACCTGTGATGTTGCTCTGAGCCATAATCTCAGCTGCTTTTCTGCACCAAGAACAGCAATTCAGAAGGTCTTTCCTCCTCTGGTGCAGCAGAGAACTTGCAGAATGGGCAGGGAAATATGCATGTGTCTGTTAGTATGTATATATGCAGGCACATATGAAAAACCCAGAAATTGCTTTTGCTTTCTGTAATGAACTGATGCAGTTGCTGGCTACAGTGTGTGACTAACACTGCTTGGGTTCAGTTCAGTGTATTTTGACTCCAGTAAGTTATGTGAAGTCAGGAATGGAGTTTGGAGTTTGCTGCCATAAGAAACTTGATGTGAAGCTACTTAGAGTTCCAGCAGTCCTAGCTCCTATTTGCAATTCTAATTGCAAATACAGTAGACTGTATTCTGAATAGGAACTTGTATGAAATGGGCACTAGTCTTGGCAGTGATTCAGGAATTTTGTAATGCTGCTCCTACTGTACTGGAGCACCATTTTATTGCAGAAAGTCCTGTGACGTTAACATAGGCCACAACGTTCTCAAAACTAGCGAAGCAGAAAGAAAATACTCCCTTCCCAATCCACTTTTTTCCAAGCTAGTTTGAAAATAGCTGCAATTTCTTGTATAACTGCAAGCCTGCATGGCACAAGTGTTAGGTGAGTTTTTTCAAAACTCCGAAAACCTGTGATGTTGTGGATAACACTAATTCTGTAATTGAGGGTTTAGAGTGATGTTGAGCCTCACCTGTACTTACTGTTTATGGGGTTTTATTTATGAAGTACCAGTCAGTAATAGGACAGAAACATCTCATTACTACTTATAATGTTCTCAATTTTTTTGCATGTGCTTTGCAATGTTCTAGATCTGGTCCTGGCTTTTAGTTCAGTCTCTAACAGTAAGAAGCAAATTCTTATGCAGTCAGAATTTTAGTTAAAAGTTCAAGTGTTTAGGAAGTGAAGATGGTGACTTTTTTGATGTCACATCCTGGCATAAACCTTTATATGTAACACTTGTGTAGAGCCTGACATCTTCTTACTTCAAGAAAAGAGTGTTCTATTAGATGCCATACTTATTGACTGACTTCTTTATTTTCTCATCATGACTTCCTTCTGCGGGAGGTAATGCCATGAAGTTAACTTCTAGAAGTTGTATGTAAACTTGGCCTGAAGGTGTCAAAATGACAAAACCCACTTGTATTTTCTTGTGCAGAGGATTTTTTTTGCAGGCTTTGAGCCAATTCTCAGGCTTTCTTGAAGTGTCTGATTTCTGCTCTATCCCCACCTCCACCCTGGGGAAGTGGAGGAAGGGCTGGGGGAGGGTGTCTCCTTTCCTAAAGCTTTGTCTGCCAGATCAGACAAAGGACTGTCTAAGGACATGGTAAGTCCTTGAGCTCCTTGCAAGGTGATTCTGCCTATGGAAAGATAAGATGCTCCAAGGTGTCTGTGGCAAGTGGGGTGCTTGTCCCTTATCAAGGTGACAAGGTCAGAAGGGACTGAACAAAATGGTCTTTGCAAAATAGTGGTTAAATCCAAAATAAGCTTTCCAGCTTTCCAAAATAGTGTCACACATTGTGCTGCTATGGGATGTATTAAGAGAATTGATGGTTTGGGTTTTATTTTTTGTTTAAACCTCGAGATTTTTACACATGTTTATGGCATTGTCATTAAATCTAACGGTTTGCTGTGTAAGCCTTCTGCTGGGAGACCGAATCTGTGAAACCTCGGGTGTCAGAGTGGGGCAGAAATGCTGTGGGAATTGCTTGGTAAGGCTCAGTGCTGAGGCACACTCCGAGCTCCTACTCAAGTTAGCCAGGGATGGTGAGGGGAGGAAGGCAGTGTTCTGTGTGGCTGCTGCCTCCAGAATACACAGCTTTTCTCATCTCAAGTGTATCCTGACTGGTTCGGGTCTTTTCTCAGTTATCTCTGCTCACATGGAAGTCTGGGACATTCCCTTAGATGTACCCAGAGGCAAAGCCAGGGAGACACAACAGAGCCGTGGGAAGGGGTGACTTTGGAGATTCAATGGGTGAGAGGAGGGAAGCTCTGCACAGGAGGCTTCACTAGGAAAGGTGCAGGCCTATGTAAGAAAGGAAGACAGGCCAAAAAAAGCTGTTTTTCTTGTTGCAACAGGCAGAAAACTGCACACAGGAGTGAACTTTAGGGGCAAATGAGGGGTGTTTGCATGTAATAAAAAAAAACAGCCTGAGAAGCCTCCCCAGGGCTAGGAGAGGAGTGGCCAGGTAGTTTTATCTGTGTTGCAGCCCTAAAACCGCCAAGCAGAGCAGGAATGAGCTGGGAGTAGTGGTTACGGAAAACAAGGAAGCCTGGTTAGCTGGAGCAGGGAGGTCAGTAGTGTAGTAGTGTCAGGACATGCTGTTACTGGAAAATCACTGCCACAAACTTTTCCAAAACAGCAAGTGAGCAGTATCCCTTTAACTTCACGTTTTGATCAGATAGAGAAAAAAACCACCCCAACCCTGTCTTCTGAGCTCTTTTTGCTGTACTTGTCACTATAGAAACATGCTACTTACCTGTCTGATAAGCACACAAACACATTCTTTTTTGTGTGTGTGAAACCAGACAAAATGGATTATGTTCAGGAGTAGTGTTGTTCTTTCCCTGCTAAATTTCTTTTTCAACACAGGATAGAGCTACTTAGAAACACACAGTATTGCTCAACTCCTGTGACAAAAAAAGGTTCGTTAGATGGGGAATCCCCTTGGATTACCAAACAAAAACCCAACAATTAGGTTATCTGGGGATCTGCTTCTGCAGCCAAGGTTGGGGGCCTTGCACCCCTTTCCCAGGAAGGAAAAACACATCTCTTAAACCATCTGTGCATGGCTGCCCATCCTGCTGGCATAGCATGGGTGAGCAGGGAGGTGACTGTGCTTCAGCCTCTAGTGTGCCACACTGGCCAGGGTACTGCCAAGCGCCCGTGGAGCTGTGCTTTTCTCTTCCTCAGAGGCTGGTGTTGCTGTGTCCTCATTTCTCCCTTGTTTTGATGGAAACTTGAAGCTTCAAGTTTCTTGCCTTCTGCTTTAAAACTGCCTTTTTTTAGTTCAGTGGTCACTGTGGGTAGGAAGAGCACAAACTGAGAACATAAGTCTGCTTGCCTTAAGAAACTGAGACAAAAAGTCTCTTATTTTTGTATGAAGGAGCTGCATTTTATTTCTAATCCACCATGCAGAGAATTATCACTTTGTTTAATTCTGCCACTTTTTTAGTGCTGTGCAGCAGTTCACTGGTATGAGGCATTATCACTGTTCTGTGATCCTGTAAGTCTCTTGTCTCCCTGGCATCTTAACCTTTCCCACAGAGTGACTGCTTTTCTGAGGAGAAAACATGCCATGTAGCTCTGCATGGTGGTGGGGAATGGTTAAATTTGTGTTTTGAGAGGAGCTATATTAGGTACATCATCTCTGCCTAATGTGAACAGACCAGTTTGTTTCTGGAGGGCATTAACTGAGCCTTCTCCTTTGCTTGGAATTTTAAGATTCTGTGTGGTGACAGTACAGCTTAAGTGTTTCTTTAGTTTTACAGTCCTTTTCTGTGCCCTGCTCCATTTGCAGAGCTCCCTACTCAAACACTGGAACTTGTCAAGCTGTAAATAAGGTTGGTAGATGAGAAGAGCTGGGTGTTCAGACTTGTGGCTTCACAGTTTGTGAGTTCTTGGCAAAACCATCAGAGGCTGTAGGCTTCTTCTACTGATGTGGATCTGGATGAGCTCTAAAAGCTGAAAATTATTGGATGACCCAGGAAAGGGTGTCTCAAGCAGAGTGTTATTAAATACTGGGTGACTTAACAGTGGTCTCAAAGCAGAGTTCTTTCCATCACTAAGCCTTTCTGATGTTTGAACTGAGGCACTGGGAGGAGATCCTTGAGGTAGCAAAGGCTTTAAGTGATGCTGCAGCCAGGAGAGCAGGTAGAGCAGCAATGCTTCTCTCTGTCAGCTCCCCTTTGTACCTCTCCCTCCCCTCAGGGTGCAGCTGTGGCACAAGAAGTTGAACTGATGATGCTGTTGTGACATTCCGTGCTGTACCAAGGTGCTCCAGCATAACTTAATCACCGTGTCAGGGTAGCCCTAGCAATGCAAGCAGGAGGTGTGTGCAGGTGTGCCTTAGGAGTAAGCACCAGAAATGCCAACAAAGGCCTTTTGCTTAGGTCTGGAAAGTTGCAGGTGGGTTTGGCTCCTGGAGCTGTGTCACTTGATCTATTTCCCCAGCCTACAACCCTGCAGGTCCTTCTGGAGGCAGGCCTGGCCCTTGGGTTCCTGCTTTACAAGAAAAGCTGGTTGAGGAAAGCTGGGGCTGTCTGTGAGCAGGAGCTCCTCCACGGCAGGGAGAAGGGGCTCTCAGGCTCCCACCTTTCAGGTGGGCTGGTGTGGAAGGGGTGCATCCTTGGGTGCTTTCCAGGGGAATGCTACCCGTATTACTACTGAAAATTGCCATTCTTAAACACTTCCTAGTTTCTATAGGCAGATCAGGAATGTTGTTTCCTTCTACAGTGACCTTATCAGAGATCAGGCTTTTTGTGATTTTATTTTTCTTTTCATGTGTCCTTTGCCTGACCAAAGCACCAGACTTTATAAACTTATGGTTCATTCTTAAGTTTAAATTTTTAATGTCTGCTGCAATGTTTGGGATTTCTGTCCTCATCTCACTTTTGTAGAGCTATTTTTAATAGCTAAATTGTCTTCAAAGGAAGAGCTGAGACACACCAGCTTTCTACTTTATCCTGGTTTCTTCATTTCTCTTACATACAAGAAAAACCCTTTTTTTTTTTTAAAGGAGGATTCAGTCTGTTCAAAGCTATTTCTGTTTTTATTGGCCTTACCAGAGTGCAATTCCCTCTTTCTTGCAACAATTCCTATTGTTTTTGCCAGGTGTTCCATCCAGAGGCTAATTTATACACAAAGTGACTTGCTGCAAACACTGGCACCAATGTTAAGAGGAACCTGGAGGCACACTGGCAGAGATGATAATGAAATAAAACTAAATATTACCTAAAATTCAATTGTTTGGCTCCAGATGAGCAATATTGCGACTTTGGTAGCTGGTACTTTATTATTCCTGTCAGTGTGGTCACTTAATGAGTTGGTTTTATCTTTTGCAAGAAGAGCACTCTTCCTGAACTCCCTTCCATGGTACACTGAACTCTCACCAGTCTGTTCAGTGCACTAAAACTTCCAGCTGGCCTTAAAAGGCACTTTTCCTTGCAATACACTTGATCTTAAGTGTGCAGCTTTAATGTCACTAAGCCATACAATGTCTGCAGCCACCCAGAATAAAACTATGTGTGGAAGGATGAGTGGAAATACTGACACCTGGCAAAACCTTGGATATTTTCAGGAGGGAACAAGAATGGCTTTGTTCTTCTGTGGCATTGGCGTTTATATTATGTAAATGCAGCTGTCAACAAGGTGCCTCACGTCTGGAACTTGGTTTGTGTGTTGGTATCCCCATCCTTTTATGCTTGTCCTTTGTCACCACCTTTTTAAATAACAGCTGTATCCTGTGTTTGCTTCTGATTTTGTTACTAATGTAAGGCTGGGTGGATTAGTTGGTATCATCTAACAAGTCTTCCTTGTTCTTATAGCTTGCTGGGACAGCAGTGCTTGCAATTGGACTATGGCTTCACTTTGATTCACAGACCAAAAGTGTCTTTGAACTGGAATCTGACACAAAGTTTTACACAGGTGAGTTGGGAGATCACTCAGGAGATGGGTCACACTTCTGTGCCCTGATTTCCAGGCTGCTGAGAAACCTTGGCCTTCCTTAAAGGGTAAAAAGGCAAAACAGCCCTAAAGAGCCCAAGAGTAGCTTTCCCTGGCTGGTGCTGGGGGCAGCTTTACTTGTGAGCACTAATGCAGACAGCAGTGCTGTTTTGTGAGTGGTTTCTTGGCTCTTCATCCTTTTTCCCACAGTGTCAGTAAACATTTTGTATTCCCAGAGGGTCCTGGAAGACAGAGGATGTTTCTTCCTGATGCTCATGACCATATGCGTCAGCAAAGTTTCACATTAAGCTAATTAAGTAATTAAAAATTTTTCTCCAGAGTGACCAACTTGAGCTACCCAAAACACAGCTGTTGCCCCTTCTCCTCTGCTATCAGGAAATGCTGAGGGAGTTGGGATTGGTCAGCCTGGGGACCAGCAGGCTTTGGGGTGACCTCACTGTGGCCTTGCAGTTTCTGAAGGGAGCCCACAGAAAAGATGGAGAGAGACTCTTGACAAGAGCCTGGAGTGACAGGACAAGGGGCAATGGCTTCACACTGACTGAGAGTACGTTTAGATTGAATATCGGGAAGAAATTCTTCATTGTGAGGGTGGGGAGGCCCTGGCACAGGTTGCCCAGAGAAGCTGTGGCTGCCCCATCCTTGGCAGTGTTCCAGGTCAGGTTGGATGGGGCTCTGAGCAGCCTGGGGTAGTGGAAGGTGTCCATGCCTACAACAGGGGTTTGGAATCAGGCAGTCTTTAAAGGATGGCTTCATCTTTCTCTTGCCAAAAAACTGGCTCCTGTCCTTGCCTACTCGCTTGTGACAACTCCCAGACTGGTGTCTGAAGGGTCACTTGTAAGGAAGTGCAACTTGTGTTGGAGCCTCTTAGTCCAAAGGGACCTGTGCCTACAGGGAATACTGTTAGGAACGGTGTGGAGGCTGTAGTTGGGAATATTTGAGGTGCTTGTGGGACTTCATGAAGAAGCTGAAGGCGTGTAGACAGGTTATCTGTGAGAAAATTTGTGGTTTGCCCTTTATATGATGGCATCAGCAAACTGGGTGGTTCTCAGAGCTGCCAGGAAGATTCCCAGATGCTTTTAAGTGGACCTTAGAAAAAGAACAGAAATCTAATCTTTACTGTTGAGCTGAATATTTAACAAGTCTAATTTTGGGTAGTCTAAAACAACTCTTTCACCTCCTAAAACATAAATTTTTTATGGTGTGATTTTTAAGCTACTGACTGGATGCAGCCAGTGAAACCTGCTTGAAATCTCTGTAGGTTAAACTGATTTTTAGAAAAGCTCAATAGCAATTTCTGGTTTAACATAATTTTCTGGAAGTAGTTACTGACTGCAGTAAGTTAGTTACAAAACAAGTTACCTCAAAGGCTTTCTGTACAACTCAAACTAAGAGGTACTGAGGGACTTATTTTATTCTACTTTTTCAAAATGGAAGAAGTTTTTTTAGCTGAGGTTAAAATGTCAGGCTTAATCCTTTACAAATGCTGTATCAAATAGATGTTTATTTTGGCAGCTAATCTTATTGGTTTGCATCTAGAATATAATTTGCAAATGCTTACATCTGGTTTCATTTAATTAGTATTGATTGGATCTCTGAACTCTATTTTTTTCCCTATGGTAGAGATGTCCTGCTTGCTCCATGTGCTTTGTGCTGATTCTTTGATGTTTCACCACCCCTGTAATAGTCTTTGCCATCCTTTGGGAGCTTTCTTGCTCAGCACATCTTGCTGCTGTCTCCAGCTCACAGCTATGACGATTAGGCTGGTTGTTCCCAAGTTTAGGAGGCAGAGGATTTGACATGAATAGAGCCTTTTACCTCAAATATTTGCTCTTCCAGCTTCAACATACTCACTACCTAATTTCTGGGCAGAATAGTTTACAAGCTCTGACACTGTTTATAATTTGAAGAAGTATCTGCTTCAAGACTTTGCAGCTGTTGATAAATCACTATTCCAGTTGTCTCTATCTTCACCTGAGAAGTTGATAACTCTTGGCTCTGAGCCTGTTCTGAAAAGTGTCTTACAGCTTGTCTTAGATGCCTTTATCTTGTCCATTTTCTAAAACTTGTGAAACTGCAGTAGGTGTATACATTGTCATATTGAAAGTTTTATTTATCAATTTTTCAAATGTGCTTGCTTTGAAAATTAAGAACAACACCCCCCCTTATTTTTTTTTCACTTGAAACACCTTAGTAAAGACACTTAAGCCTTGGCAAAAGCTACCAATGCTATTTGTGGAGCAATTAATTTTGTATCTTGCTGCTGAGGTCTCACTGACCTGCACACCTTTGTTTTCCTCCTCCCTAGGTGTTTACATCCTTATTGGAGCTGGTGCCCTTATGATGCTGGTTGGTTTCTTGGGATGCTGTGGTGCATCACAGGAATCTCAGTGTATGCTTGGCCTGGTAAGTGCTCAGGGTAATGCTTAAATTTTTGAGCAGCATGATGAGAAAGGAGAGAAAGTATTACTGTGTAATTCAAGGGCAACAGATTGCAGACCCCAGAACAATCAGTGTTTAAACTCACGGTCACCTACATAATACTAAAATGTTAAATATAGTTTTTATTTCTGGTCTGAAATTCAGATGATCCTCCTTGCATTTGAACAGAGGATGACATGAAGAGGCTGTATATGTCTGACATACACTGAAGTGTCAAGACTGCGAGTATTGTAAACACAGAACTAAAATATTGATAAGAGCAGTACTGTCATTGCTAGGCAGTTCATCCTGGACTCTGAAGGTTGTGCAAGCTGTAATCTCTGAGACCAGAACTGTGGTGTTTGATGCATGAAACAAGGCTCTACTGTTCATAATCACAGGATGAGCTCTTCTAGTTGACAACTGCTCTGCAAGCCAATTACTGGAGAGCAACCTCATTGTTTTCAGACTGGAGGGGCCAGTAGAGCTTACTGGGTTTGTGCACACTTGCAGAACTACTCATCCAAATAACCAGAAGACTTAGTTAATAGACAACTACTATAGCCACTGAAAGAACAATTTACCTTCTGTGTCATAGAGGAACCTAAATTCAAGTATTTCTTGCAAAATTATGCCTCTATGCCTTTATAATTCTGAGTATTTCTTTAAAGTGCTTCTAAATGGTAGTGGTGTTTTGGGTCTGGTAGTCCATGAGACAGAACACTTTTATCTGTGTTTTATAGGATATACACCAAAGTGGCCATTAGCTCTCTGGGAGTTGGTGGCAAGCTGAGAATTAAGTAATGACTCCTAAAGCAATAGGAGTGACAAACCAGAGTAAAGAATTGGTGCCAGCTGTTGTGATGTGTCTGAATTGCTTGGACAACTTCAAAGTCGAAGTTAACAGATGATTGGCTTTAATTAACACTGATCAAAAAGCAGGACTGGTGCTTGGGGAGCACTGCCAGACTTTCTGACGCTCCTGGGAAGAAGTGCTGACCAAGTGTCCTTTTTCCTGGTGTTACCAAGGTCTCAGACCTCCAGCAGCAAGCTGGTTGAGTGACAGCTCCAACAAGCCTGGACAAACTTGCAGTGTACATGTGAGATGCTGGTTTGTGGTGCTCTGGCCTTCATGAGTAACGTGGTCTTTTCTTTTGTAGTTCTTCTTCTTCCTTTTTGTGATTTTTGCCCTTGAAATTGCTGCTGGGATCTGGGGATTTTCAAATAAAGAAAAGGTAGGTTGCTCTTAACAGTTGGGAGTGGTGGGATGCTGGAACAGGTTTGGCAGAGAAGCTGTGGCTGTCCCATCCCTGGCAGTGTCCAAGGCCAGACTGGATGGAGCTCTGAACAGCCTGGTCTAGTGGAAGGTGTCCTTGCCTGGGGCAGGACTTAGGTGGTCCTGGAAGTGCCCTTCTGACCCCAAACACTCCATGATTCTATGGGTCTGCCCACAGTCAGCAGGGCAGTACCTGAGCAGCTGCAAGCAGATAGTACTTGACCAGTACAACTCAAATCCTTGTTACCCAGGGAATTTGGAGAGGAAAAAGGCTGATTCAAGCAAAACAACAAAAATCTAACCAATATTTAGAAATGAGACTGTAGCAGGGAAGTGAGAATCCAGGAGGCTATTGCATGGTAGAGGTGCCTTCCAGACAGTACCTGGCTGAGCTGTGAGGTGAAGTAGGCAGGCTGGGAAGCTTTACTTCCAGAGAGGAGCTGGGTCAGCTGACAGCTGAGTGTTCCTGCACCTGAAGCATGACTGCTATGGACTGTCCTTCCAAAGCAGTCAAGATTGTCTTGTTTCAAAATCAGATGCTTGGTGACCAGGGTTGCTTTTCTGCTCATATTGTATTATACAGTGGGGAAATATAGAAACTTCTGGGGTACAGTAGAATAGGATTTATTTTTGGGTGGCCAGTGGGCAAAGACTTGGTTCTCTCACTCTTCTTAGAAGTTCAGAGATTTGTAAGGGGAAACAGTCTTACCTGTTTAGGTGTGGCTATTAAAGTGAGTGTACAGTTATTTCTCACCTGAAACAGGTGAGCCTTCTGTCCATCCTCTGTTTGTATATGGCAGAAGAATGGGGCATTGTAGGCGGCAGGATTTTTGATGCCTGACTTGCTGGAAGCAAGTTTTTTGTAATTAATACAAGGTATGATAGTAATACACCATTAATAAACAACTCTTTGCTTTTCCTTAGATCATTGATGAGTTAAAGGAGTTCTACATGGACACCTACAGAAGAAGAACTCAGACAAGTGCCAGAGACACCCTGAAAGCACTTCAGTTCACTGTAAGTATATGGTTCTGCTTAACCTGGACAGTAATGCAGCTGCTCCTTACACTGTTCTCCATGCCACCCAGTCCCCTGTACAAGTCTCTTACTAGTTAGAAGAAACCAAAGATTGCAGAGATGTTTTAGTGCAGTATAAATTAATTCAGGATGACTTTTTTGTCCATCTGAAGTGTCTGGGATGAGTTCTTGTTTTTCTAGAATTCAGCAGCGGGCTAGGAAACTCTGGATCTGTGCTGCTGAGTTACTGGCACCCTAGTATGCACACCTGGATATCTGTGAGGGGTTCAGCTTTGTGTCTGTAAGGAGCATAGGCTGTCACCCAAATGATTTTGTGTACTTAGAGAGCTAGCTCTTCCTTTCAGAACCTTGTCCTTTAATTTAATAAAAGCTTGTTAAAATTAGGTTTATAGCAGTCATGTTGACAAGATTTAGTCTTTAATAAAAACTAATGTAATTTTTTTTGTTGTTTATTTGGGTGGTTTTGTTTATTTTTTGTCAGATTACTAAGCAAAAATAAAGATTATTTAACCTGGGTCTCTTTTTGTGTTTTCTGTTGTAGCTAAACTGCTGTGGCCTTACTGGAGCTGTGGAACAGCAGTACATGGATACCTGTCCAGCAAAGACACTGTCTGAGTCATTCTCTATGAAGGTAAAGTTTGACTTAATTCACCCTCAGCTCTGCCCAGTGGGTAGAGCAAGAAACACACTTTAGGAAACCCTCCCAGTCTGTGGGAAATCCCCGTGTCACACTGGCGTGGCAGTCTGTGTCTGTGATCAGGCTGGTTGTGGAAAACAAACCTGCTGTTACCATGGAAAGAACAAGCAGGAAGTCTGACCTTGCTCAGGAAACGTGCTGTCTGTGTGTCACAGACTCACTGGTGGGATGGCAGTGGAACATCAAAACTTTGCCTAGGAAAAAAGCCCTCACAGTTCCTTGAGAGCTGTGTTCTCCTCACTGCATCTTTCTGGTGCTTGCTGGGAGCTGTCACCTCCCTCCTGGTTAGGGAGAAGTGGAGCTTGGAGTGGGAGCAAGTCTGAAGCTTCAGCAGGGACTGGGTAAGGGGTAGTAAGGCACTGATAGTCTGTTCAGGTGAGTTTGTGATAGTGAAGGCAATTCTCTGAATCAGATTTCCCTATTGGAATATCTCTGCAGATGTGCCTGTATGCTACAAATAACAGGAGAAAATAGCTTGTGTAGTTTTTAACCATCCCTCTTCCCCCCTTCCTTACAACCATCCTGTGCTCTTGCTTTATGCTCCAAGACAGTTTGTATGAGTCCTCCTATGGTTCCTACCATACAGGAATTCAGTTATTGACTTGGGCTTTTTCACTTTGACAATTTGAGATATCTGCTCACATGAGACCCCGCAGTCTGTGTCTTTAGTCCTGTCCATGCAGTTTTAGCTGAAGTGTGTGGGAGTAGCTGAGACTGCATGCAGGTTTTGTTTGTTTTTATTCTGCTGTGTGTTTTAGCTTCCTCTGTTGACTTCGTCTCGTGATGCCTATTCCCAGTTGTAGAAAAACAGGGGATAGAGACTGCAAGATCAAAAGGATGGAATGGAGTGTGCCTCTAAGAAGCAGTGCTGTGTTGGTATTCTGACTGAACTGACTTGTTCTTGCCAGCATATCCCTTTAATCCTAGATTCAGTCTGTCTTTCTAGACTGGATAAGGAACAACAGAAAAAAGTATCTTTCAACAGCTCACTGATGTTTGCTGCTGGAATAAGCATTACAGAAGCTGGGATATAAAAGTCACTTACACGAGGCACCAAATGTAGAAATCTCTGGGTTCAGTTCTTTTCCCCAAGATTTGGATTGACAAGCAGAGAGGCGGTCTTTGCCTCCAGACTTAGGATGTTTATTTTACCTTGTCTGTATTACATTTTTACATCTGCATACTAACCTAACAAGCTACAAATGGTGACCTTGGGCTCTGTCCACAAGGTCTTTTAAGCATAAGCTATCCAATTATCAAATGCCAACTAATTTATTTTGACTTTTAACCCAATGACCAAACACCCGTGTTCTGCACTGCATACTTCTCCATCCAATCACACAAAATTACTAAAATTCATGAAGAAGGTGAAAGAACAAGCAGGTTAATGCCCTAAAACCTCCATCTTGTTGCATATGTATGACTACATCTGAAAATTTTAAGGTCTAAATTTTCCACCAAGTGATATGCTTAAACTGCATACTCACAGTTTCAGTTCTAACTATATTATCTCTTAATTTTGGAAGCCTTTCCTATGGCCTCATGTTAAACGCAGTGTTCTTTTGTGGGTCTGCGCCTGTTCAGCACGGAAAGCATGAAATTCTGTGTCCAGGGTTCCAACAGGATGAGACTTTGACCAGCTACCAGGCTCTTAAAGATTTATACCTCTGTAAAAGTGCCTTGTTCTTTTTATTGGCCAACATGTGTCTGTTCTGGGGAAAGGATTATACTTACTTTTTTTTCCCCCCAGTTGCAAGGGTAATTCATTGTCCTGGGAACATTAAACTGGCCGTTCTGTGAATCTGCCCCTGGTGTGAATCCTAACCTAGGATATCCTGCCATTCCCATGCACTGTTGGGTTCATGAGGTGTCTGCAAAATTACAGTACCAATTGGAAATATCAAGAGTGGCTTTAAATCCATTTTGATAAGGGATGAGCTATGCATCATCTGAAGTGCTGAAAGCCATTGGTAACAAGCCAAGCCTGATAAAACTGCATGTTCAGATTAAGAGGAGAATCCTGCTGTAGTCAAGGTGCTGTTAACAGGTTGAGATACTTGAAGAGTAGATTTAAACTTCTCCAACTCCTGTGTAGGACCATCCCTGTCTCCCTTTAAGGATGTGATAGTAAAGGCTGGATCAAAGCAGCTTTTTAAAGAGAATCTTCAAATGAACCTTGTGTGTGTAAAACACTAATGAACCATCTGTTCTGTTTCAGTCCTGCCCTGATGCCATTGATTATGTCTTCACATCCAAATTCAATGTCATTGGAGCAGTTGGCCTTGCAATTGCTGTAATGATGGTGAGTTTCAAGATTATTTAGAGGGTGCTCAGAGGATATGCAGAGCAAAAGTCTTGGAGAAAAGTGCCTGGCCCAGCAGCCCACAAGGCCATTCCACTGAAGACAAGTCCCAGCAGGATTAGGGTGTGTGCTGCAGGACTACCTGAGGCAGTGCAGAGGGTGGGATGTCTCAGGCCTCCCACTTCTGCTTTGGGTTTGGATCTGCCTCCTTACACTTTTAGCAGTGGTGAAATCTTACCAGTGATGTGTGTATATGTCAAGTAAAGATGTGTTGGTCATGTTGCTGGCCCGCATCTTAATCCTAATATCTCTTGGGGATTCTTCTTCTCTTTCCTTTATAACAATTACAGGCTTTGCCAGAGGGCTGAAATAACAGAGCTTCTAAAAAAACTTGTGCTTCTGTTTGACTTCTCTGGAGAAAAGCACATTCTAGAGAAATCAAAGATTTCTCAGGAGATACAGCAGTGGTTTATAGCTGCTGGTGCTGTGCAGGGCCAAAAGCTGGACTTTAAGATCCTTGTTGGTCCCTTCCAGTTTGACATAGTACTTGAAAACAGATCACAGAATGAGGTGAATGGGATTTCTGGGAATGAACTTTGGGGACTGTGGGGTGGGGATAGCAGAATAAAGTGTAAAAATACAGAATAAATGTGATCTTTGGGCTGGGAAGAGAAGCTTGTCCTCATGCTTATAAAAGCACATGCTTTGCTTTCCTGATTTCTAATCTGTTTGCTTTCTTTCCAGATTGTTGGCATGATATTCAGTATGGTTCTGTGCTGTGCCATCCGCAGAGAAAGAGAGATGGTCTAAGAGCTGCAAACCCAAGATTCCTGCACTATAAAAATCCTCACCATTAACTTTCGCGTTCTGAGAGCATTTCTAAAACGTTATATATTTGTTACCTTTTTAATGCTTATTTGGTACTGATGTAGGTTTGCTTTTTATGTTACAGGTTAAAAATATAAAGGTTTATCTGACTCAAGACAAACATTGTACATAAAATATCTGACTTTCTTGAAACTTACATAATTTGGATGTAATTTATGTTGGAGACAATTTGATATTTAATAAAGAGTAAGATGTATTGTTTGGGGGGTAGAGGAGATGTTGCTATGTTGATTAATTCCACTCTTGTTATGCAACTTCAGCTCTTTGCTATGCATCAATGTTAAGTGTTTTTGGGATAAAGCAGGAATTTACTCCTTTGCCAATGCCCCATGTTGGAACAGAATGGGAGATGCTGGCAGAGTGTGTCAGGAAGGTGTGGTCATTCCTCTTTCCTTGGTGTGTGTAAACAAAAGCAGGTCTTAAGTACATTCCTAAAATGTCACTGCTGTGACACTTCTACTGTCACCTCCCTGGAGGGTGGCAAAGGCTGGCTATCACACAGGTGCTGTGCAGGCAGTGGTAGCTTGATGCAGCCAGGCTGGGCTCTGCCTTAGGGCCAGCTGGGCTTCCTGACATCAGCCTGACACATCTGACAGCTGCTGCCACAACTGTTCCCTGGTGCCTGGCATGGCCTTGGGCCCTTGGCAGAGCACATTCCCTAGTGTATGCTCAGGATTTTTTCACTGGCTGGCCTGGGGCTTTGTTTCCCCAAAGCCAGTGAGGTGCAGTATCAAGGGCTTACAACATGTGTGCCAAATCTCAGGTTTCCAAGCAGAATAAATGTAAGTTGCATGAGCAGTTAAGCATCCAGCTCTGCAATTGCAGGGTTGAGGCTGTCCTGTTTCAGTTTAAATATGGGTATGGGAGAAAGCAGAGATACCAGTGTGTATTCTTTTGCCTAAAGAATTACCAAGTTATCCAGTGTTTCTACTCTAAATGGCTTTTAAGTGGTTTTTTTTGTTTCTAAAATGCTTCCTGGTGGGGGTGCCTATGGACTTACCAGCAGGTTGATGTGCTGTACCTGGTGCTCGCTTACTGTACAATCTCATCTGTGTTCTTGGAAGCTTCTGGTCTCTGTCCTCTAGGTAATACAAATGTCTCTGAGTGGTCCTTGGTTGTTTGCCTTTCTCCTGCATGGAGGTTGGTATTTATTACAAGAAATACCAGAGTAGGTGGGTGTCAGGCTCTGCTGATGCATGAATGTATTGTCATCTTTGTGTTACTCACTGTCCCTTCCCTAAGGGAACCATGCTGCTCTCCTCTGTAACGCGTTGCACTGTTCTGTGTTCATGAGCCTTCTTTAAGAAAAAAAAAGTCAAGTGGTAATCAGGCTTTTGTGTGTTTTGCAGAGACTGAAATGACTCCAGAAAGTAGTTGATCTAATGTTCTTTTGTGGCTCAGTGTGACAGCCTGGAGGGAAAATTGTCTCATGGGAATTTGAAAGCAGCCATGTCCCCACTGAGCTCTTGCAGAACTGAGAAGCAGCATTTTTGTCAGCTGGGTAATTCTGGGCATGAGAATGAACCTGGCTCCTGGAAGAGCTGCAGTGAACCACTGTCAACCATCAGGAAAGTTCACTGCTAACTTCTTTTGCTTCTTGTTCACAAACTCATTTGGGTTGGAAAAGACCTCCAAGATCATAGAGACCAACCTTTGATCAATAGCCCCTTGTCAACCGCACCAGAGCACTGGTTGCCATGTGCAGTTGTTCCTTGGATGCCTCTGGGGATGGGAACACCACATCCTCCCTGGATAGGCTCTTCCAGTGAATAATACCTTTTCAGTCAACTTACTCCTGATATCCAACCTGAACCTCCCCTGGCACAGCTTGAGGCTGTTTCCTCTTGTCCTGTCCCTTGTTCCCTGGGAGCAGAGCCCAACCCACCCCCCCAGCTGTCCAGGAGTTGTGCAGAGCCAGGAGGTTCCCCCTGAGCCTCCTTTTCTCTCCAGGCTGAGCCTCCCCAGCTCACTCTGCTGCTCCTCATCAGATTTGTGCACCAGACCATTCCCTAACTCTTTTGCCCTTCCCTGGACACGCTCCAGCACTCCAATATTTTTATTGAACTGAGGGGCCCAAGTTGGATGTGGCATTTGAAATACCAAGTACAGAGGGAAAATCACTGCCCTGGTCTTCCTGGCCATACTTGATGTGGTGCATGTGTTCAGATTGCCAACATCTGCTGTGGCTGTAGTCCAGCAGCTTTTGGCAGAGTCCAACAAATTCCAGCAGGTTATAACTAGGGGGAGGAGAACTTGGCTGTAAGCTCAGCACCCCAGATCATGAGGTTTGGGCAGTGGCTGTAGTGGCAGCTCTTGAGCTGGCATCCACTTCAGATGAAGATCCAGAAGTGAATATGTGCCCCTGTTCAGGTGTTCTACAGAAGCTGGAGAGGGGTTTCCTGGGATTAAGTCTTTGGCTTGCCTAGCTGCTGCCTTTCCCATAGTGTTTATGCCACACTCTGCCTCTGTGATACCCACCCTCAATCCACATGTGGTTTTTTAAGCACTACAGCCCAATATTTTACCCTTCTTTTGAACATGTTCTGTGTAGGGTTGGTATTTTCTGAGGAGTCGACAGATGGGTAAGTCTTGCTTTACCTGAGAAGGAAGAGCTGATCTTTATTACTTAAGTATTTCTTTCCTTTTAGCAAGAATGTGGACTACAGATGCAAAACCTGGTTGCACTCAGCCTCAGACCTGTGGGCTAGTCTGGAATGAGTACTACTTCAGTAGTGAATATTGATGGGTTACATGTCAAGTTTCAGCTTACTGCAAACAGTTGTGATGAAATTTCCTGAAGAATTGGATTCTAAGGAATGGCAGCTCTAGAAATCTTGAGTGTGTGGCACTGACTCTCTGAGCAGGGATCAAGTTCCTGTCTTTGAGTTAGATCAGGAATAGAAGGTTAGTTGTGAGGTTAATACAGAGAAGCAAAAGGCGTAACAATAGATTGTTCTGGAAAACAGGAATGGGGGATTACAATACTGAAGGGGAAATGGTGCTTAGGACAATGTCAGAGCTGTGGCAGAAGTGGCTGACACAGGTGAAATACTGGAGGAGGGAGGGAGAGTAGGATCCCTCTGAGGAATATGTCTGCCCAGATTCAGAGGGTCAGCAGAGAAGCAAATATTGATGCTGGGAAAAAAAGGAGCAGGGAAAAATTATTCTGGATATGACATGTCTGTTGGGAGGAAAAGATAGGATGGAGAAAAACATGAACTAGAAAATATGAAGTAAAAGATTTACTTTTGTATCTGTCCCCATCAGTAAACAAAGGTGCAGCTATGTTAAGGCCTTAAAGCCTCCCTGGAATGTGAGAAACCCCTCCAGAAAGAAAAAGGGCTTAAGCAGCTTTGTTTCCAAACAAAAGCAGATTTCTTCTTTACACACAGGTGCTGCTAATTCTTTGTTGTAAATTTGCTTAAAGTAGGTATGGTTTGTGGCCAGATGTGACACTATATATTATATTTTCTATGGATTTGCTTGTGGGTAGCAAATAGCTATAGGATCTGAGCAATTCTGGTCTAGATATTTTCTTGGATTTGAATGGTAGAAGAGATGCTAACTGTTAAGTCCTGTCAAGGACTAACATAAAACACTGTAAGACTGTTAAATCATAAAATCACAGAATGATTTGGATTGGAAGGGAACCTTAAACATCATCTCCTTCCATCCACCCTTCCCCTAGCCCAGGTTCCTCAGAGCCCCATCCAACCTGGCCTTGGACACTTCCGGGGATGGGAATTGCTCCACTGGTGCTGTCAGCTGTACCCCTTGGCTGCTGCAAGGAAAATAAGGACAGATAAAGCCAAAAGACTAAAGGATGTGACTATTTGTTGTTATAGAGCACCATGCAGAATATGGGAATTTCTACTGGGAAACAGCCTGTTAAGAGTTTAAGAAAATAAGTGTTTGCTAAGGGGGAGGATGTAGCAGTGAAGTCCTGAGGAAGGCTGTATTCAGTTATCCAGAAAGTAATTTTGCCAGAAGAAAGATTTTTAGACTTACTTTGGAAAACTGGAGCTAGCCTGCCTCAGGAATGGAGGGAATCTCCAGCTAGCTGCATGATCAGCTCTGTGGGAAGGTGTATCAGGGCAGGGAGAGCCTGGTTTTGCAGTGGACAGAGTTTATTGCTGGGAAACATCTTTCTCCTTTACAATGGAACTGGGAATGTCATCTGTGGTACAGCATGCTGTCATTTTAGAGCAGCCCTGACACATGAGCGCCATAATTTGTGTACAAGGAAAAAATTACAGTAAGCCCATGAAGTGGGGAAAGGGTGTGGGAAGCAGCTGGCTACAGTGGAAAGAGAAGGGTGGGCCTGACACATTGGGATGGTTGGAATAAATTCTATCCTCTTGTACACTTCAAATACTTAAATCCCTATGTTTCAGCGATTAACAGCCTTACTCATAGAGGGTGTAGAGATGTGTTGCAGAAGGGGAGGATGTCATTACCTGGAGGGTGATTTCCAAAAGAGCTCCTAAAGAAAAGCTTGGATTTATATGGCATGCTCTCTAAGTCATGACTATCCTGCTCCCTCTCTACCCACCAAGAGAAAAGAACAGCAAGTGCTTGCAGACAGTTTTTTTTGGAACTCCCTGTACCTCTCCACTATTTTTCTTCAGATGAATTTCCAAGCCCAAGCAAGCCTTGCAGAAGCTAGGCTCAGAGCAATTGTCCTGGAGGGAGAAAAAAAGTAGTGGGGCCTAGAATAGCAGTGATAAGTATGAGTCAGATGCTTTTTCTATGGGGGGTGTGCCATGAAGTTCAGGCTGAGCCCTGCCCTCTTCTCTTGCAGGCACTTGCAAGTCTCTGCAGGGAGCTGCCCAACTAGCCTCCATCTGCAGGCTGTGATTAACACACTGCCAAGGCTCCCTCCGACTGCTCCAGCATCTTTTTCATCCTGAACTGCCTGAGAGAGATCTGGGAGTCCCATAAGGGATGTCCCAGGGGGACCAGTGCCTGCTGTCCCTGGGTGAGAGATGCTGTTCCAGCCGCAGAGCGCAAGCACAGCCCAAACTGGGGTTTGTTGGGTTTCTATGTTTAGGGGATGGTTTATGCTTATCGCCACTGTATAATTATGACTATAAAATAGCCACCTCTTCAGTTTCTGCCTCTTGGCAGCTCTCAGGAAATGACCTAATTTGAACTGCCAGCAGTGAGCACCTTGAACCCTATCAAGTTACTTTTAACTGAACCTAGAACCTGAAGACATTTGCCAGCACTGCTGGCAATGACAAAAATAGCTAAATGAGATTTTTCCACTGCTGGACACAGGCTTCCACATGTGTAGCTCCCACAGAATGAATCCACAAGGCAGCCATTCATGGCATGCTGAATGCCTCCTCTTCTCTCACTGCTGATTTTGGGATCAATAGAAATTCAGGCTGGGGCTGAGAACTGACCTTTTATGCCTTGTTCTAATGCTGGCCTTTAGTCTTTGCCTTGCCATTTACTGGGTGGCTGCACTTCTGATCTGCCCCACCAGCACCACCATTCCCTTTCCAACACCAGCAGGGCAGGTCCTGCTGGTTGAAAGCTGCCATCTCCAGCTGCTGTTCCAGAGCTGTGTGTGAGGAAAGCAGGGTGGAGGAGAGCTGGGGAAGCTGCACCACGGGACAGGTTTTTCAGCTTCAGGCTGGCTGCGTCTCCAGCTTTTGCCAGCAACGCCTCTGCTTGTGGAGAGCTGGGGGAGCCCTCACCAGCCCTTTCCAGACCCACAGGCTCAGCTTGGCTGCAGGTGTGTGATTAAAATGAACAGCTTTAAATATCCTGACAGTGGAGATGCAGGGCAGAGCGAGTTCTCAGCAGGGACTGCGATATGGCCATAGCTCAGGTGATATCCCACCATCATCATCAACACAGCAGAGAAGAGGTGGGGCCAGTGTTCAGCAAGTCATGATTCATGGCTTGGGCCACTTTCACAGTGTGAGTGCAAAAGGATGGGGAAGGTTGCAATGGCTGTTCAAAAAAGGTCCTCTTCTTTTGTTTGGGATTAGTTACTTCTTTGCAGCTGTGTCTTTATTCTGCATGGGGGTGAATGCAGAAAAATCAGGGGTGCCATGTGGTCCGTCGCTGTTTTCAGGTAGAAGCGACATAGCTGTGCTGTGCCGTGGGGTGGGGTGGCTGCTCCACAGGTGGGGAATGGCTTTATTTGCAGGGTGAATTCGAGGGGCAGCTGCTTATCCTGATTTTTAATACAAGGGGATTCTGCCCTTACAGGGTGGCTGCTTTTGTAGCATGAGGCCATTCTGATTTGTACACCCTCAATCATTGCCATCACTGGACTGCCAAGTAAAGAAAATTATTTTCATTTGTGGTTTTACTCCTATTTTCCTTCTTTTTAATTTTTTTCCTGGAATCAGCTGTTAGGTGAGGCACAGGAAGGGACTTTTTCCCCTCATGCACAGTCTGTGGCTGCAGCCTTTGTCCTCAGCACTGAGCTGAAGGTTTGTGCATGGTGTGCACACCAAAAATTGCTATAGAAAAGAAACCAGGGTGGCAAGTATGGTGTAAATAGATGGAAGAGGAAAAACAGTCAAATCACTCTGCTCCTGATTGTGCAGATCGTGTTTTAATGGCAAGTGAGTGAGTGAGGCCTTTCCTCCTGTTCATAGTAGGGTCCGCCATGAAGTCAGAGCAGGTTACTCAGGACTGCACCTAACCTGATCTTGAAAACCACCAAGGATGGAAACTGCACAATCTCCTGGTCTCCTGCTGGGATGGCGTCCTGACAAGAAAGTTCTTCCTTGTGAGTTTGAACTTCTCTGGTTTCAACCTATGCCTGTTGTCTCACCATGGTGAGCAGCCTGCCACTTTTTGGTTGTCTCCCCCACAGCTACTGGAAGGTTGCCATGAGCCCCCTTCCAACCAAACCCCCTCTTTCCCAGGCTGGACAAGCCCTGTAACCTGATCATGTTAATGCAGCCCAGGCTGCCATGATTGCATGGTGGCCCATTAGTAGCCAAGGTCAGAAGAACTTTATCAGTGAAAAACAATACACAGTTCCTTTGGTGTTTTATGGCTTGGTGAAGGAGAGTGTGCCCTCTTCCAGGACTTAATTGTGGAAAAAGAAACAAAAGTGAAGGTAAAAACAGGGTAGGAAAGCTGAGCAACCAGCAAGCACCATTTGGCAGGTTGCTCCCATCAAGGACTGTTAATCCCACGTGCCAAGGTCCCCTACACAGTGAGCTGCTCTTCCTTGGGACGGCCAACCTTGCTTCACCCTTGGCTCTGCACTGCAATTAGGAAAAACTTCCACCAGTTCCCCTTCCTGAGCCTGTCAGTGCATCTCATGAGCTGTCACCTCTGTTTTTCCATCCCTGTAGACACAAGTGACCACATTCCTTCCCAGAACAGCAAATTCCTTGCTCACCACTGATGGCATCTCCTCCCTTGTGCCTGCTGGCAAAGCTCCCATCTCACTTCTGGGGAAGATTTCTATTAAACAGTGTAGATTTTTCTTCTGTAAGTGGTTTGTTTTACAATCAAAGTTACATTTATCTGTAAAATTAGCCCTGCAGCTGGTCCTAGCAGTTCTTCCTTACTTTTTGTGATTGGACTCTGTTGTCAGTACCCCATCATTTCCAGAGTTCAAGTGTGTGGGCTAAGACTTCCTCTGCTGCCTTCCTCGAGGTGAGTGGAGGATTTTTTTATTTTTTTTTTTGGGGGGGGGTGGTACTGAAGTATCTTTGGTTACTGCCAAAAATTATTGTAGCTGAAGAAATGTTGTTTTGCCTGTACTTAAAAAAAAAGCATCACCCATTTAACTTGATGCTCAGACTGTTCAGACTGTGTTTTGGAAGCAATGCTGTGGATGGTTTCTGCCTTTTGTTAGAGAGGTGCCTATGGCTTTTTAGAAAGGAAAGTGTGAGCTTCTGGAGGACACCTTCATCTATACAGTCCTGATAGACCAGGAGGGGAAGTCACTGAAATATCTGGGCACCAAAGCTTGTCCTTGGGACTAAGGAGGCAAAGCTCAAGAGCTTCCTACACTCAGCCACAGGCCCCTGAAATGTGCAGATAGTTATCAGGCTCTGCCTGGGAACAGAAGCTGTTTCCTTATGCAAAACAAATTTCATGAGCCTGGTCAGAGCTGAGTTGAGTGGCTCTTGCCTCAGGCTTGCCCCCAGGAGGAGGTGCCCTCATTTGCCTCCCTGGGAAGGTCTCCCTATGTAGGAAGGTGCTTCCTAGATGCTTATGGACAGCTACAGACTTGCCTGGAGGATGGGATGTGGTGTAGGCAGTCCAGAGGCAATTTTTCTCAAACACTTGGCAGGAGGAAGGGCATTTTATAAAGCAGATCCCCCCAAGAGCCCCTTGTCTGCCCAGGGAATGCATCCTCCTCACCCATCTCTCTAGATGAGCACCCTAATTCCTTCTCCATGCACAATCAGAGGAGGAGACCAGGCTTTTTTCCCTTTTTCACAAGGCTCTGGTTCACCCAGGTGCCCTGCACACCTCTGCTATCAGCTTCATATGGGGGAACATGAACCCTTGTGGAGGGACACTTTGATGAGCTACAACCTGAAAGCACCAGACTTGGCACAGCCCAACAAGCAGCCAGGCTACTGACACATATCCTGAGGTGCCAGTCTCTCAGGCACACCTGGAAATAACCCTCTGCCCCTGGACAACATCCTGTGGATTTGCTGGTCTCATTTGGATTTGCCCATTTTTTCTTCTGCCAACCCGGGGCTTGTGAAGCACAATCAGAATGAATGTAGCAAGATTTAAGGCAGGGATTTGTCTTTAGGGGGAGTGTGGGAACACAAGGTTGCAAGTGAAGGAAACATAAAAGATAATCCTGGTCAATCACTAGCCTGTCTTTACCTCCTCCTGTTGTCCCAGCCACTCCTGGCTGGGAGGTGCCTGATGCTCAGGCATGGCCCAGACCAGGGCGCCTCATTCTGGGGTTTTTGGAGCTAAGGCCATCACAGAATACAGGCTTTTGGGAACCTTATTGGTAACCTAAGTGCTCAGTTCTCCATCCCAGGACATGTGTCTGCTGTGCCAAACTTACTGATCTGGTTTCAGGTGACCTGGTAAGGCAGCCTGGAAGCCTTCTCCATAGTCAGCCCTTCTGGGTAACTGGTTCATATCAGTTCTCTCTCAGCTTGATACCAAACACTCCACAGCAACTTCCCTGAGGGGTAAAACAGTTGTTTTTCCACAGAAAAATGCAAAATCCCTTGGTAACATTGACTCCCTTTTGGAATCTGAAATAAAAGCTTCTCTGAAGTCCCCCAGAGAGAGAAAAGAATTAAAATATATTAAACCATATAGATATTGAAGTAAGAGTGTAGGTTTTAGTAAAAATATAGCTTAAATGCCTTAAGAGTCTGTGTTAGCCAGTGAAAAGCCCTAAGGCCTAGTTTAAAGTTCAGTAATGATACCCTTCACAGATTCAACTTAGTCCCAGATAAGAATGCAAGATAGCTTGCATTCTTAGATAGAACAGATAGGACTATTCAAGTAAACACCTCGGTAAGTAGGATTTAGGTAAAACTAAAACTACTTTTGTGAATTAAGCTTAGACTGGTATATGTTTTAGAATTGTGTTTTTAGCTGATTGGATAATTTACAAATTTAATTCCCTGTATTGAGAAGAGGCACACACACATATATACACACACTCTCTCAAAGAAGAACAACAACAGCACCTCATCATCATTACCTTAAGAAAAACTGCAACTGCTTCTGCTGTCTGGGCCAACAGAACTCGAGGCTGGGAAGCTGCTGCTCAGAATTCAGGACTTTATACCAAAAGTTTTTAGCAAGGACTTGAACTCTCTGGATTTTTGCCTTTGAGACTGATGCATTCATACAATAAACATCTTTATAGCAACCAACAACTGCTCATCTCCTTAAAGGCCTGAAGACCCCCATGAACAACTCAGCAACTGCTTTCTTTGTGCCAGTCTCTAGAGCTACCAAGCAGTGACAGAGCCATCCCAAAATTCTTGTGAGAGAGCCTTAGCCACTGTAACCCAAAAAGGCAGGGTAGGGGCTACACACATTCTCCTTTTACTCCTACTCCCTTTCTGGCAAAATTTTAAAATACAGCAAGCAGTACATCATTCCCTGTGTTTGCTAGGAGCAGCATGGAAAGCTTCCATTGGCTGTCCTGTGCTGGGACCTGGAGCAGGATGTGCTAGGAACAAGGTGGGACTTAGATAAGGGGGAAAGAAGTTGAAGCCAGGGGCTTGGACAGTAAGGGAAGGGAGAAAATAGGAGAGGGTCAGTGCTAGAACCAGAGCAGGGAAGGCAAACGCAAAGCACAGATGAGGATAAAAGTGAGGGAAAACAGCAGATTGTGGGGAATAAAGAACAGGTAAGATTTGGGAGAAAATGTAATGGCCTGGGCATACAGGAGGTCAGACAAAGTGTAAAATATACAAAGGGATCCCCCAGCTTGAAATGCTGGCACCACAACACTACACATGTCTAGTACATGGTTCTTTAGTTTAGATGATGAAATCAAGGACTCCAACCTTCTGATAGTTGATATGTGGCAGCACAACCCCACTAGCTTTTTTCATTTATTGAAAAATAGAAAACAAAAAAACCACCCCAAAATCAAAACCACCAAAAAACCCCAGACAGAAGCAGAGCACAAGTGAGATTAAGACTACAGTCTTAGATGATGCTGGCATGAGGAGGAACAGGCATTGCAATAAAGATCTGCGAGATCTGTGCTTCCCTTCTGTCAGGATCTTGGAGGCTCTATGGAACAAATCTAGGAATTCAAGGTAGAGATAAAACAATTTTGTGATGAAGGTACATTGATGTTTTCCTGCTTCAGGTCCTAAGTGCTCTGAGGCAAGTCAGAGGTTTTTGAGCTAAAAATAGTCTTTACTTACCAGATCAAATGTGCACAGGGACAAAAGAGGCTGAAGAATAAAAAAATAAAAATCTTCCTAGCAGCCTTCCCTAATTTTTTAACTATTGACTAATTTTATGCATTTTTTGAAGTGAAACATTTAGACTTTTCAAGTGCTGTTTTACCCTCTAAAAAGTAGCTGTGTTAGGGCTTCCTGTCACTACCTACTCCATGGAAAGTCTCTAAGTTGGGTTTTGTTTGCTGCCTGCCAGCTCTGTTCCAAGCAGGATATTTTCCATTCTGCACACAACTGCCAGTAAAAAAAGTCCCTGAGAATTCCAAGCCTGCCTCTGCACCTCTCCAGATAACAACTCTTTTTTTATGTTAGGGCAACTATGTTGTAGCTAATTTTGTGCAAATACCTTTGAGGCCAAAAGGTGCTCCTGAACTAGAAGCTTAATTTAGTCAGTACTATGTGGGCTCAAGAATTCCTCACTCATTTTCCCCTGGCTCAGGTTTTGCAGATCCAAGAAGTTAAACAAACAATTCTTATTTTAGTATTTTATTTGGCAGTATCACATTTATACAGTCGCTTTTCAGAGCAGAATAGGGAATTCCCTCTTTTCTTCCTCTTCCTCCTAAATTTTTTTTCTGTGCTTACAGTCCCTGAACCAGGGCAGGATCGAAAGTGTTGGTCCAAGCACTTAATTGACCAAGAGTTTTGCCTGCGAGAGGAGTCCTGCCACCAGCCTGGAACCTGCTCAGGCTCCAGAGCAAATGCTCCTAAAAACAGCTTTCTCTAAAGCCAAGCCTGCTGAAAATGTCATTGCCAAAATCAGCAAAAAGATTCTTTAAATCCCTTTAGGACTTGGCTACCTTCCTCCAGCCTGGAGGGCAGCACCTCTGTGCTCTGTGTTTTCACAGATGCAATCACCTTCTTCTCCATATGCCAGAGGTGCTGCTGGAGACCCTCTGGCTCACAGCACCCAAGCAAAGGAACGATGTCACTGAAGTCTGCACTTGCAGCTCCTCAGAATCCCAGGATGTGTCAGGCTGGAAGGGACCACAGTGGGTCACTGGTCCCACCTCCCTGCTCCAGAGCACAGGACACAGGATTGTGTCCAGACAACTCTGGAATATCTCCAGTGAGGAGACTCCCCACCCTCTCTGGACAATCTGTTCAGGGCTCAGTCACTGCCCAGGACAGAAGTTCTGCCTCATGTCCAGGTGGAACATCCTGGGATCAGTCCCTGCCCGTTCCTCTGGTGCCATTGCTGAGCCCCCTGGAGCAGAGCCTGGGCCCTGCTCTGAGCCCTCCCTGCTCACAGGGACACCCAGGGCTGAGGGCTCCTCTCAGCTGGGGCTTCTCTCGAGGCTGGACAGCCCCAGCTCCCTCAGCCTTTCCCTGTCAGAGATGCTCCAGGCCCTAAATCATCTCTGCAGCCTCTGCTGGCCCTGCTCCAGGAGCTCCCTGTCCCTCCTGTGCTGAGGAGCCCAGGGCTGGACACAGCTCTCCAGATGTGCCTCACAGGGCTGGGCAGAGGGGCAGCATCACTCTCTGAGCTGCTCTTCCCAATGCACCTCGGGCTGCATGTCCTGTCCTCTCACCCAGGGAGGCTCAGTGTGGTCAGCCTTGGGGCACAAACTATTTCACTGCACAAGGAATTGTCAGAGAGGAACTAAACCCATTCCTCCATTCCCAATTTGTACCCTCTATGACCAGCCACATCACCCTCACTTTGCCACCTTTACCCAGTTGCTTCTTAGCCACAGTAGAGAGAGAGATACGTATATTCCTTCAGTTACTCACTCTTTCCCAGTGGAGAGGCTCTCCCGTGGGAGCAGCTCAGCACCGCAGGGCGAGTCCCTGCTGTGGGGAGGCAGGGAGATGGGGATTCCCTTTCCATTTCCTCCCTTCGTGCAGACAAGAGTTTAGTGTTTATAATCAGTGAAATGACTCAGGAAAGCAGCTCTGTCAGGGTGGAGAGCCTAATTTGAAAAAAGAAAAAAAAAGGCAGTGACTTTTGCTCTATGATACATTGGCTGATATTCAGCCGTCAGTACACAAAGGGCTTTTCTTCCTGAGCCATTAGCTAAATGAATCAGCAGAGATTTCCAGCGGAGTGGTTCTCCTGAGTCCCATCTCCTGTTCTCCGAAGGCTAGGAGAGCACGTATTCTTCTGCCACTACAGGGGCAAACAGGACACCAAAAGGACACAAACAGGAAGGTGCTTTTTCAAAATGTGAGGTTACTGTAAAAATAAGTCATGACTGTTCTGCGAACAAGAGCAAACACAAATTATGGGAATATTTTCAGCCTTTGCTGTTGCAATGGGACTGAATGTAAACAGCCCAGCTGGCACAGCAGGCTGACGCCGGGTGTGGGATGGCTCACAGCCCTGCAGCTCCAGGGCTGCCACAGCACTCCCAGTGTTCCCAGTGCTGTGGTGAGGAGAGGACAAGCCCCCGTGCTCCCTGGGGCTCTGCTCTAACCAGCCCAGCACACCCACACCAGAGCACGGCACCCAGACTGGGGGTGGGGATCCCCCCATGGGGGTCTCCAAATAACCTTCATTTCAGTTCCTTCATTCTCAACAGAGGCTGAATGACACAGCTGTCCAGAAGTCATTGAAGTCAATGGAGTCACTGGAGTCATGGCTCATCCATCTTCCCTATAGAGGCAGGCTGATAAAGTTGGTGCTGTTCAGCCTGAAGCAGAGCAGGTTGGTGTGTGGACACCTCACAGAACCTTCCCATAGGTGAAGGGGCTGCAGGGAAGCCAGAGGAGGGCTTCTCATCAGGAACTGTAGTGAAAGGGCAAGGGGAATGGCTTCACAATGACACAGAGCAGGGTTAGATTGGATATCAGGAAGAAATTCTTCTCTGTGAGGGTGGTGAGGCCCTGGCACAGGTTTCCCAGAGCAGCTGTGGCTGCCCCATCCCTGGAAGTGTTCCAGGCCAGGCTGAATGGGTCTTGGAGCAACCTGGGCTAATGGAAGGTGTCCCTGCCCATGGCAGAGGGTTGGAACAATATGATCTCTAAGATCTCTTCTGACACAAACTCTTACATGTTTCTGCAATTCTAAGGTTCCCAAGGCACCGGGAAGGTTTTGGGCACCTTCTGGAGTCTTGTGTGCTGCAAGGAAGAGTCTGCGCCCAAGACCCCAAGCAGGTATGTGGGATTAACATGGGAACATGCAGGTCTGCCTCCCCCCACTCCCAAAAAAACAAAAAAAGAAAACACCACCCAACTTCCCAAAGCATCTGGGTTGGGAAGAAGTGGCCATGTGACTTCCCTGCTAAAGGTGAGAAAGGCACGGATGAAACCATCTTCACACAGAAGAAAGGGAAATTGGTACCCCTCCCCAAAAACTATGCAGAGGCTTTTATCGGTCACAGCAGGGAGTGCTGGAGGATCTGGGTTCCTGCTCTGCCCGAGCACCAGGTGAGATGTACCCAAGAGGCACTTTGCTCCTAAACCCTGAAAACAATCAAGGGACAAACGTCTCCACCTTGTTTAAAGTACTGTAAAAATCTACAATGAGCTCAGAGGGAAATATCCCAAGAAGATGGTTTTTATCCTGTATATAACTGGAACTTTTAAACTCATGGCTATTTACAGCTGTCTTGCTGTAAAATCAAGCACTTCTCAGCAGTTCTTTTCTCCAGCAACAGCCCTTAGGACACAGTTACCACAGCCCTGGGTTCTGAAAAACTGTTGCCTTAACAATGAAAATTTACCAACCCTTTTTCTGATGGATCAGGCAGACATGGGATGTGGGACACACAAGAAGATCAAGGAATGTGTCCCTGAAGTTGGTTTGAGGACTGAGCCACACAGGCTCACCTGGCAGATGCATTATCAGTGCTGAAGGTGTGATTATCATTAAGATAAATGAGGTCTCACAGGTGTTTCCATGCTCAGCACTTACCTATGAAGATGGAGGGCACTGGCAGGTGATTGATTTGGGTTTGGTTTGTTTTGTGGGGGTTTTAATGTGCTCTGCTTAGCACAGCTGCATGAAGGGAAATCACCATTTACCACCCAGCAACATATGATTGTCTCATCCAATTTGTAGCAATCTTTATAATAAATGCAAAAAATTATTCCTGTTGTTGAACTGAATTAATACTGATACTTTCTAATGTACCCCACCTTACAGAAACTAAGAGGCTTGTAAGATAAGGCTTCTCTTGTTTACTAAAACTGAAGATTTAGTTCCCATGAGTTCACGTACTCTCATCACATAAAACAGGGCTTGTTTGTAAAAAATAGTGTCTTTTGCTGGCCAAGGCACATGGGAAAAAGTTAATATACCAAATTTACCTGGTTATACATCAACTAAATAGAAGTTGCAGAAGTTTAAAAAATAATTATACTAAAATATGCAAGTAGGGGATAGATATGCACATATATGCACTGTCAGCTGAACAGCCACACTTCAGGTAACTGGACAAAATCTCACAGTACTTTTCTTCTGTGAAAATAAGTTTGTGACAGTACCTCCACTCCCATTTCCAGTCTTACAGCCACGGTACTGTATGAGTCCAGTAGAAATACATCCACAATCTGCCTTGTCAACTTGAGAAACAACTAGGAAAAAACCCCAGCAACACTTGGTAACACACACAGGCTTCTCTATTTGCACGATGTTTGACTCACTTCAAAATCCTGGCTGCTTGGCACTCCCAGTTCAAATGACAATACAGAGCCAAAACAATACTTCTCACTTCAAAGGAGGAACCAGTCAGGCAGCCATGGAATTTGGAATTTTGATCTTACCCTTCTTGAGACTTAACATGAAAAGGGAATAGCTAATGAAAGCACCCATGGTGTTTTGTCCAACACACACCTAATTCCACTACATATTGCAGCAGGGACAACAGCACGAGGAGCCTGGAATGCTGGGATTCCAAGATACCAGTGCAGCATGGATTGCAGGTGCAATAGGAGGGTTACATGAGGATGGAAGGCTCTTCACCTTGGTGGGACACCTGCCACATGGTCAAGGGTTGTCACTGCTTCTCCCAGAGGCAGCACTAGGAAAAAAATCCTACCTGTGGTTAACCCCGGTTTGACTTCAAAGCCAACAGGAGCACAAAGAGGATGAATCTGGCCATCCACATACCCTCAGGTACCCACCCTTTCCTTCTCTTTCTGATAGGAAAGAAATCTCAGTTCAAAACTCCAAGCCCAATTGAACCTGGCAAGTTTAATGGACAAGCATGGAAATAAAATTGGACCATTCCCAGAAAAGTTTATGTTTTACTCAAAAGCTTAAATGCAAAGGATTGGCCATTTCAAAAATTACACTGTGCTCATTCACTCCCCAAACCTCTTGAGATTACAGCATATAAAGCTCAGTGTCACATTCAGACTGCAAATGCTGTAGGCAGATGTTGCAAGCTGGGGTGGGGACTCTGCCAGCAGACCACATCCCAAAAGCCTATTTCTGAAAATATATATTTCGCAAAGAGCACACAAAATTATTTTCTTCTTTGCTGTATGAGAAGGGGCAGGTAGGGCTGAACAAGCTGGCATTCTGTTGGTTTTGTCCTCTTCCAAACCTGGAAGGGCTGGTTTGGGATCCAGGCAAGATTCCCAGTCTTGATGAATTTTGCAGTCATCACCAGCAACAGCTTTCAGAGTGACTTGTACTTTCAATGAAAACTCCTATTCACACCTCTTGGAAATACTGGTTTAGGCTGTTCAATGGAGGATAAGTGGAACAAGTGTGAATTAATGCACATTCCCAACTATTCTCAGCTTATTATAGGCAAGAATTAACTTTTGTTGTAGGAAATGGAAATTCTGGAATAGCCACACAAAGCTGTGTGTCTATATCACACAAAATCTGTCCCTGTCTATACTGCTTAGTCTTTCAGCAGCATCCAGCCATGGCCAGACATAAACCAGTGTCTTACAGGAAGAAGAAAAAAACAGAGGACCTGCAGCATCTAGCTCCTGTCAGACACTCCATGTCCAGATTGCAGAGGAACTGAAACAAAAGATGTGGAAATGCCTAAATTCACAAGGTACAAGAGGGGCACCCACATCACAGTAAACATAAAAATGATTTGGACATTGTCTGTGTCTAAAAGCCAGTGGAAAGACTCAGGGTTAAACACGGGAAGTAACAAAGGAAATGCACATCCCTCTTCCTAAAACACAATGGTCTTTTCTCACAAGAACACAGCCTGACATCCATTTCAGCCACTCATCTTACACATCCTACATATCCAGGTGGTTACAGCTCCTCTGGGAAGCACAGTTCCTTGGGACTGTAGCTCTCAGTGAACAACTCTTCACTGGAGTGCTCTGCTCCTGCTGCTGACCACTGAGTTTAGGGACATAGGTCATCTGTTTCCCAGGCAAAGTAGGAGCTAAGATGATCACGCCAAGTTCAAACAGATCAATTCAAATTGGATGCTAAAGCAATTAATAATAGACAGGGACCCGGTTACACTGCTAGCATTTATAGTTACAGTCTTGTTGCTGTTTATTGTTACAGTTTTACAATGAATTTTTTTTTTTTAGAATAATTCAAGACTAGCAAACACCAAATCACTACTGGACTTCCAATGAAGACTTATTTTGTTGTCTGGAGTCCCTAAAATCAAGTGTAGTTGCTGGAGTTTCTCCTCCTGTTTTGCATGTATCTCATGCCTCCTGGTTTCTCTTCCCGTGTATTCCAAGACAGCAGCCAGACCTTCTGACACTTACATGATCTGGAATTTTTACTCATGGGACTCTGGTTCCTTTATCAGCTCTTTCCTGTCTGAGGGCTGGTAAAGATTAGAATAAAGAAAGGAGATTTGCAAAAAAAACCCAAAAAACCAAACAAAACCAAAACAAAACAAAAAAAAAGCAAAACAAAAAAAAATAGAGCAGGAACTTTTATTTTTATTGAGTGAAATATCCCTGCTTCATTTTTATGCAAGAAAATAATCATGGCAACAAGAAAAAAAATACAACCAAAAAAAGAAATAAAATGAAAAAGTGCATCTGCTGCAAATATTATTATTCTTTTCTTTTTTTGACTCTTATTTTGCAGAGTTTAAAAGAGCAATTTTTCCTCTTCCTTTTTTTTTTCTCAGAGTGCAACATCAGTCATTAATTTCTTCTTTAGTTTCTGCAAAAAAAACCCAAAACACATTCATAAGAAAATGTCACACAAAATACCTTGAATTTTTCAAATGTTTTATATCTCAAAATTCGATCCACAGAAAATCCTCCCTTCCCCTTTTTGCTTCTTGGTGAAGTTCTGCCTGGAACAGAGATGTTTATGCCTCTGGAAATCTTGGAAATAATCAGTTCTGTGTAGCCATATAGCTCACAACAAATGATGTCTGAAGAAACATGGAACTTTGCCATCTATTTTACTGACTTTTCTGTCCCCATTTCCAAAAACAGATGTATCTAAGAACTAGGTATAGAACAGGTATAGGATCATGGGAGCTGTCTCAGGCAGCAGCTCACAAAAAAAATAATGCCACAGTTTTCATCCTGCATTCAGGGTAACTACTGCTGTCTTGGAACTCTTCCCTTTCCCCCCTTCTTCTCCAAGAAAACAATCAGTTTGTTACCATCAATAGTCTCTCCTTTCTTGCTGCTGCTCTCTATGTCCTCTTTTTCAGTGAGTGCTGCCAACTCTGGCTCTGTTTGGTGGCTCTGGTAGGAACTTTGCTCTGGTGGTGTCACTCCCGTTTGTTTTCCAGTTTGTGGCATGGATTCCACTACTGTTGTGTTGGGCACTTGAAGGAGAGATGGCTCTGTGAAGTACTGTCCTCCTGCAGTGCTAGAAAAAGCCATTTGGGAATGCAACTGATTGGAGAAAGGAGCTCCCTGCATGTAGAAATCACTCCAGGGCACAGCTGGATAGGCAGGGATGTCTGCTGAGGGAAAAGCCACCAAGAAAGAAAGAATAATTAAAATAATGAAAACATGTCTATGTACAAGATGTATGAGTTGTGCTTTGCTCAGTGCAAACACAGCTTTGCAGTGCAGCAGACACCACACACACATCAATGATCACTTTGCTCTTTATACTGCCGTGTATTTGACCAAAACATGGTTCTTTGGCAGAAAACCTTAGGGAGTTCATAGCATTGTTATAATCTAAAAAAAAATCCATGCCACTCAGCACTGATCCTGAGTCTATGTAATGATAGTAAGAGACACCCCCCTCAAGTTGTTTTCTTTCCCAGTCCTATTTTCCAAGGTAGCTCTGCCAGGCATAAGATGGACGCTTAATCTTCACTTTCATTTATAAAAGCTGTAAATCAGGAAGCAGGAATGTTTTGTTAATTAATAACCATAATTCAACTAAGCTGCTCACTTGCTTATGTGCTGATGTAAGGCTCACAGGTGTGTCTGCACTGACAGACTGGTTTCCAGCCCTGCATTTTCGGAATCCTGGAACCTTTTCAGGAAGAAATTCCTCCCTTGTGAGAGTGGTAAGGCACTAGAACTCAGAGGACTTGTGGTTGCCCCATCCCTGGAAATGTTCCAGGCCAAGTTGGACAGGGCTCTGAGCAACCTGATCTAATGTCCATAGCAGAGCACTGGAACTGGATGAACTTTAAGGTCCCTTCCAAACCAAGCCATTCCAGGATTTTATGATTCTGTGAACTTGGTCATCCCCACTGCATACCAGAAAAGTCATTCACTGCTGACTGTGCTCTGGACAGAAGTATAGAGTAAGAGAATATCAGCTCTGCCTCTGTTCCTTCAACAACCTTCCAACTTCACCAGCTTGCACCTTTACACACCCCTTGATGCTCATACAACATGCCCCAAGGAATGCAACCACACTTAGGCACCAAGCTAGAAAAACTAATTTGATCCAGTCTGGGGTATAGCCCTCTCATTATTTCTGGCACTTCAGACTGAAAAACCGCAGAAAATAATAATTATGCCTTGGAACTAGAGCAGGGAGCAGGGCCAAGTGTGTTAGATAGCATGGGTGCTGCCAATCTGTCCTGCACAATGTCAGCTGTGAAGAGTGGGGACAGGAGCCAGCTTGCAGCCTGATGTGAGTCAGACTTCCCTCCCTGACAAGGTCCACAGAACTGGAAAAAAACCAGCAGCAGCATCTGTGGGCTAAAACTCTTTGTTCTCTCATGTCATGAGACAAGGGATGGAATTTTTGGAGTGTGACCTTAATTTAACAAACCTGTCTGTCCAAATGAATTAAGTACAACAGTTTCTCATTTGATTATACTTGGGCTTGAATAACTTCAAAATACAAAGCACAGACACAAAACAAGGAGATCAACAATGCCATTTTTAGCTAAAGTTTGGGG
>NC_031773.1:61124394-61192185 GCF_001522545.3 Parus major
TGAGGCTGTTTTTTTTTTTCCATAAAATTATGCTGGAGTGCCTTCATCTCAGAGCTGTTGCAAATTCAAGTCAGAGGAAGAATCTATGTCCATACTCTGTCAGCTCCTGTCTCTCCTTTTGCACTACCCTGAGATACATAAAGTGATTTCAAAGTGGTTTCTGCAGAAGCCAAACAGTGAGAAGGCTGTTTTTCCTCACTATCTCCAACTATCCCATCTGCTGTGGCACCTTTTCCACTTTGCCCTTGACTCCCACCACATGCAACAAAAGACTGTCTGTGCACACAACAGGACACTCCTGGAAAAGTTACTTCTCTAGTCCAGACAAATCTCTGCACTATCTGACACATTCACATTTAATACTCTTCCTGACATGTGCAGTCCAGAGAGTAACTTTTGATTCAAATTAACAGGTCACTCAGCACTTTAAGACAAACATGCATACAAGAAAATGAAGTGAAAAAAAGACAAGCACATCTATAGATTTGTGCAGGCATGTGAATGGTCCTTCTTTCTGTCACTGTCATCAGTGAACCCATTGATATTGCTGAATGTTTCAGGGTATTATTTAGTTACTCCAGAGGAGCAGGACACCAAAATATTTCAGAAATTTACCTGAATATCCACTTGGCTGCTGTGGCATGAGTGGTCCCCCCATGCTGTTTTGTACATAGCCTTGCATGGCTCCACAGGTTATGGCTCCACCATTACCAGGTAAGTCAGGGAAAGCTGGATGGGACTCCAGGGGTGTTGGAAGAGGAAGGTGGTCATTGGAGAACATATTGCTGGCCAGGTGACCTTGGTGACAGAACTGGGAGAGCTGATAGATTTCCCCCTCGCTGCTGTACTGAGAGTAGGTGGCCTCCAGGTTGTCTCCAGGCTCCAGGTGCTCGGGATAAGGGTAAGAAACTGGTGAACTGAAGCTGCAGCGAGCAAGGAGATAGGCAACCCAGAGATCAGAGGAGGGTCAACAGCTACACCAGCCTGTCCAACTAACAACTGTTTTATTGCCAACCCTTCCTCCCAAATACCAGGCACAGGACAAGGGCAACAAAAGCCACTTGAGCAAAGCGCTTTCACAGCAGGATTCTTGAACAATGGGTATTAGTGGGAATTATCTTCCCACTCTCCAAAGCCTGCCCCAAAGCTTGGAACAGTTCCCTCACTTTCACTTGACAGCATGCAATTCTGAGAGCACTCTGAGTACAGGTAGCACCTGTCTCATAGCAGGCATCTTTGTCCTATTATGCACATTATACAGCTTTTCATACTCCCTTTAAAGGATATTGTCACATCTGCATCTCACTTTTCATTAATGCTCCCGCCTAATTTCTTATCCCCTGTCCCATATTCACCCTCCCAAGGCTTCTCCCAGGAGGCCGCTTTTTTCATCTCCCTCAAAGACACTCTTCTGCTCCTACCCTTGATTCTGGACGCCGTAAGAGAAAGTTTCCCTGGAGCCGTTTTCGTGACTGGCCAAGCTGCAGTCACTGCTGGGCGTGTCCAGCATCAGAGGAACAATGTGGCTCTGGGGTTCGAAGGCCAGGCTAAGCGCCAGGCTGGCCCTGCGGATGGGAGGAGGGCTGGGAAAGCAAGGGAAGCACTCGAAGTCGCTGGCTTTTAACTGCAGCTCTGGCAGCGCCTTGCTCTGAGCTTGGGCTTCACAGGGTGCCACTATTCCTGCCACCGAGGAGGCTGTGAATAAAACAGAGAGACTGTCACACTGGGCCGTCACACCGGGAATCTGCAGGAGCAAGCAGAGGGAATGACAAGAGGAGCAGGACAGAAAAGCAAGATGCCAGTGAAAGAGTGGATGTTAATTGATGGGAATAAAAGTAAATGAGTACCAGTGCTGCTGTTGAGAAGCAAAAGGGAGTAGTAGCAAGCTCTCTGGAACACAGGATGATGTTTATTGGTTAAATAAAATTACCTTTGTGATTTCAGTCTCTGCATAGTATCTTTATCCAGCTCTCAAGAAGGCAGACAAATGAAGCAAAGTACTTCGTGGAAAAGAGCCAGGAACAATCCCCCAGTCATCTTCCATTTCTACTGTCCTCTGGGAGGAGTGTGCTGCACAGATCACCCTTTTGAAAAAATGATCTGTTCTTTGAAAGAAACAAAGCTGTACCTTTACAAATCCACTGTCTAGGCTGTTTTGAAACACATTTTCACTCCTGCTTTGGCCTCTGATGGGTCATGCCAAAACCAAAAATTAAAAAAGTAGAGATGGCAGCTCAAAGTCCTTGGGAAAAAGAAGATGGGAGGTGGAAAATGAAACCAACACCTTTTGGCTGCTAGAATCTTATTTGGTGATCTGTCTCCTCAGTCACTGCTGGAAAAGGAGACACAAACAGTTTCCTACACAACAGCCTTTGTGGAAAGGGAACAATAGAGGAAAGTAAAGGTCAGAATCAGGGATGCTGGTGATCCAGAATAACAACTATACATGTCAACAACAACTATACATACAGTAAAAACATATACACACTCAAGAAGCTTGGGCATGGTGCAAGAAAATGAGTTTCTCTCTTATTACAGCAATCAGCAAATGGTTTCTCTCTTCCCAAATGTAGCCATCACATGTGCAGGAAGCTGCAATGATTTCTCCAGTCTAACTAGGCTGAACCAGCAGGAGCACGAGAAGAAAGAGAGAGAGAAGAGACGGGGAGGGAGGGTAAGGGAGGGGAGAGGGAAGATGAGGTGCTAAGGTGAAGCTCTCCCACACGTGGCAAAGGTTTCAGGGAAAGTCTGCAGCTGCACTTCAGCCTTGCAGGCATAGACAGTAACAAGTGCACTCCATCAGGTGTGACTCAAAGGCCTTAAACACAAACCTAAACATAAAGATGCCACAAGTATGAGCAGCCTTTAGACAATTCTGGAATGCATGTCCAGAGAGCTAATGAGGCATTTCCACTTCAACATCTTACAGCACTGTTTCTCAGATTCCTCACTGTGCTATGCAGTTTTGTGCCTCTTACTGCATCTTCCCACATTCTGTTTTTTTTTCCAGCTCTCTGCAGCCATGGAAAGAAGGAATCACAATGTTTCAATGAAAACTTGAAGCTGTTTTCAAGTTTTCAACAGCCCTGATTTTGGGCTCAGTCAGAAAACTGAAGCAAGATCTAGGATGGTATTTCTGAAGCATTCCCATTCCCAGGCAGTTCTCAGTGGTTTATTTTTCTTGTTTGAACACACTATTTATCCATGCCAGGCAGCATCTCTGATGTGCCTGTCACATTCCAGGTTTTTGGCTTAGCCAGAAATGAACTGAAGATTTCTTCTGTTTTTTTTTAAACTCTTCTTTAGCACTGATTCTGCTGACCACTGTGCCCCAGAATGTTTACACAAATGTTATGGAACCTCAGCCATGGGGGACACAACTTACCTGAAAACCAGTCTATATCCAGGTAAAGCTCCAGTTCAGTAATGACAGCAGGATGAGCTGTTCTGCTGACAGCCCTGCTCTTCCTCAGGATGAACACAAGCAGCCCAGGAAATCACTTCTAAACCCACTTTCATACCTACTAAGAATTTTATTTTTTAAAAAATATTTGCAATGCTTAGTGCAGATAATCTTTGTGGATCATGGCAATAGGACACCCAGGCAATGAGACTGAGACAGCACCCTTGATCTCCAAAAAGTTGGTTCAGCCTTTTCTAAAGTCTCCTCAGCTTCTCTGTCCTTTCAAAGAGACACTGAAATTGTGTTTCTAAATAAAGTCACAAGTGCAGTAAGAATCAACAATACCCAGAGAAGTCATATCTGCTGAATCTGACATATCTACAGAAGATGCCAGAGCTGTTCCATGAAGAATTCTGACCCCTGGCTTAAGATAACACTTACACTGTACAATTCTGCGACTCTTCCTGACACTGATGTAGAGAGAGAGAATCTCAGAAGGCTTTCCAGTGAACATGGGAATGTAACAGTAGGATTTTATTTCTTGCTTCCATTCCTCCTGGGTTCTCAGTCCATGAGATGACCTTGGGAATTTTGGAGAGCAATTTAATAATTTACAGCTTCAGATCTCTGAACCAGTTCTGGCACTAGACTTGACTTAACTCTAGAATGGCTATTCTATTTCAGGCCTTTACTGGAACATCAAGGACCATCACAAAGCTTTCCTTAGATTCGTCCCTGTCTTGAAATTATGAGAAAACATATTTGTTTTCAAATTTGTTTGAAAGCCAGAGTCCTATAAGTGAAGTCATGGGAGCTTGTAGTTTATTTACTGGCTTCATCCAATTGTCCCAAGATTTCCATTAGAATCCCACCTCTGCCAGTGAATTTAATCATCTTGCTATTTCCTTAAGAGTTACCTGCATAGGCTGCACTCCTGACAGGTATCCTTAGCAAGGCAGATGCACAAAACAAAGGATTTCCTGCAAAAGCACCAGTGAGACAGAAAAATCTCTGCCCACAAACCAGAGGCACAGAAAGGAACTTTTCTTTCTAATGGGAAAACATAAGCCAATGAATCACAGATACATATGTATGAGTAAGAAATCTCAGAAGACCAAGAAAAGCTTCAAATAACTGCCAGTGTAAATTAAAAAAAGCCATTAATTTCAATCACAATGTCTAGCAAAAGTAAAAAAATAACCAAAAAACCAAAACATTTCTGTGATCAAAGCATGCTCAAAATTGAAGTTTTGAGGCACAAAAGGTTCTTATGGCAAGTAGTGTGGCTGCTATATCCAAATCAGAAGCCATAACTACCAGCAAGGTAATGCACATCTCAAATACAACTCACTGACATTTTTAATCAGCCTGTTTGGAGAACTGGTAAAAATAGTGGGACATAAAAAAAAACCCCACCAAACCCACAAACCAACAGATAGTCAGAAGTACTGGATAGAGTAAGGAAAAACAATGGAAATTGCAGCACTGAACACTCTGCAAAGGTCTCATGGACCTAATTTTCTTGTCCTGCTGAAAGTGGTTAAAAAGGAAAGCACCTGAATAGTCACTCCAGCAGGTCACATTCTGTGGGCCCAACTGCACCATGTTGCACAGATCACAGAGGCCTTTGCTGAAACCATCCATGAACTGTTTACCATAAGGGACACTACTAAGCAATTGGTTTTGCCTTGTAAATTGATAACCTTTTTATTAATCTGTTTCCTCTTTTGTTTTTCTCCTGTTAATTTGGGTTATATCCTATCTTCCTTCATTTTCTGAGATATCCTAATAAAGAAAACAAGTGGTCCATGGATGGCCCTATTTATAGGCTAGTTTTTTTTTTCTGAACAAGGATGCTGAATGGATTCAAGTCACGTTGGCTTTAATTTTCCTTCTGTTTCATTTTTTGCTTTCATTCTTAAAGAGAAAAAGTCTGATTTTGCAATGGTAAACAGCAACAAAAAAAGTGAGTTTCATTTCCAATAGCTGTATTATCCTGCATTTAGTAAGGCAAAACTGCAACTGGCACTTTCCAGGTGATTGTGCCATGCAGATGCCATCCTTCTACAAGGATTCTCTACATGTAATATCAATCTTTTCATTCACAGAGGACACTTGCCCTTTTTTCTTCCTTACACATTGCACCAAGAATGGATACCTGTCTTTCCTAGCAGAAGTGTTCCACATGGAGAGCTGCATCCCATTGTGGAGATCCCCCAGAAAAAAATGGCTCAATGTAAGCAGAAGACAAGATCATGTCCCTGAACGAAACTTATTTCTCTGACAGGCATTGCCTAACAGGGCAAATGGCTTCAAACTGACAGTGAGTAGGTTTAGGTTGGATACTAGAAGGAAGTTCTTCCCTGTGAGACCCTGGCTTAGGTTCAGAGAAGCAGTGGATGCCCCATCCCTGGAAGTATCCAAGGCCAGGTTGGATAGGGCTCTGAGCAATCTGGGATAGTGGAAGGTGGCCCTGCCCATGGCAGGGGGTTGGAAGAAGATGATATTTAACGTCCCTTCCAACCCAAACTATTCTGTGATTCCCTGATATTCTCTCCTGATTAAACAGTGTGTCTGCAGAGGTACTTTAGGAACCAGGAGAGGTTCCTAAAGCATAGAAATCAGAGTATATTTGTTTTGTTTCCTTTAAACTAATTGTTGCGCAAAATCTTGGTTTCTATCCAACTAAATACAGGACTCAACAGACTACGCCATGTCATCACTCTGAAGGCAGTGAATTAATCAAACATTTTGACCATATTTACTCTGTTGCAAGAAGTGGAAAAACTGCAGCTAACTGAATTACAGTCCTATTGGTTAAAAAGGTTATTGGATTGACTAAAGGAACTGTTGCTTTGAGAGGATGACAGGCAAACTTAAATGACGGAAGTACTAGATTAGGTTATAAAGAAAGTATCTCAATTACATACTTTTAGCAATACATAAAGCATTCTAAACTTATTGATGCAATCTTACAGTTGCTTTCCACCATACCAAAATACCTCTAGAGGTAAAACGACTATTAAAAATTTTGAGTAATTCTAAGAAAATAAGTTGCAGGAACTGGGCTTAATACAGATAACTAAATACTGATATATTGAGAATACAACGAGGAGACAGACATAATGACATGAAATCACAAAGAATTAATTACACTGGGAAGCAGGAAAACACACAGCAGTACCACATGTCAGCACATCTACTGCTTGGAATATCCGTCCCTAAAGAAGTGGCGGAGTCCTCAGCACTTTGGAAATTTTTTCATATTGTGCTAACTTGGAAACACAAAAGTATCTAGGAAATGCTTTAGGGAGCACCCCTGACTCTAGGGAATGCTCTTTGACTGCACATATCAATAAACAATTAGACAAATCCTCTCTCTTTCACCACCATCAATCTTTTAACACAGCTCGGGTAGAAAACTGGTCAAACAGCACACCCCGCTGACTTAAAATTACACTGCAACAGTGTTTAAACTCAGCCCTCAGCTTTGGAACTCAGTCACTCTCACTCCCTCAAGGTCTTGCACAAAATGGAAATCTGCCCTGCCTGGAGAAGGCAAGGAAGCCCCTTTGCATGATTTAAGGTGTGGAGTATCTGATGGAGCCTCTACAACACCAGCAGTTTACAGAGTGCACCTTCCTTACAAGCTCACTTGGCTCAGGTTGTAGCCAGGATGTTTCCATCCAAACCAGAATATGGGAAGTGACTATCTGTCATGGAGAACATCAGAACCAGAACAACACTTCCCTCATCGTTTACAACAGCAGGACCACTGTCAAACAGCTGTTATGGAAGAATGCCCTGCCCACTTGTCTTTATGAAGTCCTATTCAGAATTCCTTGCTGGCTTGTGCTAGGACAGAAACAAGGACTACAAACCTGTCTCCAGAATTAGCACAGAGGAACCATGGTGCTGGTACATAACTGGGAGAGACTCAATCAGCAGTGAGCTGCTATACCTACAGTCACAGAATCATTGGAAGAGACCTTAAGGATCACCTTGTTCCACACCCCTGCCATATCCAGGGACACCTTCCACTATCCCAGGTTGCTCAGAGCCCCATCCAACCTGGCCTTCGACACTTCCAGGGATTTGGCATCCACATCTTCTCTGTGCCAGTGCCTCACCACCCTTACAGGAAGGAATTTCTTCCTAATACCTAACCTAAATGTCCTCTCTTTCAGATTGAAGCCATTCCTTCTTGTCCCACCACTACAGTTCCTGATGAAAAGTCCCTCTACAGTTTCCCTGTAGACCCCTTTAGATACTAGAAGGTTCCTCTGAGGTCTCCACAAAACCTTTGCTCCTTCAGGCAGAACAGCTCCAGCTTTCTCAGCCTGTGGAATGACCTGGTGTCACTTTTTGCACTGATGGCATAAGGCTCTGACATGGCCTTTCCTAAAGCATTTGGGAACCTCCCAGCTCCACCAGCTAATGCTGCAGCTGTGCAAAACACTTGTGTTGGTCAGGATCTCACCTGAGGCAGAGGTGGGGGATGCAGGAAGTGTGCTGAACAGGCTGGAGGAGTTCACAGCTCCAGGGTCTCTTCCCAGCATGCCAGGCTGGTCTCCAGTAGCATCAGGCAATGGAGGCACAGGCAGAGGAAGTGCCCTGCAGCAGACACAGAAGACAAGGCAGGGCATTATGACCAATCATACACTCTTCTATCTGACAAGGGGCAGATCTTATATCACCAGCAAGTGCAAAGGGAAAGCACTGGCTGACCACAAGGGCAAGGAACCCTGTAGCAAAAGTCTCTAGGGTAGTAGCCCCAAGTGACTTGTATAGGACAGGCAGCAGGAACAGTGCAATGAAGTAAGGCGCTCTCCAAACTTTCACTTTAATTTCTCCTCTTCCACTTAATTTTTCCTTTTTTTCATTCTGTTTTCTTCATAAGAAGACACTCACTCCAGATTGCCATAAATACATCCCTACGGAGATTGATTTCTCCCCTCACACATTCACCATCCCTTGAAAGACCATCTATCCTCTCACATATTCCCTTTACCCCCTTTAATGCCCTCTTCTTACATATGAAAGGTGCTACCTTGTATTTCTTCAAAGCAGTCCATGACTTTCTAAGACTGATCTAAGCAAGCAGAATTTCCATCACCAAGTGAAAAATCCATAGAAATGGTGGTGGTGGGAGAACTCCATTAAAAGAATCCCCAAGCACACCCAAAGCACCTGGCCAATGCATTCACAGAAACTAAAAATGAAGTGATGATTCCATAAACTTTTCCATCTCATCCCCTGCTCTCTACAGAGCAATTTCAATAGTTACATGACAAAATTAATTTGATTAATCTGTGCTACAGGTTAATCAAAAGGACTTTTAAGAGGGCCCACCACAATTTTTCCAGAAATCTAACAGGCTCCCTAGGTCCGACTCAATGCTCAGCTCTTCGCTGTTTAAAGGTAAAGGGGAAACAGCAAAAGAAAATAATTAATTTCTTAGGTATCAGTTGTAGAAAAATGACAAAACAGAGTAAATTCCTCACCCATAACCCTCTGATTCAAAGGGGACTGACAGAGCTGATGATGATGGATATTTTTTGTTGTCTTTTATACTCAACTTCTGCAATTTCCGCCACTTTGCCCTGCGATTCTGAAACCAGACCTGAAAAATGGGAAGAAAGGAATGCATTCAGGGAAGAAACCATCTACACGTGGAACACTGGCAATGTCCAGTCCCTGCCCATCCCTTTTCTGCACAGAACCCACAGGCAGCACTGTCCCCCAGCCCGCATTACCAGGATACGCTGTGGCGTCACACCAACCACAGCTGCAATCTCCCTCCTCTTCTCATTGTCAGGATAGTGATCTTCCTGGAACATCCTCTCCAGCTCTTCTAGCTGCTCTAAAAATTATGCATTGTCCAAAGAGAGAGAGAGATGGGAAGTATGTGACAGGAAAAAAAGAAAAAAAAATAACAAGAGACGGAAACAAGAAATAAGAGAGAAAAGAAAATGAACATTTTTACTATCCTTAGAAATATATGAGTAATAGAAAGGATTTTTAAAAATAAACCACAAAAATAAACAAAAATCTTTTGCTGTTTCAAAAGCAAAGAGCATTGCAAGTGATGTTTCAAAGGAAAGACACTCAGCAATCTCTATTAGTGGAAGTCTTCACACATCTAATGGTGTGGAGTACAGTGCAATACCAGTTAGAGCAGATCGGCACAGGGAAAGGAGCACCAAGTGCCACCGGCACTGCCAGTGTCACTGTGTGCCAGTCTGTGCCCTGGGATCTACCTGCACTATAGAAGGTGCGGGGCTTCTTCTTGACAGGTAAGGATTTTTTTCCCATGGCCACATCACAGCTGCCTCTGGACTCCAGGACTGAAGAGCCCTTGTAGGAATTCAGAGCTGCAGCGCTGGCTGGAGTACCTCTGGATCGGTGAGGGACTGGGCCGATCTCCTCCTGCCTGCAGGGAGCTCCAGACACTCCATTGGATGCTTTCTTAGTTTTTTCCTTCTCTGCCTCCTTTTCAGTCCCAGCAGGGCAGTAACTCTCAGTGTGCTCTTGTGACCCTGACTGACCTGTTGGCTCCTGTGCTAATCCAACCTTCACATTACCGCAGAAATCCGACGGTTGCCCACACGCCAAGGCAAAGTCACGCTGGCCATCAAGGACAACGGAGCCTTGGGAAGATGACCCAGTTGCCCGCAGGGTGCTGCATCCCCCATCTTCTTTCACCTTCTTTAGAAAGCTGTTCCTATATTCTATTCCCAAGTTATCTTCAACTTTGTCTTGTCTGGCTGTGTCTGGGAGTGTAGGTAGCACACTGCTCCCTGCACTGTGGCCACCAACAGCATCAGCATCCACCACAAGGTGCTCTGCATTCAGCAATGAGTTCTCCTTCTCATCCTGGCACTCTACAAGGCAAAAATGGAGGAAAAAACCCTAAACCCCACCCCACATGCCCATTGCCTAAGGTAGATGTACCTGGATCAGGAGTTGCAGTTATGGGGGAATGAAAAGGCCACAGAATAAAACCCAACAGTGACAAGAACCAGAGGGCTCAAAATAAAGACAGGTGCTGCCAGGAAAGCAATAGCAAAGAACCTGATATGGTCAATATGGAGATATTCAAATGTGTGATGGGAAAAGCCTCATTTTAAAAGCAAAGTGTAAACTACAGAAGAGATTCCAGACACAGAGATTAAAGGGAAGCTTGCATATTACAAACACAGTAGTGGGAACACAGTAGTGGGAAAACAGCCCCATGGATATTACAAGTCTCTGGAATAAGCAACAGAACAAAAATCAATGACAAGGCAAGATCCTGTCACCTTATTAAAATGAGCAAAAGAAAGACAGCAAAATTCTGGTCTACTGTGTCAGCAGGGATTACCTGACAAACATCACCACTTTTTTACTTTCATAGAATTCTATCATACCAAAGCTGGACAAGCAGAAAACCACTAATTGCACAATCTTCTAACTGCCTTAAATTATTTCTCTGCAGCTTCAGCCACACTTCTGAGTAATAGACTTACAAGACAGGGAATGAAATAGGGGGATAAGGACAAAATTAGGTACAAAAGTCTAAGAAAGCTTAACAAAAAACACAAAGCGTGTTACAATAAGACAGACTGAATAATAGAAGACAGGTCAAGAAGAACACAGCAAAAGAAATAATTAAAATAGGCAACAGAATAATGCAGAAGCCTTATACTTTCCCAGCTGGCACATACATTTACAAATAAAAAGTTCCAAAAACCTCCCAAGTGGCTCAGAATGTGTGAGTCTGTGTGATTTCTGCTAGTTGAAATTTTTTAAATAAGTGATTCATTCATAAGAATAGGGAGTAATAAACCCAAACCCATGTATTTGCCTCTGTCTGGAGAGAAGAAAGTTTGAGCAGACTGTTGGCAACATTTCAATAGCATGTGACAACAGAGAAACCTAATAATTTAATTTTTTGAGGAAAAAGATAAAATAATTTCATTTCACTGTGCTCTTTTTCTGATCTATATTAATGCAATGCCAAAATAAAAGGTTTGCTTCTGCCTGAATGTCTCTTTCTGAAACAACTATTAATCAAGGAGGAGCCCTACAACTCTAAGCAGATGACAGAATCTTCATAGAAGTATGAGGGGATGGCAGGCTGCTCCAAGATGCTCTGCCCAAGAGCATCTAATTTGCTATTACAGGATTAAGAAAGCCTATTTAGTTGCAGGGGAAAAAAACAGAAGCAGGAAACTATGCAGCTTTAATAATTTGATCTTGTTAAGCAGCAACAAGTTTCCACTGCAGTTACATGAGATGAAATATCCTGATGGGGAGGGTCAAGAAGTGAATGAGGCAGAAGATGTCTCTGGTCTATGTAATTCCTTTTTCCTCTATCCTTCTGGTAGCATCTGAGTTTGTCTCACTCATTATATGAGGGAGGGACGGAGGGAGGGAAGGAAGGCAGGAAGGTAGGCAGGAAGGAAAGTATTTTCACACAATTTGATGCAGTGTTTTTAACTGTTTCTATGCAAACCCCAGTATATGTTTACATCACAAAATACATGTCCAAGTCTTATGTGGGTACCTTGTATCTGTGGCAGAAATGCACACCTGGTAATTTAATATTCCTGACAGATGTCCTCCAAATTAAAATAAACTGCTGTGTTTTATTTCTAGAACAGATAGCAAAGACCTCACAACAATTAGGGACTACCAAGGAAAAGAGTCGAAATGAAAACCAGGTTTGGAGGGAAAGATGGGCCTGCCTGGCAACAAAGAGGGAAGTTATAAAACAACTCCTTTCTCCCATCATTTAGAGACGAGACTGAGAATCACTTTGTCCCCCTTTTAGACAAAGAGAACTTTAAGTAGAAGGGACTTTAACTGAGTGGGAACATCAGGAATAGGTAACTTGGGACACCTGGTGCACTTTCAGGAAGCCAAGCCCTCTTTTCCTTGGAACAAGCCAACCACTTGAACTGCAAGGTTTTTAGCGTTGTTTGGGGCATTTTGGCTGTTTGGGGTACAAAGCCACCTGAACACACAGACACAGACACACACAGACACACACACACACACACACACACACACACACACACACACACACACAGAGCAGGACCAAAGAAACGGCTTCAGAGGTCCTTTCACACAAGGAAAAGCGGACAGCAGGGGAAGGTGAAAATGAGAAACACCGAGGCAGCGGGAGCCCCTCGGTGTGACACAAAGGAAAGACACCCCTGCCCCCTACCCTCAGCCAGGTGCTTTTACAAGCCAGGGGACACGAGGGCCGGGGAATCCATCATTCCCAGCCGCGGGGCTGAGAGAGGCTAATGAGCGCCCAGATAACATCGCTGCGCAGCGATTATCCTCCCCCGGGGCTGCTCATTAGGCTCATTGCCGGGTGCCTTCCCCCGTCATTAACGCGAGTCGGCATCACTAATCCCCCTACCCTCATCCATACCCTTCCTTACCACTGCCCATTCCCAGCCCTCCGGCCGCCCGCTCCTCCGGCCGCTGCTCCTCGCCCGCCCCGTCCATGCCGGCTCCGCGGCGGGCCCGGCCCGGCCCGGTTAATGCCCCACCCGGCGGCCCGTCCTGCCCGGCCCCAGCTGCCTCATCAAGGGCACCTGGGCAGAGCGCGGGAGGCCGCTCTACCCCCCCAGCCGGGCCCGGGATCCACGCTGGGCCCTGTCCCCAAACGGAGGGAACTGGAGTGTTCCAGCCTCCGTGAGGATATGGGGAAGAACGCTCGCCGTGGGGAGCTGGCTGAATTATCGACGCGTGAACCTCGGTGTTGCAAAACTCGCCCAGCCGTGGATGAGGGGAACCTTGCTGTCTGGACTGCTAGACCCAGTTCTGCGCTCCTCAGTACGAGAAGGACAAGGAGCTACTGGACAGGGTCCAGCGGAGGGAAACAAAGAGGATGAGGGATCTGGAACATTACAAGGAGAGACTGCAGGGCTGGGCCTGTTCTGGCTGGAAAAGACAGAGGGGATCTCATAATTTATATAAATATCTTTGAAGGGGTAGCATAAGAATGGTGCCACTCTTTTCAGTGGTGCCCAGTGACAGGATGAGGAGCAATGGCCATGAACTAAAACACAAAACGTTTAATCTCAACATGAGGAAGAACTTTTTTTTAATAGAGCACTGGAGCAGTTGCCCAGGGAGGGAACGGAGTCTCCCTCTCTGGGGACATTCCAAGCTCATCTGGACATGTTCCAGTGTCACCTGCTCTAGGTGACCCTGACTAGAGCATCTCTAGAGCTGCCTCCCAAATCTAAGGATTCCATGATTCTGTTCTTTTCCTGGGGCCTAGCAGGAAGACATTTGTTTTTTAACGTGCCTGCAGGTGTCCAGCAGTTTCTGGTTCTTCAGCAGCTGAGGGTTGCAAGGAACAAATGGCACTTCCTGACTTTTGGGTGCTGCAATTTGTGTCCTTTCAGTGCTTAACAATTCTTAGTAAAAAGACCTAACAGAGCAGCACCAGGCAGTGCTTGCATGAAGAATGAGACTCCCTTGTGTTTTGATGCACCAAAATACAATGTCCTTCATCCTCCTCCTATTTTTTGGCTCACCATTGTGTTGCTATTGTTCTCTTCCTGAAGGGTCCCTCAAACCCCCTTTGTTTCAACATTCATTTTTAGCTTCTAAGGCCTTACTCCTGCACATGCTTTTCACCGGAGAGTCATTTCATCAGGATGGAACCAGTATAATTGGTATAACAATGCACCTGGTTCAGCCATCAGCTGCAACAAGTTTGGGCTATTATGGCATTTAATTTGTTAACAGCATTCAGCTGACAAGACACAACAATCTTGGAGGGTCATGGGACCTCTTCAATATTAGAAAAAGTGCAAATATAAAAATTGCTATCTGCTTTAAACATTGTTTCTGTGCAAGGTTGTGTTTATTTACTGAACTCTGGTCCTAATGTCACCTTTTTTGTGAGAATAGTAGGAACTGTGGAAAATGCTTCATTTTCCTTGAGGAGGGACCAACACTGGACTCCAGCACCGGGAGATTTGGGGATTTTTTGGAACCATACATATATATATAACCACACACACATATATATGTATATGTACGTGTGTGTATATATATATATATATATATGTGTGTGTGTGTATATATATATATATAACTACTTTATACTTATATGAATTTTAAACTACTTTATATGAAAAATGTCAGCAGTCATATAATTTGATTTTCAGACATACACCATGACTTTCTTGGCTTCTCAACAAAACTTTTTAAATGCAGCTCATGCTTGTACTTCATTGCTATCCTTGTCACAAAAAGAAATTAGCGTACCTGCTCTCTGACGGTTGTCTTTAGTTATTTCCCTTTTTTCAGTGTAGAAATCCTGAATTTCTTTTTTTCCAGATGCACTTTGTATCAATCTCCACAGGTTCCTGGGGAAGATACAGTGGCACCTCTCACAGAGTCTTTGGGAACAGCAAGAAAGTGTTGGGATTTGCATGACATAAACAGAAGCATAGGGTAATACTGATTTTCTGGTAAATCAGGTATTCGATAATGTGGGGAGAAATCTTGACAAATAATTAAGACTGTCACAGAACACAGTAGGCACTCTGCTGACTTGATTCTTGCAGTGTGAATGTGCAGTTGGGAGGGATATTGTACTAGTTTGATTGAGTTTGTACAAATCAGAGATGTCAATCAGTTTCAAAAAGCACTTCAGTGTAGATTTGTTTATGGATTCTGGTGGCAGGATGGTGCTGGGGCTAAAAGTTTAACTAAATAGTGAGAAGTTGAGGCCTATCTGAAATCTAAGAAATCAAAGTAACCCGGGGTATAAACACTTATTCTTAGAAGCGTAAGCTGACCTTTAAATGCTCAACGTACAAAGGCCTGACATCAGGAAATAAAGGCTATACTGTGACAGGGACAAGTTAACCTTTGATGCAACTAGTTAAAAAGAGCGTACAAGTGCTGTCAATCATGACAACAGTATCCTTTAAGTTTCCTACATCAAGTGGAATTTTAACAACATATGGAATTTAGCATAGAAACCACTTTGGGAGGCTCTAATGAACAATCTGCCTGCTTGCTTTCAAGAGAAGCTGAAAGAGTTAAAGAGCTCTCAACTTGAGCTGTTGAACAAGATGACTTCTAATTTAGAATGGGAATATGTATGGCTGGCTTCTCCTGGATGAAGCTGAAGTGGATGTGGGATGCCTCAACTGCCTGTATGAGATGATCTTACACAGACGTGCTGAATAGATCCCATAGCAGCATTCTGTGTCCCACCTGAGACACTGACAATCCTGGGGACTTGGGAGCTGCATAAATTCATGACAGCCTGGGACAAACAGACATTTGAGATATCTGAACATTCTGGGTCTTGTGCGGGACTATAACCCTTCTTGTGTGAATCTGAGGTAAAGCTCTGTTTTGGCTCTTAGCTTGGGACCAACTCCAGTCCTTCTGGTGGGGGGAGAAAATGTGTTAGCAGATTGTTGACTGAACCATACCTTAAAAGTTGAATAACTGGGTCCTGTCTTTCTGCTTTAGTGGGCTAGACTCCCATTTTTGTAGTTCATCCCTTCAGTTTACCTTCAGTTATGGATGACTAACACCACTCTGGAACCAGCAACATCAGCTCTCCAGGGCCAGGGGTAACACTGAAGAATCTTAAGGTTGAATAAACGCAGCTTTCCATACTGTCTCTGCTAAACAGAGCTGTTTGTATTTAACAGTCACTTAGAAAGGGAAGTTATAGGAAAAAAATACTGCATGTATATTCAGGAAATTGCATTACTTACATTTGAGAGGAAAACCTAAGTAACAAGGCGAACAGAAAGGTTTTTAACTGGAGAAGTGCATGAGTTTATTAGGACTAAAAGCAACTCTTTTTTCTTTTAATCCAGCTAAAATTATTGATATAAATAGGCTGCAATAAGCTATTCTAGATACAAGAGCAGAATGTTACAGAGACAAAGCTGGAGATACAAAGATAACTAATTCTTCAAATATATTAAATGCAAGAAGGCTACAAGTGGCTTTCTTTAGTGTATTGATTTTTAAACTTGATCTTGCATTGACTGAGCTGAACACTTTAACACAGATACAGTATTTTACAGTTGAAGGCATATCCTCAAACAGACAGGTTCTGCACAAATGCATGTAAACTGGACTTAAAACCAGAGAGTTCTTAAAAAGAACAAAGACCCTGGTGCATATTTTGACTTTATCTACAGTGGCTAAATATTTCAGTGTTCTATGTAAGTGTGCAAAATGGTGCATGCATTACCACATCAGCAATCAGAGTAGGAGCAGCAGTAAAGTGCCACTTCATTGCATGTGCCTAGTCCTCGTTATTTTGTATGGGGCGGGTACCAACACGAAATACATAAATTTGTGTCAAGTCACTGATCTACTTCCAGAGGGAGGCAGAGTAAAAAAGAGGTCAGATGGCTTAGTGGGATGCTTGTTCAGAAGAGAAGTGACCTTTGTGAAGCAGATTCCTCAGCATGGTACCTCTTACGTGGGGGAAATCATCACAGTGGCTTCTGAAAACTCTATTTAATTCCAGTGGATTTTGTAATGCTGTCAAGGACTCTTAACAGCATTTGGGTAAAATTAAATATTTGCCTATCCAAACCCCAGTACACTTGCATGATTTAATACTTAAATTGCCCAAACTGGAAATTACTATAGAGATCAACTACCATGAAGGTATCCAGAAGATATTGAAACGGAATATTCTCCTCAGCTCTGTTGTGCTTTGCACTTAGCACCTTCCTTCTCAGGAACTCAAAGCTCTCAGGCTGCTAATACTAGTGAATTTAGCCTCACAACATGCAGTGAGGTAGGTAAGTTTACTTCCATTTTGCAGATGGCAAAACTGAGGCAGAACTCTGAAGTGATTCACATAAGGTCCCGCAACTTGTCAGTGGCAAAACCAGGAATATGTTTTCAGAAGTCCAGAGCCCAGACCTCTGTCCAATTTAAGTCCCTCCCTACTACCACAAAGCAAGCAATACATGCAACCTTTATTCCTCCTCTTGCTGCTGTAGTCCTGCTGACACAAAGGAAGTTTTTCCTGATTGTATTCCCGCTTTCTTTGGCAAAAAGCACCTGGTCCTGTCAAAGTGCTGTGTATTATGCTCTTTGCAGAGTCATTTCTTCTGAGGCATGATAGAAAAGCCACGATTTCCTCATGGCAGAGAGACTGTCCAGGTCCAAGCAGTCTTATTTCTTGCAGAAGACCTGCTGCTTGGCATTCTTCACCCGTTGCTCCTCTTTCAGGTTCTTCTGCCGCACGTGTTTGCTGGAGATGTGTTCCACATGTTCTGAGGGGAACCAGCCTCTCTCCCGGTCTGAGAGTTTTACTCCTTCCATCCACCCTGTGGTGTGGGGAAAAGTGCAACATGAGGCAAAAGTCATGTGTTTTTTTCATTACTTCCCAAGAAAAAGCCCCTTTCAAAAAGAAAAGATCCCCTTTTTCAGCTCCCAAATAAAGCACCCTAAAGATGAAGAACCCCTTTGTCCTCTCAGTCCTACAGTTTAAGACAGGCATTGCTCATTCTGCTCACCATCGTTGCTGTACTGCATAACCATGATGATATCTGCCTTCTCCAAAGCCAGCTCATCATTTTCCCGAGCCTTGTAAGTCTTTATGCACTGAACCTGTGGTGCATCTGAAGGGGAGGAAAGATCACACTGATATGCTGGAAAGCAACAGTACATATGTGGGCATTAGCTCCAGAGGAGGTGGAGAATAAGGAGCTGCCCAAATAAAAAGCTGAGAACTGGAAGGGACACTACAGGTCTTCATCTAAAATGAGGTGTTAAAATAAGTAAAACAACTGGCAGCACCAGGCAATGGAATGCCCATGAGTATGTTCTTTTTCTACAAAACCACGAGTATTCTGCCTTAGAATGCTTCTGGGGTGTCCCACCTCACAGTGCCTGTGACTCCTGTAAGCCAGCCCACCCCCATTGCTGCAGCAGCAGAGTAGTCTCACCAGGGCATTCCAGGAGATCTGGTTCTCCCCGCGGAGGAGCCAAAGCAGAGATCCACCTTAGCTTCTCACTGCTGGAAAACACCACAGGATAGGTGTCAGCATTCAGTGTGAGGGACACCAGTCTGGTGACTGAAATGGTGTGGGGTGGAGGGGTGTTTGCTCTCACAAAGAGAAGCAGAGAAAGGAGGTGGGAAAAGGCAAAAATTCCCGTTTTTGGAGGCCAATGGTATGATATAATGTGGTAGTACTGTATAAGCAACAATGATGAGAGAAGAAGAAAGTGGTTGACAAGGAAATAGTTATAACAGGTGGATGCTTTTAAAGACTTCTGCTCATCAGCTGAATTTAGTATTTCAGCATCTGAGTAGCTGAGGGATAACCATCAGGCTACTAGGAGGTATCTGGCCATGGTAACAGGATACAGCAAGGGTAAACTTGAGCTCTTACTGTGTCTCTGTCCGAAACAAGAACTCCACTCTTTTTCCCTGGTAATTCTGAAGCAGAAAGAGACGGAACAGATTCTTGTTTGCTCCGTGGAGTTTCATCTCGCACTTCTCCCCGCGCACATAAGAGAAAGCAGCGTGGTCGAACACAACAAAACGTCCACCCCTGCAAGTGAAGAGGAGGAACAAAACAAGGTGTGAGTTTTAAGGTGATGAGGGTTACAAAGTGAGTCTGTGTAGTCTGCAGGAAAGCAAAAAGCTTTTAATGAGTCTTCATCTGCTTTAGACATCCTAAGCAGGGCTCTTGTTAGAAGTCTCAGAAAGCCATAGAAGAGAGAGAATGGATTTAATGAAAAGGGTAGAAATACTAAGCTCTATCCTGCCAAAATTTTATTTGGCAGTTTACAGCTTAAAAACAAACCCACCACCCTCAAAACCCCAACACAACTAACCAACAACTCTCTTGACAAACCAGTGATTTGCACATTCACTAGTCCTCACACTGTGCTTTAGGAAGAAATTATTTACCAAGTGAAACTAGAATAAATGGTTATTATTCAAGAGTTTCACATTGTAGAGATGCAAAGGAAGAATAGTTGTGCTAGGGACCACAAGACATATTTTTATATTATCATATGTAATTAAGAGTTGGGGCTATCAAGTTCCACATACTTGCATGATACTCACATCAGGTCAGGACAGAAGAGTGACTTGACAAAGGCTGCCACTTGCTGGCAGGCAGAGGAAAAGGACTCTGTCACCAAAGCACAGACCCCGAAAGAGACAGGTATTTTAGAAGGGGCAGCAAGAATTGTGTTGAAGCACTCACTCCTTGGGCCGAGACAGGAGCAGACAGTCATTGAAAAGGTGCAGGTAGATGGGCCGGGTGGTGACTTTCCATTTTGGACTCAGGTTGTTGAAGTCCAGTGCTGTCAACTCACCACACTTCACAAGTCGCCTCGACTGTGAGATGAGTGGGAATATCTGCAAGACAAAATAAGTATGTATGTAAAAGAAAATGAGTCCCTGTGAGTTTTGGATTTGCATTTTTGCCTTTATCTTGAGGAACTGGGCTTTCAGTTCTCCAGCTGGAGAGGCGTAAGTCATGGCAGGCACCTTCATGTGAAGGCTGACATGAATGATTGGGCAAGAGAAGCACTGATGAAGAGCTGGCCTATGGATGATGTTCTGGTTCAACAGCGCTGTGTGTATCAAGAAAGGAGAACAAAAAGTGTCTTTGTGGGGAAAGACAGAAAATATATAAGGCTAGAACAAGGCCCAGGGGGAATGGATGAGCTCACCTTACACTCAAACTCAATCTTCTGGCTGAGGTAGATCAGCTCTTCAGTGCTCTTCATGCGCTGGACATTCTCATTGCAATCCTTGATGAGCTGCAGAGGAAAACAGATGAGCAGTGAGATGGGAGCAGAACTGCCTGGTGGGATCAGTAATACTCCCAGGAGCCCCTCAGGAGTCATCTTAGGCATCCTCCTGAAAAAAAGTATACATTACAGACAATATTCTGAGTTGGAAGGGACCCATAAGGACCACTGAGTCCAGCTCCTGGCCCTGCACAAAAACCCCAACAATCCCACCCTATGCCAGAGAGCATTGTCTAAACACTCCCAGAGCTCTGGCAGCCTTGGGGCTGTGACCATTCCTGGGGAGCCTGTTCAGTGCCCCAGCACCCTCTGAGTGAAGGACTTTACCTAAAATCCACCCCAACCCTCCCCTAACGCAGCTCCTGCCACTCCCTGGATCCTGTCCCTGGTCACACAGCAGAGATCAGGGCCTGTCCCTCCTCCATGTGAGGAAGCTGCAGAACTGCTGTGAACTCTGGCCTCCATCTGCTCTTCTCCAGCTGAACAGACCAAGTGACATCAGCCACTCCTTTTGTGTCTTCCCCTCCAGGCCCTTTGCCATCCTCGTAGCTCTCATTTGGAAGGTCAAATCCTCACTAGACAGAACAATCCTCCTTATGAGGCAGTACAAATTGTAGATAACTATTTGTCCCTGAAAACTTTAAACCTTGCCTCTATAATAAGCAGGATAAGAGGAAGGGATGCAATATAGTAATGCTGTGGGGTTTTTTTAAAGCAAGATTTTCTTGCAGGGGCAAGGGTGGAAGGTGATGATTACTTAGACAAAGGTAAGGCTGCAGAAAGGGTAGGCACCTTTACCTTTTCAAGTGCATCATAGGCCTGTGTTGCTTGGACTTCTTCCTCAGACCCAGGCCGAGTTCTTTTCAGAATATTCTATGTGAGAAAAGATGATTTTCATGATGCAAACAGGGAAAGGTGGACCTTACCACCACTGAAGAGTAGGATAAACACTAAAGCAGAAGTAGCTGATGACAGGTGGAGACAAGAAGGCCAAAAATTTGAGATGCAGAATGTCACTGATAAGTCACACTGACCAGGGCATTCCTGTAAATCTAAATTGTATTAATTATCACATAAAAGTTACATGGCATAGGAAGCAACCACTAGGTACAACACAAATGGATGTATGAACAGAACAAATTTTTTTTTCTCTTGTTAAAAAGAGGCTTAAATAATCAAAAGGAAGAATTTCATAGAAAGAGCTCAAAATTATTTTTAGGGACTGTCTGGATGACCCCTTATTAGTAAACTTTACAGACTGCCTTCCAGAGGGCAGCCAAGGAACCTTTGCTTTGTTTTGCTAGCAGGAAGAGAAAAAGTTCAATAAATTGTAAATCAGCATGTTTTGAGAAGACTCCATGAATTCTTTATTGGAGTACAATTAAAGTAGTGTCACCACAAAGCCCTAAATGATTCACAAACAGCACTGCCTCATCCAGTGACACATCTGTCATTTCCTGAACACCTCCAGGGATGGGGACTCCATCATATCTCTGGGCAGCCCCTTCCAATGCCTGACACCCCCTTCTGGGAAGAAATTCCTCCTGATGTCTAATCTGAACCTTCCCTAGTTCAGCTTGAGGCTGTTTCCTCTTGTCCTGTCCCTTGTTCCCTGTGAGCAGAGCCTGACCCTCCCCCAGCTGTCCCCTCCTGTCAGGGAGTTGTGGAGACCCAGAAGGTTCTCCCTGAGCCTCCTTTTCTCCAGGCTGAGCCTCCCCAGCTCTCTGTGCTGCTCCTACACACAGCTTGAGGGAAACGAGGGAAGGATGAGAATCACCACAGTCACCTGTAGGAGGAGTTTGAGTCGAGTGATGCGCTGGAAGGGGAGGATGAGGAAGGATTTAAGCGAGAGGCGCTGGCACACTGGATCACTTTCCAGTCTCTCCAGGACTTGCTGGAACCCTGCATTTCCATTTCTGTGGGAGTGGCAAAGAAAAAAAAAGACATCCAGGCATCAGACTAAATAAATAACCTTCCTATTATCAGATTTCAGGGAATATTGGAGTACTCCCAACAGTCAGGTTTTGTCCCTGGGGCAAGAAATTGGTGTCAAGAAACCGCACCACTCTGCTGCTGAAGAGCAACTATGGGTTTCTAACAGCTACAGGATGGCAGTACAGCTGTTATTATCTCTCTCCTTTTTCCACAGTCCTCTGGAGTAAAAGCCAGAAATAAGATCTACATTTCAACTCCCTCTATCAGCAGGGCTCCTTTCATGGGGACAGTGGTGGCTTGCACTCTGGTTCTCAGGGATCAAGACTGAAAACCATTTTCCAGGATGGTCATTTTTGCTCTCTTCAGTAGGAGGCAGACAGAGAATAACCTGCAACAAGATCAGATATTATGTATGCTTTTCCTCTCTAATGCTATGGGAGAGAAGCCTGCAGGAGTTCTGTCCTGCTTTCCCAAATGCCACTGAACTGAGGAAGGTTTTTCTGGGGGCATAGTGGGAGCACTGCTCAGCAGCCCATTCCTGCAGCATTCCCCAACAATTGAAAGAGTCAATATTCATGGAAGTAAGGGGGAGAAGGGTGCAGCAAATGAGAAAAACTTACAGTAACCTCTGGAAGGTTTGCTCCTGATATGTCTGGTTTGTCACATATGGCAGATACACCCGGCGGAAGTCAGGGGCATGTTTCAGAGCCACGTCACACACATGGAAGGTAAACATGTCCTCTTCAAATTTCTCCTCCAAGTCAAAGAGGAAACTGCAGCACATAGATGTGGTGCCATAAAAGGAGAGAGAAATATCAATGTAATTTAGTCTTCTAAAATCATGACAGCCCACAGATAAGCACAAGACAGCTCTTTGGTTCTAGAGAGAGTGTCTGGATGAGGACAGTTTAGGGCCTGGTATCAGCAAGGAAAAAGCAGAGGCAAAAGACCTCTATTCTTGAGAGGTCATGGTTCTACAGGAATGGTCAGGAAACAGCTGGAAACTAAGACCTCACCAGAATAACCCTGTTGGTAGAAATGGAAAACGTAGCAGCAACCCTTACCAGCTTAGTGATTTATGTAGTCAAGCCTTGCAGGAGGAAAAGCAGAACAGAATCCTACAACATACAGAATTCCTTGCATGTGGGGTCATGTCCACATTTCATGAACTATGCTCTATTGATTCACATTAGTTTCTGTCAAGTAATGGTTGAAACTTACTTTTTTCCCCCATTTTCCCCCTGCTTTTCTTCAGGGCTCATGCAGCTTCCCCTTTCGTTTTGTATTTGGCAGGAGCTGGTTTGGGTTGGGGTCTAGTTAGTCAAGTTTAATTGTAGTTGAAAGCAGTGGCACAAGGCTACATTACCATTTGCAACATTTTGATCCCCTGCAATGAGCTCTGTGCACAACTGAGCCATAATATCTGGGATTTAATACCAGAATTTACACTGCGCTGTCACCTAAAAAGGTGACATATTTCTTTCCAGGCAGTGCTGGTGTGTCATCACTAGGTGCTGTATCTGCCTTGAACAGCGAACACACGGAAGAGGAGTGAGAAAGGTTCCTGAAGGAAGCACCACGTGTCTGTTAGGTATGGAAGCAAAGGGCCACATCTCACCTGGCGCTGACATCGCGCACATCAGAGAGGCGGGAGAAGAGCCACTGGCGCTCCTGGTTGGTGAGCATCGCCTGGAGCTCTGCTGAGCGCTGGAAATGATCCACTGCCACGTTCAAACTGCGCAGGTACGAAGCCTCAGATATTATCAACTCAAACTTGGCCTTGGGAGAGAAAACATCAGGGAAGACAGTGTCAGTACACTACGCAAGTCTGTGAGGAATCTTATGGAGAGGAGATGGGGCAAAGCAGGAAAACCTCCCAGCATATGATGCAAGGAGTGTGTAACTACAGAAGAGAGGCTTTAGAAATTAAGGAGAAGCATGCTATTAAAGACTTTCTATGAAAAACAGACTTGTGGTATGACTTAAAAATAGCTACTTGCTCTCATTTTACTTTTTATTTCCCCTCAACTCCACTTTCACAAGGTTCCCCATTTTACAAGCTCCCATAAAGTCCAGCATCTGTACCACACACATTTTTCTTCTTCATTATGTTTCCCATGCTCTTGTTTTAACTCTTCCTCTAGGTCCTCCTGTGCACTTCTCAGATCCTCGCGTTTTCCATACCCAGTTTCTCTGTACCACTGTGTTGAATCCATACATCCTCCCTGTCGCCTCTCAGCCCTGCAGCTCACACAAGTTAATTTGCTAAACTCATGTTCTACCACAGAAAATACAATTTACCGTGGTTTTATTAGCATCTCTCACAAGCTTATGTGTGGGAGAATGCTGCAAGTCATCTACTTTTATACATCCTTTTGCATTGAGCATACTCAAAACTCTTTATCTTGTTCCCACTTTTCCCCATGTTTGTTTTCTTGGAGTTACTGATATGGTGCAGAGTCTGTCCTTCAATGCTGCTCTTAACTAAAATTCAGCACTTCAGCATTGCTCTACTTCACATGCCATGCTGCTTCCAGGGGTAGAAGTGACCTCTGCCTCAACCACCACATTCCCACATCACAGTTTTTGCTCTCTGCTTTAACCCCTGTTCCAGAGACTCTTGACTTACAGACCACCCATTTCCCTTGTCACATCTATCCCGTACCTCCTGCAGCCTCTGCTCCTCACGGGACATGTTGAGCAGCATTCTGCTGCCCCGTATCATGGGGATATCCTGCCAGAGGGATGCATTAGATGAGACTGACAGACGCTGCAAATATGAGTCCTGAGGAGACAGCACTTTCCTCCGTAGCCTCGGAGAACTTGGGAAACTTGACTCTATATCCTCTGGATAATCCACTCTCTTCTGGCTTTGGATGGCCTTGTTCAGAGCCACATCACTGTACTCCTGATACAGTAATCTTGCTGTGAATAAAGACACATACATTTATCTTTTCTGTAGTAGCAACTCACCCTCTGCTTCTACCTGGAGAAAACTCTGCCCCAGATTGGGGCAGCCAAATTCAGGCAAAGCTCCCCAGCAGCCCAAGTGTACTGCAGGATTCCAGTTGCTTTCCTTGCCCTCTAACACCACACCCTCACAACCACCATGTGGCAGGAGTCCCTCTCTTCTGTGCTCACTGCAAGGGTGAGAAATGCTGTCAGAGAGGGGAGTGCCACAGCACTCCAGGCAGGAGGTACTTACAGGAGTTGATAAGTTTGGAGTGCCGGCGCTTGAAGTTCTCTGTTGTGTCTGCAGGTTTCTTCTCTCTGCCAGGGAATAAGGATTTCGAAACACAGAGTGAACGAAGGGCACAGCACCAGAGATGGTTAATCCAAACCTTAGAAACTGCTCTGGCACAACAGGGACCTCTCCTGTTCCAACAAGCTCAAGCTCCACTGGACACAAAGAGCAAAGTCAGGCTTAATGGAAAGGCTTACCTGAAGGCACAGAAATACTGCTGTTGCAGTAGGGTCCTCTTCAAGAGAGCACAGACTGAAACACAGGCCTAGGGCATTTAATTAAAGCTTTCCACTCCTATCATATACTCAGAAACAATGGAGGTGCCTGTGCTGCACAGGGACTGGGGAAAATTCTAAGGGTCTTTGAGAGACTCACCGCATTATAACTGTTTCTGAGCTGACTGGTGGTTCCCCATGTGCCTTGTGAGCTTCTTCCTCTTCCTTCTTCCCAGAAGAAACCTCTGCATAGAATACAAATGGAAAGTAAACACATCAGTCCATTTTTAGACTTAATCTACAATCCAAATGATACACAAATACCACTTACCTATACCCCACCTAAGTGGCAGTCTGGAGTTGAAGTACGTAATGTGATAAATTCACATTTATTTCTGTGTCAGAAACATTCTGGCTTTAATAACCCTTACTTACACTTTACATCTGTTAGCCACATACACTTTTCATACAAAGGCTGACATTATAGGCAGGGACAGTAACTCTAAGAGCTTCCCTCTCCAGTTATACAAGCAAAGAAACTGCCTGTGTGTCCTGTTTGCTGCTGTCCTTACACTTTCAGCTATTAGGGCCAGGCATCAGGAGATCAGTGGAGCCAAAGTGTAAAGATGGAGAAATACTTTTGGTTTGTGAGGGATTTAATCAAAAAAGGTGTGAAGAAATTCTAAATCTGAAAAACTGGAAGCAGAAAAAGGGAGAAAACCCAAAGACTGAGCTGCAGTTATGGGTAAGAAGAAAGACAGTACTATTGCCTTGAATATTTTAAAATTTGGGTTTAAGAAATTACAAGTCAAACATATGAACAAATCTTGATTCAAGTTCTGCCAAACTTTTTATAACCCTCCACATCCCCCTCCTTTTCCTCTGTGCCAAAAATCCAGCATATTTCAGAGCTTCAACAATAGACTAAAGTAAGAGCTAAAAAGAAGCAATTATTTAAAGTTCATGTAAGATATAGTATAGACATACATCCTGATAGCAAGTATTGATGAATGAGCTAGCTGCATTACAGAAGATGCATGTTTTCCACTTGTGACATCAGTGATTTGACTTCAGTGCAAACTGGGACTTTCAGTTTGACAGATTTGTATTCTTATCTGTACTCTCAAATCCGAAGCTCAAAGGAAAATCATCTCTTTTAAAAGGTCAAGTGGGAACCTGAAAGTTCCAGTTGCAAAATAAGGGGAGTCAGCAAACAAACAACTGATAAGAGATGTGGGGTACTGAGGATGGCTCTTCCTTACTGCCTTGGAGATTCATGAAATAAGTTTATTGTTGCAGGTATTAGTGTGGAATGGAGGGACTGAGCCCCAGAGTGCATCCCTACTCAAGGGAACAAGCAGGATACACACGGCAGCAGAGACATAGGAGGGGACAGCTGGAAAGTGAAGCTTGGGGCAGGACAGGATGGGGCTACAGGGCTGGAGCAACGAGTATCACTAGAATGGCACAAGAGCCATGCTAAGCTCCCAGCTCTCATGCCTCCCCATCACATTTCATTTAATTTAATCCTAGTTATTGATAACTGCACTAGGTTGGAGGGAGGAAGGAAGAAGGGAAATGGAAGAGAGGACTCACGCTGCAAGATGTCTGGTGGTACTGACATCCTCTTCAAACCCTGACGGTGCCAGTCCTTGGTTTTCACTCGGCTTTTAATTGGGTTTTCTTGATTGGCTGCTGGCTCCTGCACAGCTACCCCAATCTTTCTTTTGTCTGGCCAACTTGATGATTTTTCCAAGGGTGCATGTTTGGCCGTTTCTTCCTTTGTCTGGTCTTCTCCTCCTTCCTTCCTTTGCCTGACCCTCCTCTCACCTTCTGTTTTCTCTGTGACTGCCAGTAGAGCCTGGATGTTCTTTGTGTCCACACGGAAGCTGCCTGTGGGCTGCTCCCATTGCAGCTCCTCATGCTGGCAGGTTGCTCTGGTGGTCGGTGGTGACGGAGGGCTGAGGCGGAGGAAGTGGATTGGATTGGTGAATGCAAGCATTGGAAGGAGCTGTGCAGAATCTCTGGTCTTGGAGTCTGCAGATGTTATCAGGCCTTCCAACGAGGGCCAAGAATGGTGGTCAGGTGAGGATTTTCCACTCTCTATATCCATGTGGGGATCTGCTGTTTCAGGGCTGGTGTCAGAGCAGCCAACCAACATTTCATTTCCTAGAGCTGAAAAGCTTTTGGTCAGCAAACTGACCCCTGAGTCATCAGAAGTCTCTGTATCATGGGGACCTGAGTCACCAAGATCCCACTTTCCACCCGCTGGAAGAAGGTCATCTCTCTCTGCTAGACTTTCTCCATCAGAAGCAGAGGCCATGGAGTTGGAATCGGATGCAGAAGTGGCAGTCCGGAGAGGATGGCTTGGAGCAGGATGAATGGCTCCCAGGTTACCATCATCCATCCCACAGCTGAGGGAGGTCCTCGAGTGCAGTCTGGGAGCCAGTGGCTGGTAACCTTCAGGGGATGGAGGTGGAACAAGGTGATTTGCATGGAATGCAGGGGCCTGAGCTTGACTGGGCCTTTGGACATGGGAAGAAGGATAAGGAAGCTGTTTGGCATCACGCTCAGACACCAGAGGTAGGCTTGGGTGGGACACAGGGGACAGAGGGTGACCTTGCTGTTTCACAGCAAGGACCGTATCATCTTCAGAGAGCCAAGTTAGGGTGCCCAGGACACTAGAAATTCTGGATCCAGGCTCTTTTTGGTATAAGCTACAGTCAGGTTCATCAAATAAAGGCACTTGTGCTTTATGATCCACATTTTCTCCCATTTCTTTTCCTTGGATAATGGCACTTTTTTGGGGAGAGTTTTGCTGAACTGTCTCTGCGTGGCTCAGGGGAGTGGAAGTCCTTCCTGGTGTTTGGGATGCTTCCAGAGGCTCTGCAATACTAGCCACAGACCTCCTGTCCCCAGGAAAGCTCTCTTGCAGAGGAAGGGAGCTTGTGTACCTTTCAGAGAAAGAAGATGGGCCACTAAGGTCCTCATGAAAGCCTTCCCCAGAAGTAAGGAGTCCATGGGAAGTCTTGGCCTCCCCTGCATCTGTCCTTATAACAGCAGTTTCTGCTGGTGTTGGGTCCCACCCCTGTGCAGGAGCAGCTTCGCTGGGTGGCTTCCCTGCAGAGTCTGCCAGCTTGTTCAGGCTGGTGCCCGGACAGTGCTCAGGGGTCACAGAGGTTATTCTGGCACCCTCCTGCTCTGGAACAGATGCTGACACTGCTGAGGTGAGCTCTGAGGGGGAAGCTGGAATGCTGGAAGCTTTTCCTGTTACGCAATGAAGATCTATGGGATCTGGTGGCTCCAAGTTACTGGTAACAGAGGAAGGCTGTGCTGGAACAAGAGCCTCTGGGTTCTCTCCACTAGAAGGTGCTGTCACCCCTCCACAGAGTGATGCATCTCTTTTATCAAACCTCTGGACAGTTTTTCCATGACCACCACTCTGCTCATTCTCCCTGCCCACTTGTGTCTTACCATCCCAGTGAGCTTCTCCAATATCCTGATCACCAATGAAAAACCTGCCAGAGTCCGTCTGGTCAGAGACATGGCATGTGTGTGGAGTTCCCCACCTTGGGTTCAGGTTATTTGAGGACAGAGGGCCAACAGCAGGTGGCTGACATCCAGAACCTGCTTCTGTGACATGAGCTTTCAGCAGCACGTCCTCACCAGGATGCTGATCCACAGAGACAGGTTCCCCAGGTGGAAATGCTGATCCTGTTTGCTCAGACAAGGAAGCATCCTCCAAACCACACACATTCACATTATGCCTGGGAACAGAGGGTATCTCTGACCCAAAAGCTGATGATAGAGCCTGTAGTTTGAGCTCTTCCCCCAGTCTGAGCTCTTCCCTCTGCAGTTGTTCTGGCTCATTTTGTTCCTTGTTTTTCTGGTCTTTAAGCTTCAAAGGTTTGCCTTCTTCCAACAGATTCTGCTCTCTGCACTCTTCCTCCTTTTCTTCTGGCTGAAGTTCAGATGCTGCCTCCTCCCAAACTGTCTCATTCACTTCCTCTGTCCTTTTAGCAGTACTCTTTCCTTGGAAAGCGTTCTCTGCTGAAGGGTCAGGTCTGCCCTCAATTTTTCTGTGATCATCTTCTAGATGAAGGCATTTGGAAGCAGATGTGTTCTCTTTATGAACCATTCCATGGTCTTTGACCATGCTGGTATTCCCTGTTTCACCAGCTGAAGTGTTTCCTTCTGCTTGTAGTGAACTCATTTGGCTGTCACGTGTTAAGGTGGAAGACAACTGATGGGAAGAGGAAGATTCTGTATTCTCTTCCAAGCCCTGGGGTGCTCTTAAGTTTTCCTGAACATCTTCTGAAGTGTAAGATTTAGCTGTGTCTTCTACTGCTCCCTCTGAGCTAGGCTGCTCATCAGGTGCTGGTGCCAAGATTTTGGTGCTTTGCTTCTGCTCTGCACCAGCATCAACCTCCTGCAAAGAATCCTTGGAGATGTTATCCAGAAAGGGTTCAGCCTTATAATGCCCTTCTGAAACAGTTTTACATACCAAAAAGCACTTAGGTGTCTCTCTCTGAGAGGAAATGGCAACAGCCAAAGGGGATTGCATTTGCTGGGCCTGGGGGTCTAAGCCATGAAAAGCCAGTTCTGTCTGGCACTGAGGAAACTCAGTGCTGAGGTTCACAGCCTGCAGGATGGGGCTGCCAGGGGCTGGCTCATCCTGGACTCTGCTGTGAGAGGAAGGGTCCTGGTTGCTTTCCAGGTCAAGCAGTTCCAAATGCCTAAGTTTCAGAGAATAATCCAGTCCACCCTCCTCTAAAAGCATTTCTCCTTCCATTTCTGAGAGTCTCTTTTGAGGCTCTCTATGCCCTCGGCCTTGTTCCAGTCCTGCTGGCACTGTTTGCATAGAGTTAGAGGGTCTGCCCAGCATCTCTGCTGCTTTCCCTGGAGCAATAAGGCAGTCCTTGGGCGTGCTGAGCTCTGCTCCCTTTGCAGAGTTAGATGGGCTGGTGCTCATTTCGGCTGCTGTGTGAGTGGCATGATGCTCTCCTTCCACAGCTGAAGAATCCCAGGCTTCCCCAGTGATGCTGCTGGCTCCTGGGGGAGTGGTACCTCCCTCACTGTTTTCTTCAGACTCCATCAGGGACACATCCTGCTGAAGAAAAATGCATTTTTCTGTTACTACTTCATAATGATACAATGGACTTAATTCACTGCTTCTACTGCAGCTGATAAAAACCAAAAACAAAACCAACATCACATACCTAGTCAGTGATAAGAGCTGGGAAACAAACACAAAGACTGAGAACAGGCAAACACCACATGAAAGCTTGTAGTATGACAGTAACACCAAAATAACCCCACTGGTGTCTTTTTAGTTTCACATGCAAATGCAGAAATTGACTTTGGTCGAAGAGCAGGGGTACTGAGCTCTCTGCAACGGCCACAGGGCAACCTATGAAAAATGGTGGCCATGGGTGGTTATCTCAGACTAGAAAGGGGGTACCAGAAGGCATCCAGAGAACAAGACCATTTTCAAAAATCTCTATTGATTTTCACGGGGCAGGGTGGACAAATACTCCTGGCCTCTTCTAGCTGAGTTTAAAAGTTGTCTCTGATTTTTGCTGGCTCTTTGGATCTCTGTGTTGGTCTGGATCTCATTGCTAATGAATGCAGAAATTAATTAAGAAGACATAGGAACATAAGAATTTGATTAACAGGTAACTAGGACATGACACCAGACACAAGATATTTGAAGGCTGTGAACCACTTGGGTTGAAAGGAGTAGCTCTGGTGTGTGTGGACTAATCTACAGACTATAAAGGGAAATTATGTCATTACCTAGTTTACTCTTTTAAGGAGGGGGAAAAAGGAAAAAAAAAAAAAAAAAAAAAGAAAAAGCCATCTCAGGATTGTTGGACAGTTTCCCAAAGGATATAGTGGAATTTCCCATCCACTACTGCATTTGAAGTTCAGACATGACAAAGCACTAGGGAATGCACATTTGGGATATGTCTGTGAAAAGGAAGAATCTGATTCACCACTTTTATCTCTCTGGCTTCTACCACGACCTACAATCCCTACCTGGAAAAAAACTAAGAAGGAGACTAACTGTTGTGCTCCCTCTCTTTTCTTCTATGGTGATTTCCTTGTGCTAGAGTGGCTCTACAGTCACAAGTACCAACCTCTGATCCCACACAGAAAGTAAAAGCAGCGAGGGCATAATTAGATCTGAAATAATTGTCCCAGTTAGCTCCATGGCCGGGGCACACCTGGCCTGAAAGCTGGTTTAGTTTCTATTTTCCCTTACATCAAGTGAAACGAAACACCTGCTCTGAAGGCAAGGAGTGCATGCTCTGGAGTTAGAACTGAAGCATTTTATACATCTTCATCATGGATATTGTCATCACAGAATCATAGAATGATTTGGGTTGGAAGGGGCATTAAAGATCATCCAGATCCAACCCCCCTACCATGGGCAGGGACACCTTCCAGCCATCCCAGGCTGCTCAGCCCCTGAGCAAAACATGGCCTTGAACACTTCCAAGGATGGGGCAGCCACAGCTTCTCTGGGCAACCTGTACCATTGCCTTACCACTCTCATATTAAAGGATTTTTTCCCAATATCAAACCTAAATTTCTCCTCTTTTGGTTTAAAACATATCACCCTTGTCCTATGACAACCTGTCTATACAAAAAGTAGCTCTCCGTATTTCTATACACCCCTGTTAAGTACTGAAAGAGTGAAATGAGGTCTTTGTGGAGCCTTCCCTTCTCCAGGCTGAACAACCCCAATTCTAAAAAATACGAGGAAAATAACTGAATTAGCTAATTGAGTTAACTCATCAGCTAACTACTTCCTGTGTATTTTTTTCTTATGTAATCTCTATTTTTTTAATAGTAAAAAGACAGTCCTTACAAAACCAGGCCAAAACCAGGGTTTTTCAGCAATTTGGATTTTCCCTCCCAAGCAGTGAGTAATTGTAATAGCTATAATTTTAACAACCAGTTTGTTTCAAAGGGCTATATCCATTCAGGGAGTTCCCACAGGCTTCCACCAGGTCTTGCTGCTGACAATTGCAACTAAACCATCTGGATGCTGCTAAACTCTCTTTTCAAAGGTTCCACATCAGATCACTCTTGTGCTACACTGCTCTTGACTCTCCTGGCTGCCCCATCTGAGTCTCCTCAACTCCAGGCCTAGAAAAGAACTACTTCTCACACCCAACACAGACAGTTTTCAAAAACAGGCTCCCCAAGAGCACAGAGACTGCTCAGGGAGACACAAGCTGCTGACTAAGGAAGGTTTACTATTACTAAAGGTAGGATGGCTCATAAAGATCTGAATAGTAACGTACTCAAACTCAAGCCCACACTTTGTCAGGGGAAGAACTCTTGCTCACTGTTTCACAGATGTACACAGCACTGAATTTCCTTTTATTAAGCTCAAAACCAGTTTCCACTTCCATGGCTCTGTTGCAAGGGATTTGGACAGGCAAAAGGATGAGTTTAAAGCTGCATTTGGAGCAGTTCCATGATGATACTGGGAGGTAGGGTAGAGTGAGGTGCACAGCACATCAACACTGGAAGCTGCCAAGTGAGATTTGTCTCATCATATTACTGCCAAGTGTTTTGCACACCTCAGGGAGTGCAGGAGAGGAGCTTTGGGAAGTGAGGCAGGACAAGGAGCAGGCAAACCTTCTGCAGAGACAGGAGGGGAGGACTTATGCATCCAACCAGGGAAACTGTTAACCTCCCGGTCAAAGACTGGGTGCGCCATAGCAGAAGACTCATGTCTGCAATAAGGATTTCATAGAGATGGAAAAGGAAATAATAAAACAAGACTGACAGCACCTGTAGTCTTTGCATGCAGAGCAGCTATAAAGCTCAAGAGCCCAATAATTAGCAGAAGAGAGTGCCTGTGGAGCACTGCCATGTTAAACTCCCAATGCAGGTCTGCTCCATCAGAGGAGGGCCCAGGAGACCCCCCAGGAACTCAGCAACTTTCAATTAGCATTTTCAGCAGGGCCAATAGCATGACAGAGCAGCACACAGGACCTATCTAGCATCTGCCACTAGGCAGGATATGCAAACTCTCAAAGACAATTCACTGTTTCCCCTTTTGTAGCTTACTGATCTTTCACATCTCTCACTGGATCAGATGATGAGCTGGCCATCACTACCTCATATGCTCTGTCTGTGGAACAAGGTAAAGTGATGCTCCCTGTTGAGATAAAGCCTCTCAGACTCTTCTCCCAAGAGGGCCTGGAAACACCAGACTTCAGGTCCAATGCACCCAGCTTTTGGGTGATTCTGGGTGCACAGAACCCCTCGAAACTGGAACAGTGAGAAAGAGCAGCTGGCCACATGCCAGCATGAAAACAGACGGGCAATGCTTGGTCCTGCTGCAGTCACAGGCACAAAATCTGAGAGAAGAAGGGGGAAGGAGCTGGCCTGGTGAGCAGAGAAGGACAGCAGTGAAAGCATGAGGGCACAATTCATCCACAACTTTCCCAGATTACAAAAGACAATGTGAATGTCATACTTCCTTCCACTGTAGGTTAATTCACCTGGACTGAGATGACAAACACTTCTGGTTTTAAATAGAAAGTACCTCACCTTCCCTCCCTACCTCCTCCAACAAACAAGAAAGGAGCAATAACAAGTGCTATCAAGCACAGACAAGCCCTTCAGCTAGCCAGGAAGCAAGGCTACGCACAAGTGGAGCCCTGAGAGCCTCCTCCTCCTCCAAAACTGGGGAGAGACAGAGCTCTCTGCCTGCCACCTTGGCCCTCCCCGCGAGGTGCTGGGAGCCACCCGGCTGCCCTTGGCCCCACTCCCCATCCTGCTCCCTGCCATAGGCCATGGGCCAGCCACAGGCCCAGGCTGCTGCAAACATGTGGATGGAGCTGCTTCGGCCCAGTTGCAGCTGTGAGCTTCTGGCAGCAGAGGATAAAGCTGTTCAGCAAGGACATCCTTTTTCTTACTGAAACAAAGAGTTTCCCAAGTAGTCCCTAGTTTGGGCTTATCCTTGCTGGTGCAGCCACAGGCTGGTGTAGCAATGCCAAAGCTGGTTTTAAGGGCTGCAGTTCAGGCATGAAAGAGTTTTGTGTTTGGCTCTAACACCCACCCAAAAAACAACAAGACTGCCTTGAGCCTTTTCCTGCTATCTCAGCTTCGTTTAATCATCTTGGCCACACAGTTCAGGTACACTGTGTACACAAAGGGGAAATTTAGGTTAGATATTAGGAAGGAATTCTTTCCTGTGAGGGTGGAGAGGCCCTGGCACAGGTTGCCCAGAAAGATTGTGGCTGCCCCATCCCTAGCAGTGTCCAAAGCCAGGTTGGATGGGGTTCTGAACAACCTGGTTGAGTGGAAGGTGTTCCTGCCCTGTGGCAGATGGGTTTGGGATTAGGTGATCTTTAAGGTCGCTTCCAACCCCTTAACATTCTATGATTTGAATCAGCTCAGAGCCAGCCTTTCTCCTTACAAGATCCAGATCTCAGTGTGCAGGACAGCACCATCTCCCCCAGGATGCCACACACTGGACTTCAGTTTGATGAGACACCCAGAAAACTGAACACAAAGCCTGCACTGCCACAAGCCTCAATTTTTATACTTCGTCAGACTCAATTTTCTGTAATGCCTGCCATGCTTAGGCTGGCTTCCTCAGCTGCATGACCCTCTACGTGAGAGATTCCCATTGCACATATTCCCCTGCAAAGAAACAGTCACCAATCTTCACACACCACCCCGGGTTGCCCTATCACTGTACAACCCATCAAGGGAGGTGAAGGAGGGTGGTCAAAACTCTTGAGTTCAGGAAGAGATAACACAGGGTGCTAGAGATAAGAAGGAAGGAGGGAAATAATGTAACATGGAGTCAGCTTTCAGGGCATGGAGAGCAGGAGCTTGCTGAAGGAAAGGACTTGAGAGAAAGAAGAGGATCTAAAAAAGAAAAATAATGCAGAGTCTATTTCTGTGCTACACAGTACTGGTAATGTTCTGGGAACCAGGAGCTGCCTCAGGTGTCTTAGGCAGGAGAGAACAAAGCAAAGCTGCCAATAGCACCTGACCTCCTGGAAAATGCATCTGAGCTCCTACAGAAGCTTGAGAAATGCAGGTGAGACCTCCCAATCACACCAGTGCAGAGAATCTGCCCGAGTTTTAGCACACCCAGTCGCAGCTTTCACTCATTGTAGGCACAATCATGATACACTGAACCTAATAATTATCCAATGACTCACTGAGGGAGGAAAAAAAGGATAATCTTCCATACTTTTCTTACATTGGTTTCTATTTAATTAGATTATAATACTTAATGCTAACAAAAAAAAAGTGTCAGAGAAAAATAATTTTGGGTTGAACACAATTTCATCTTGGAAATTGCTACTAACATTTGGCAAATAGCAAGTGAAAAACGTGGCTTGGATTGTACATTGCACTTCCCAGAGATGCAATAAAAGTGATTCATTCTTAAGATAAAATGGGGTCACCTGTAAAGCAAAAAACCTAGCTTGCTCTAAGCAGAGGTTAAGTTTATACTCATAAAAGTAATGGGTAAGCCCTAATATTCCATAGGCTTCTAATATGAGAATAATCAAGAATAGTGTGTGATTCTAACTGCTAGATCTCAGTGGAAAGATAATTGACACTACCTGGTGAACAGCAGAATTCCCACAGTGGGGGTAATGTGTTGAGTCACTGCAAGTTGCTCTGTGCAGGTCTCTGCAAACTCTGGGGATGGACAACTGATAGAAACATCAGGAGCGCTAAAGGAGGCAGGAACTTCCCAAATTACTTTCCTCAGGATATTTGATGCAGAGGTGGCTGCTAGCAGCATGCTATACACATTCCTACATGGCATGTCTGCCACAAACTCAATGAGTTCCCAGTTCCTCTTTGAACAGGATGATTCAGGACCTGCATGGGGCAGATTCTCCAGTTAGCAGCAGAAATCTCAGAGTCTCTCAGTATGCTACGGACGTGTGAGCCAGAATCCCACGCTGCTGTTTTTGAGCCCCAGATTAAAGAACGCTCATGTTTGCACCAAACCATTCTGACAGATGCAAATGCCCTTAAGACATCAAAGGACAGGGAAACACTCGAAAGCTTGGCCTTGCCAAGCCTGCACAGTGGAACCATTTGTGAGCACAGCTGTTGTCACGTTACCTACCCGTCCTGAGCACAGATAAGCTACAAGCGGATAAGGATGAACAATATTCAGCAAACTGAACTGGGATAAACTGTCCTGCCCTGCAAAGACAGCCTCCAAAGTTATCCTGTCTGATGCAAACGTGTAATATAACCTCTTTCACAGACAGGTCAAGTTCCACCTGGAAAACTGTCAGATTTCTGGTAGTGGTCAGAGCCCCACAGAAGACAAAGCTGGAATTTTTTAGCACTGTGGGATGAATGACAAGCTAAACACTAATATATACCCACCCATAAATATCCTGGCAAAATCCTGCTTTTTTATCAATAGGTAAAGCATGTCCTATGCAACTAAAAAAAAGCTAAAATACCCATAAAACTGCACTTGTATATCATTCCAGAGTAGGGATGGCACAGTGTCATCAGCTATAACAACAGCAGAAAACTCTGTCATGTTTTGGCTTCAATCTTGTACCATCAATTGGAGAGAACAAAAAAAACTGTTGGATTTAGAATCCCATGAGATAGCAACCACAACAACAAATCACACATTTATCCTTGTATTGTGTGCTCAGAATGCATGTTCTCAGCCTTAGCTCCTCATATCAGTTTCAATTACCTTATGACTCCAGAAATGAGATTTATTTTTAAAAGTTATGAAATTTGTATCACAATAAAAAATACTTGGCAATACTGTAACAGTGATGGAGCTTTGTACAGAAAACTGCAGCTAAAGAAATAAAAAAAAAAAAAAATCTATCCAAAAGGGATGTAGAGATGTATGTGGAAAAAACAGGTTTTGGTACAACCCTCCTCTAACCCAGCTTCTCAGGAAACAAATAATTTTTTTTTCTTAGAAATTTAACTGGTGTCCTTAGATTGAAGAAGCTACCACAAGACAAGTTTGCTATTGGAAGCAAACAGTATTAGATATAAATAAAATGTTATAAGTAATGTAAATGTGGGAAAGCACCACTGGGGACCCCTTCCCTCTCCCTTGCGGAAAAACAGCTTCACACACCCAAAGCCACAGGAATTGTGTGGGTGCTGAATAGGAAGGTACTAATGCGAACACACAGAAAACTTGTTGCTACTCACGGTCTAAGGCTTGTATGGCAAACTGGCACAGGTTTACTGTGTGCATCACAACATTTTCTGCTTCTCATACAGTCCCACTTCCTAGAATAATGTGGTTATGTCAGAGTTTTGGCTTACAATTAAGAAAAAATGGATTTATGTCCTTTAATGGGCGTGGAAAAGGCCAGAAAAAGTAGGTATGACTCAAAAATTAGATCTCATCTAGGTTTATCTAAATTTCTTAAGCCTTAGTTTGTAACTAAGGAGAGGAATTCCCAGTTCCCTCTCTGCCTGATCCCTGTTTTCCAAAGGTTGGGACTCATGACAGTGCAGAATATTTAGGCCTGATTCAGTGAGTTACAAGAGCTACCAGAAACCAAAAAAAGGGCAGAGAAGTACACTGTGGTATAACTGGGTTAACAAAGATGAATAACCAAATTTGTCAGGTCCAATTTAGGCATTTGCAGATATCCTGCAAAGTTCATTTGTTTATATTCCATTCCTAAAAAAAATAAAAAAAAATAAAAAAAAATAAAAAAAAATAAAAAAAAATAAAAAGGACAGTTTCTTAAATTCCTTCTGCTGCTGACTGTACAAACTATCCAACAGCACCTGGAACTGAATCTTAAAAAATCTCAATTAAGACCTGACATGGAACCCTGAAAATCCAGAACACCTGAAATCCAGAACAGACTAATTTACTATGCATCCAGGTTGCTGCCAACATCTCCCTCATGCCAGTGCACACATGACCATGTATGAGCCATCCCAGGGAGTTGTCAAGCCAAAAACAAACAACCCAGGAGCAGAGTGATGTGAGCAGCCATAATAAACACAGGAGAAAAGATAAGTAAAGGTAAATCTGACAGCTCTCTGCACTAGTTGCATATGGAATCAGAGAATGGTTTGGTTTGGAAGGGTCTTTAAAGCCCAACCCCTGCCATGGGCAGAGACATCTTCCACCACCCCAGGTTGCTCAGAACCCCATCCAACCTGGCCTGGAACACTTCCAGGGAAAGGGCAGCCACAGCTGCTCTGGGCACCCTGTGCCAGGGCCTCACCACCCTCACAGGGAACAATTTCTTCCTGATATCCATCTAAACCTACTGCCAGTTTGAAGCCATCCCTGCCCTTGTCCTGTCACTCCAGGCCCTTGTCAAGTCTCTCTTCATTTTTCCTGTGGGTTCCCTTCCGGCACTGCAAGGCCACAGTGAGGTCACCCCAAAGCCTTCTCTTCTCCAGGCTGAACAATCCCAATTGGCTCAGCATATCCTCATAGCAGAAGTCCTCCACCCCTCAAAGCATCTTGGTGGCCTCCTCTGGACTGGCCCCAGCAGGTCCATGTCCTCGGTGTGCTGAGACCCCAGAGCAGCTGTACAAGCTGTACAAGAGGACAAGAACACGGGGCTGGGCAGCAAAGCAGAAGTAGGAAAGCAGAAACCTGGACTTAGCCCTAGTTCTGGTGAAACCACACCCAGGATCCAACAGGCTAGTCCCAGACACTCCAGTGTAGGTGTCTCTCTGTGTGTGACTGCCAAGCGCTCCACACACAGAGCCAGGTGCTCCCTCGGCAGCCCACACACACCAGCAACAGCAGAGCAGGGAGGTTTTACACCCTCAGTCCTGGCCCTCTCCTAGGAACACGTCTGCTGTCCTTCCAGGTGAGAAGTGGGCACCAGGGGAAGCAGGATATTCTAATTAGAACCATTTCTAAATGAGCCATTGTTTTTATATTTTAATGTTTACTTGTCTCATTATTGCCACTGACTCTGCCATTTCAGTGAACCCACAGACAGCCTTCTCCCCGTAGGAAAGGGCTGGTTCTGAGGGGATATTGCATGGAATTGAGGTCAATTAGGAGACAGCTTGTGACCAACTCTGAAAACAAGTAACAACGTGTAGGAGATCCTAGGAAAAACCCTGGAAACCTCAAACTATCTGCAAAGTCTAGCAGGGAAATAGTCCAAAGGGAGGGGAAGGGGAATGGGAAGGGGGAAGGGAAGACGTGTTTGTGACCTTGTCTTTCGATCAAGCTGTGCAAAGTTGTATAAATCAGGGGTTTAAATGCTGTAACTGATATACATCAGTCTTAGAAAATGCTTTTTATTACCGGCTTCACCAATTAGTACTACCTTATTTCAAGGTTTATAGTCGTAATTGCAGGCCATAGATGTTGCAGTTAAGATTCAGCATTAGTTCCTAATACTATCATTAACACAGTGTATTATAAAAATTAAAGAAAAAAGGGTAGAGCCCTACAGGCACAATCTTAAAAAAATTAAGAAACAGCACACACCTATGAACAGTACTGACATTCTCTATTTCAGTATTATTTCCCCTTCTTTATCAATGGGTAAAAATTACATCCGCATACTTTCATGTTCAGTACACCTCCAAGTGTGGATTAATTTAAAGCATTCATTTTATACTAGCATAGAAATATCATTAACTTTAATGCATTAATTAAAATATTTTCTCAATTTTAATAATTAAACAAGTTTCAATGCATAAAGAACAACTAGAGATATTTTAATCCTTCCTCCCTCCATTTTAACTCTTCTGCATATGAATGAGGGGGCAGAGTCTGTTTCCCACCACCACCCTCCCAGATTTTATAAAACAGCACTCCTTGACGGCTTCATGACTCTTCAGATATTAGCTGAGCAATCAGGATCCTAAGATTGCCCTTTGAGAGTCTTTGAAGACATCAACTCTGACTTCTTGACTGGCCTACGGCTTCCTTTTCCTCAGCCCTCTGGAAACACCCTGTGTAACACCACCTCTCTCTTTCCCCTCCCAGGTCCCACCTTATCAGATGGCGATGCTGAGGAGTAAAATAATGCCTGTGTGCCTCAACTTCACCCCAAGCTCCTGACTGTAGTGTGCCAGTGAGAAATTAGAGGATGAGGAAACTTAACAGTGGCCTGTGAGTAACAGTGGAAAATTGAGCCAATAAAATTTCCTTCACCTCTTTTATGACACGGTCACAAAATGACAGCTCTGGCTGAGGAATGCAAAGTCCTCGCGTCCCCCGGCCTACGCAGGTGTGCATGGCATATTCTAATTGGACTGGTACATACCTTCCCGTCCATGAGAGACTTCCCCTGGGAAGCCGTAGGCACCAGGCAAATGAAATTGGAGACTCGGCTCCTTCACCTTCCCATTACCTGCAACATGCTTTGATCAGTGGGGCATAAATAAATACATGAATGTCCCATCTCTGCCAAGGTCAACGAGATGCAGCAGAGTTCCTCCAGTCACCTAAACAAGTTCATTTGACTTGGGATGGGACAAAATGCTTTACTGTGCTTAAAAAAAATCACTGGATCTAACAGCAAAGGGTATGATGTGGTATGACTAGTGTAGTTTGGGAAAGCTAAAAGCAATAGAGAGCCTGAAGGGGAAAGGGTTAGGATTGTCAACGGACCACGCCCAAGAAGGAAGGAAGAGCCAGAGTTCTTCTTGGAGTCCTCTTCCCAAACACCCTCCTGTATGGAAAATTTGGTCTAACCTCTGCCAGACTGATGCACCTGAGGAACCCAGCTTTCAGCACAAATCTTTGCTGCCTATTACCGAAGCCAGCACCTCACCTCTTCCATTTGTGCCAGCTAAGGTGCAATACAGCAATCCCCACAGCAGGACATGCAGCAATCCTGCTTTTGATGCAAAAAGTAGGTGGCAAAGATGCACCCTGCTGTTTTATGTCCTGCCTCTCCTCACAGCTACGGCTTATGAGCAGTTAAACATGGGTGCAGTCACTAAAAAAGTTTAAGTCAGTGGGGCCCACAAAGGATAGCTGTTATCACCAGTAACATAATCCAGACTGGAAGGGGAACACGTATTAGGAGCTCTCCTTCCTTCAGTGCCCCACTGCAGTCATTCACTAAAAGAAGTCTCTACAGAAGATTTAGATTGTAACTGGTTTTGGCATATTTTAAGGGCAACCAAGAAAGGTCCCATCCAGCAAAATTTCCGTTCCTAGCTCTAGCTGTTTGCAGCAGTTTCTTTCTGTCTGAGGGTCATCTCTGCAGCTAGGGCAAGAGTAACCCCTCCTACCTCACAGCATTAGGCAGGGAGTGGCTGCTCAGTGTACTGAATATGCAAATGCCTGTTATAAGCCCTGTATCTGATTGCAACCATAAGCAAAGTCTTATTTAAGCAATCCCTTCCCCAACAAAAATATATCAGCTGCTCACTTTGTTCTTTCCCCCCTGGTCTTTTTGCCTCCAAGTTCTTCCAGATAACAAAACACATTACTAAGGTATTTTCCTTTTGTGATGTAAAGTTGTTTACTACAAATAACAGATTTTTCACACAATGTAGTGCACATGATTAGTTGCTCTGGCTCATTCTGGTATCACACTTTTACTGGAGGAGTCTCACCGCCCAGTCAGTGAAAGCCTCAATTCCATAACTTCACACACGTCAGATATTCACTGTAGTTGTCTATTTCTCACTGTGCCCACATTCAGGGGAGATCCTTCTTCCAATTCCATCCATTTTATGAACTCAGGACATACAGCATCTGTTATTTCTTGCTCCCACTAAACACGAAACTGCGTTTCTCTACCAAACTATAGTTTAAAAACAAGCTGGTGTTTTTGCACATGCTTTGCTTGACACTTCTGTATTTGTCTCCCACATCAGTTAATACCTTTTTTCACCTTTCAGTGCACTTTGTTCCCTCTTTTCAGCAGTCACAACAAAACTTTTTACAATGCCACATTTTAAATTAAGCTTTCAAAGGCAACATTCTAGTAAAACACAATTATAATACATTTCAGGGCAGATTTGCTTCCATACGGCCTCACTGAACATGAGATTTCTGATCATGCCAGTTTTCACTGCATACACAATGTGGCACATCTCGCTTTTTCTTGCTCTAGTCTCTTCTAAAGTAATTTTGCTATGATTATCAGAGCCAGAATCAATCCATCTTTCCCCTTTTACACTCAGATGCTTATTTTCATGTCTGATATCACTGACACACTCAGCAACTGGATAGGCAAAAATGACGTTGGTAGGGAAAGCAGGAAGAAATGTCTGTTGTGCATCTGATGATACCCACCAGGCAATTCAGCTGTCATGATTCTTCTAGACACACAGACACAAATTTTAGCTGCTTTTCACAGCCCTGGCCTTCCTTTGTGACAGAGCACACACTACAATGACATAACTTGCATGCCTGGCCTTGCTCTTCCAGGATAAGGCACATTTCATTGTTCCAATATACCTCCAAATTACTCATCTTACTCTTTTTGCCCCTCTCCAAAATAAAACAGCTCAGTTTACTCATTGTGCAGGGGCAGGAAGACAAGGTGAACTGTAGGAATGATGTGAGAGGATGACTGCCTTCCCAGATGGCATCAAAACAAGCAGTGCTCACCCTGTGCCGACAGAAACACCTTACAGCCTCCCTTTCAGCCTTTTCCACATGCCCTGACAGAATATTCCCTCTTCCCAACTGTGCCCAGGGATGAGAAGAGAGTGACAATGCAGTCATGTATTCCCTATACACATCACCAGTTATTATTAATAAATTACTGGGTGACTTGAGTGGTAAACCCACCTCCCTCAATCACTTGCACATTTAAGAAAACATGCCACAACCCATGATTTGTTGTAAAAATATGGGATGGTCCCACTTCCCTTTTCCTGCCTCCCCTCAACATCCTCTCTCTGCCCCAGGGTTTGTCACATCATAGAGTCAGGACAAGGTTGTGTGTTGTACTGCAGCCTTGCCAGTGCTAACCCCCCCACCCTCCACCTATCCTGAGATTCTGTTTGCCTGTACCTGGGACATGCCTTTCCAGGAGAAAACACCTAGCCTATGAGTTGGACTTCAGTGATCCCTGTGGGTGCTTTCCAACTCAGGATATCCTACAGTCTTGTGGGGAGGGGGAGAGAAAGGAGAGAAAAGTGCATTATTCCCAAAGCACTCTAAGATCTACCAGCTCTACTGTATTCAGACTCGAACCTGAGTGAGAAATATAAGATACTGCCAAATATCTTCATATGCAAAGCAAGTCACAGAAAAAGAGAACAAACAATGAGAAGAGTTGCTTGAGCCATGAGCCATACCAACCATCAGGACTGAATCCTCACAGTTCTAAACACCATACACTTCTCCTGTCCTGAAGAGCTTTCAGCATACTCAGAACATCCCTTCTCACCTAAATCCAGCAACAGAATGGAAATAGACACACTGCACCTTGACAACTTCACTAGCAGCCTGGCAGCCCTCACCTGTAAAACCAGACAGTGATCTCAGAGCACCTCAGAAAGCAGACTCAAATGTTGCAGCTGGATTACATTTCATAGTCTAGAGTTACCCTTGGATTGTACACTATGGAATACCTACAGTGAAACTTCTGCATCTAAACTCAGGCTTAATCCCAGGATTTAGCCTGCAGCCCAGACCCACCAAAGACATCTGATGCTACAGCATCAGAGCTTTGCTAGGCACTGGTGTAACATCTTTTCCTGTGAAAGCTATACTCTTCCCATCTACTCTTTCCAAGTTCCCACGAGCCCCTCATTACAGACAGAAATCTATAGTGAAGATTAAAGACCCAGGCAAGATTTAAGCTTTTCAAAGACTCTGTGGAGGCATTTTTGATCATTCCATCTGTAAAGGTGAGTGTAAAGCACACATACCACATAACTTAAACATCCTGATTTTTTGCAGATGCCCAGCAAGATCACGGGCAAAGCATCATCTTCTTCTACTACTCCTCCCAACAGTGGCCTTTGTGTTAGTTTAATGCTGCTTTGTGCATCTATTTCTATTATCAAGTGAATATGCAAGTGTAACCTTTGCAGCCACTTAGTGGCAGATGTGAACAGGGACCATGCCTAACTAGTTACAGGTCTGCTTGTAACCTACACTTGTGCCCCCTGATTATCTCTGGGCTTCTGCAACATGAACAAATCATGCCCTAACATGACCAGGATCCTAATCTCCTCCCCTGCCTCCAGAGAGATGCATTTTGGATTCATAAACTCTACTGCTGCATTCGGTGATGAAGCAGGAGCTTCCACTCACCTCCCCCAGTCACTCCTGATGCAAGGCTGGGTCTGCCCATCAGTGCACATCAGTGCTCATCAGTGCTCTGCCCATGGAGGGGATCACCCAGCTTGTGGATCCCACTGGATCACCCCAGCCTGGCCCAGGTAAAGATTTGGGAATTTCTGTGTATGATCATTAGGAACCCCAGTGCTTAATGCTCTGAGCACCAGCAAGGCCATGGGCAGTGAATCTCACACACTGAGCTCCTGCCTGCAGGTGGGTGTTCAATTTGAGATCACAAAAAGGTGGTTTGGTGTCCAAATGTCACATACTTCTCCATGACACTGCAAATAGGATACATTTTCAGGAAGTGAATTTATGGCCATCTCTGCTTCAATGCAGTATTCTCCCAGAAGCAGGTTCCTGTGCTTCCTCACACCTCAGTTCCCTCCTCATGTGCTATCCAATTACAGTTTCTTCATCCACTCATCCTCAACCTCTCTTAGCATCAGAACACCCTCTATTTTGTATACATTTACATATGTGTGTCTGTTTATCTATGTGAATTTGTACATGTCATGGTAATCACCTTCCCTCTTCTAAATTTTTCCCACTATCAAAACCAATAGCCCTCCCCCTGACCTTGCACTGAACTTATACTAAAGTCATGGGAATTTCTTCTTCAACTTCATCTTGCTTTTAATCCAACCTCCCAAACATGAGGTCAAAACAAGTTCCCACCACAGGCTCTGTTCCTCATCGTGAAGTGTTCTGCATGAGACTTGAAGGAATGGTGTCTAAAATAATAGATGGGGAATGGATTTTGTCTCAGCAAACCAATTCTACTCAAAGGGCAAGAAAGCTGTAGTCACTTGTTAATGGAAGAGACAAGACTAATGAAGCTTTCCCAAAAGGGCACCCCACCCTGCTCAGCACTGAGCACCACAGAGGCCTCACATCTAGAACGCATGAATGCATTAACTTGGAACTTTTCTGCACCACTGAACCCTTCATAGGTAGCAGTGTGCCACAGCCAAGGCTCAGACCTCCTTCTTCTTACTTTAAATGCTCTTTCCTACACAACAAATTTCAACACACATTTCTTGCCCAAAGACATAAAAGCAGTTGACCTAAACCCCGCCCTGGTTAAACCCAGTTCTCCCAAGCCACACAACAGAGTTACCTGCACTACTGAGTAAATCAGGGCAGCTGCTCTCACATGGCAGCTGCAGAGGGAAGGCGAAAAGATATCTTGTTTTCTATGAAGATTTAAGGTAAGGCGTACTTGTGACAATTCTTAGTTTCACCAACTCTTCACCCTGCCAAAAGGAGTTCCACCCTCTGCCTTTTCTCTTCTGATGGCAGAGGTGCACGTGTGGTCTCACAACAAACCGCAGCAGAGAACCAGCAGAGATGACAACAGGCAAGCACAATGCCTTCTTTCAACAGCAGTGCCAGCTGAGAGGATTTGTGCAACCACAGCCTGTTTATCCAAGCATAGAAACACAGGAACTAAATGTGTGATTCTCTCTAGCATCTAACCCTGCTGTTGGAAGAGGTTGTCCCTCACCATGTTTCTCATGCCCAGTGTCACACTACGCTTCTTCGGCAATCTTTGACCACAAGGCAGGCTAATCCAACTTCCATGCTTTTTCTCTTTGGGGAAGGAGGTTAATATTTACTTGGAGCAGTGGCTGGACTGTTCTGAGGCTGCTTGGTCACCAGAGTCAATCCTAGGGAAGCCGCAGGAGCTTGCAGTCAGGACTGGATGAGAAGTGGATCACTCCTTCAGCAGCAGCATGTTGTGCGGCTGGGCTGCTCATCATGTGAAGCCCAGCTCCAAGCAACACGAGTTATTCAATCACAGTTCCCAGGAAGCCCTGCCTGCACACAGACACCAGGCTAGGCACCCTCCACCACTGCTCTAAACCATATTGATCACCCAGACTCCAGCTCCACAGCTGCCTCTTCTCAGAAGGAAGAGCTCAGCACGGCTAGCAGCCATGGGCTTGCAGTACAACAGGCCATCTTTTAGCTGGAACATGTTGTCCTGGCAGCAACAGGCTCCGTCACCTGGCACGGAAACTTGTAGCAAGACTTTATGGTTAGGAGCCAGGCTGGACAGATGGAGATAAGAAATTAGTGAGGGTAATCAGCCATTGGAATAATTTACCAGGGGAACCAGTGCAGCCTATCACTTGATATCCTGAAATCAAGACTGGGTACTTTTCTAGTAGAATTTTGGGTTTGATGCAGTGATAACCAGCTGGGAATGTAAATACCTGCCAAGGGTCAGGTGAAGGTATCTGTCCCCAGCTGGCTGATAGTCTGAACACCAACTGTGTGATTACCTCAGGAAAGAGGGAAATTACCTCTTGGTAGAGTGCAAGTGCCAAAACAATATAGCACAATTGCAATTGCACTGAAGTCACTTCTGAGTACTTCATTAAAAGATTCAACAGGAGTTCAGTGAGATTCTGCAAAGTGGAAAGGAATTGCAAAACTTCTGAGGCATGACTACTGAAATAAACTAGCTGTGGATAATTTAGCCAAACAGTAACTAAGCAAACAACATCAACTGGAAAGATACCAGATGACAGAAAGCACAGTAAACTCTTAGAATCAAACATCCTTGGAAAAAAATGTGATTCCAATTAAGAATGTGAAATCCCTTGCGGGCTGTTCCTTAAATTTTGCCTGGGATAACTATGGAGAGTGAATGTAATATGAATGCTAACTAATTAAATAAAACAGCCTGCTTTAAACAAGACTCCAAAGTAGATTACATTAAAAAGGAAAAAAAAAAAAAAAAAGAAAGAAAAAAATCATCAAAAACTATAGCACAATTTGGCTCTTTCCTGCTAGAAAGCACATGAAATAAGTGAATAAGAAAGGATAAGATTCAACAGAACAAGCACAAGAATATCCATCTGAAGTTAGCAGGATGAAAAAAAAAAAAAAAAAAAAAGCCAGTGGAAAAGACTCTTACCGTCGAATCTATTAGGATGCACAAGAGGTTCCCAGAGGAAATATTTGTGTCCCACTATTTCAGAGAGCAGGATCATCAACTTCAAGTCCAGTTGCCTGCTGTCATGAGCAACTGGACCGTATAACCCCACTGAGATTCACCCAGACCAGGAGTCTGCTGCACAGGCAGGACAGGACAAATGCCACCCTCAACCACCACCTGGCAAAACCAGGTTCTACACAGAAGCTAGCTGGGCTCTTCCAAACATTAACAAAAACTAAGAACTCAGATTTGTTACAACTTCAAGTCTGATTATGGATGCCTTCTCCTCACCCAACTCAGGTGCAGTGCTGAAATCTGGGTCACCCATACATCAATCCTCCAAACCAAGCCACCTCCCTCCGGTGCAACCCTTTAAAAGGACTGTGCCCTTTTCCAAGCTATCTCCAAGTAATTTCGGTTATGGTTCTCCAAAAAAACAAGGAATCAGGTCACAAAACTTCCAACAACACATTACACATGTGGCTTGGTCCAGGACTTACAGGCACCCCCACTCCAGAAGCCAACACGGGCATCCATATCCAGCAGCGCCCTGGCAAAGTTTGCAACAAGTCAACACCGATGAGCTGAGCTCAGATCTCTGATCCCATAATTCCTACCAGGTTTGATGCGGTCTTAGCCAATATCTGGGAATAAACGAAGCCTCAAGCAAGGACAAACATGGGTGCTGGGAGGACGATGGGTCTGATGAGAGCCGTGGGAGCGCCGGATCCCCCCCTGGCAGGCTGGCTGGGACGCTGGGGTTGCCATCGGAGCTGCTGCAGTGGCCGGGGCTGCAGGAAGGAGGCAGGAAGGGAGCAGCAGGCAGGGATCTCGCCTTTCGCTCCTCTGCTTTCCCTCCGTGACAGGCCATAAAAGTCACGAGGCAAGGAGGAAAACAAGAAGGTGTCCATAGTTCAAGCACAGCACCCCCGCGACTCCCGGGCCGCAGCTCCCGGCGGGAGCTGAAAACCCGGCGAACACCGTGGGATCTCGCTGCTGCGTGGGAGGCACCATTTCTGCGAGAAGAGGCTCCTGCTGCTACTTGGCAGCCGAGCCTGGGAGCGGGCCTGCGCTCCGGGCCCTCCCTGCTGCCGACAGCGGGCGGGGGAGCGGGGGGCGGCACGGGCGCTGCCGTCGGGGCGCGGAGCCCCCAGGCAAAGATGCGGCCCCCAGGGGCTGCCGCGGGCCGGGCGGACCGGAGTCCCTTCGCCGCCCACTCGGGGGGCACCGGGGCTTCCGCGGCGGCCGCGACCTCGCGGAGCTCCGCGCCCCGATGGCGCCCGCACCGCGCGCCCGCACCGGGCCCGCAGCGGGAGGAGCGACGCTCTCCTTCCCCGGAGATCCCTCCTCCCGTCCCCCTCGGGTCCTAAAATGGTGGGTCGGCCGGCCGCCCTCCCTCCCCTTCCTTCTCCCCCTTATCCCGTCCCCTGCCCGCCCCGCGCTCCCGGAGTCCGCCTGTCGCCCCCGCCCCGGCCTCGCGGGGCAGCCGCCCCTCCGTCCGTCCCGGCCCGGGCTCCGCGGGGATCCGGCACCAGGCCCGCGCGTCTCCCGGGAATACGGCAACGGCGATCCCGGGAATACGGCAACGCCGCCCCCGGCGGCCGCCCTTACCTGCGCCGTGCTCACATCGCGGGGCCGGGGCCAGCGCTGCCCCCCCCGGCGCCCCTGGGCCGCCGCCTCGCCGCCGCCCTGTGCGGGGCCGCAGGTATGTCATGAGTGCCGAGCGCGGCTCCAGGTGAGCCGGGCACACCTACAGGAAGGCAGGCGGGCCGCCCTGATTGGCGTGCGGGGCCGGCGGCCGCGCTCCGACGGCACCGGGGCAGGGCAAGGCAGGGCAAGGCAAGGCAAGGCAAAGCAAAGCTGCCGAGGGGCCGCGGCGGACACGGCGGCTCTGGCTCCGCTGGCCCCGCTCCTGGCCCCGGCTGGCCCCAGCCCCTCGACACGTTGGAGTGGAAGGTATTTTCTTTTATTTATTTATTTATTTATTTATTTATTTACTTACTTACTTACTTAAATTCAGTAGTAAGAGTATGGGTGAAGGTCTTAGAGGGAAAGCCCCACGAGGAAGGCTCATTCTGTTCAGCATGGGGAAGACTGAGGTCAGTGCTCACAGCAGTTCTGCAGCTTCTTCATGAGGGGAAGAGGAGGGACAGGCCCTGATCTCTGCTCTGTGTGACCAGGGACAGGACCTGAGGGAATGGCTTGAGCTGTGTCAGGGGAGGGTTAGGGTAGGTTTTAGGAAAAGTTTGTCACCCAGAGGGTGGTGGAGCACTGAACAGGTTCCTCTGGGCAGTGGTCACAACACCCAGCCTGACAGAACTCCAGGAGTGTTTGGATAATGCTCTTGAGCACAGGGTGGGATTGCTGCAGTGTCATGTGCAGGGCCAGGAGCTGGACTCGATGATCCCTGTGGGTCCTTTTAAGTTCCAGACATTCTGTGATTCTGTAATAACTGTGTCCCTCTTAGGTTTCGACACACCGCTTGTTTGCTTTGCCTCTGGAGCACACCTGACCCACCACCCCAGGTGTCTGGACCAGCTTAAGAATCAGAGATACTTTTTATTTTTTAACCTTCCTTCATTATCCGAGTCTCTTGTTTTCCCACTCCTCACCTTAACACGCATGAGCCCTTTGCGTTTCCTCCCAGCAGGCACCTGGGGGGGTTCAAGGAAAAGTGTTGGGTTGTCCTAGGCTTTGTAGGATTACAGGATCCCAGGCAGGATTACACCCAAGATCATCAAATAATTGTAAGTTAATGAAACACCCGAATTCAGAAGAAATTGACCAGGATGTTGGTAGAAAAACTCTGTAGGCTGCATTAAAAAGCTGAATTCAAAGCTGCAATTTCTCGGCATTCTGTCTCTTGTAGGTACAGAAGCGCTTAAAGGGATACAGGACTTATGTGAGGGTACACTTTGCCATGGTGTATTATATAGATCTTTGCTCAGGAAAATTGCAAAGTGTGAAAAGAATTACTTCAGGTGGCTGAGGAAGGCATTACCTATATTATATATTCTTTTTCTTCAGCTTGATATCCAGAGTTGTTTCCTTGCTAAGTCTGTTTTTTTCTCCTAATCGTTTCCTGAGGCTTGCAGGTGTTTATCCTCCAGGATGTGCTCTGAAGCTTTCAGCAAAAGAGAAAGAGCTTGGCTCAACCACCAGAGAAACCCTGCAGCCCACACCCAAGCAATCCTGAACCCTCCCTTCCCTATGAGACCCGCGCAGAGTCTCCCAGGAAGGAAAACTCCCCTCAGAAGTGGCACACTGAGAATTCTCCCCAGCCAGCCATAGAATTATCCTTGTGCCTGCTGCTGCCTTCTGATTCAATTACTCCTTTAATTTGTTTGTGGGGGTGCCTTTTTTCAGCAGGGTGGATCAGCTCCTGCAGCTGAGATTCCCATTTCACATCACTGCATTTACAGTCAGCAGCGAGGAAAGGGATGCTTCAAATTCCCAGAAGCTGACTCTAGATCATGTCTTAGTTTGGTGTCAGACCTCTGGGACATTATATAAATAGCCAGTGCATCTTCCCACTGCATTTTCTAAGCTCCTAGCAGCTGGCAGTGGGTTGGAGTTGGTCATCCTGACTGGAAAACCGCTCGTCTTCTGTCCAGAAAAGGGCAACTTATTGTCTGAGGTGGCCTTAACATCTCCCTGTCCTTGGCACCTCCAGCAGCTGCAGAGGCAGTTTTCTGTTTGGTTTTGTAGATCATATTTTGAGATAACTTGCTTTCTCTGCCTGCAGCACAGAGAGTTTGAGTGCCTGAACACATGTGGAACCCAGCACAGTGTGATCAGGAGAGGGCCTGTCACATGCTGTGAGTATCCCAGGTAGATTGGGCTGTACTGTCTCTTATCCCATCAAACTCTGGGCTGCAGCAGCCGAGTGCCTAGTATGTCCCTTCCATGCAAAGGAGCCCAGCAGCACCAAGAGCAGGGCCCTGTGCCCTGAAGTGCTCCAGCTTCCTGCAGTGCCTTGTGCTGTCATCAGGCTGAGGAGCAGTTGGGACATTAACCTCCCACTCCGACATCTTCCTTGTAAACATCCTGTCCTGCTCAAGTCCTGTGCTATCACATCCTCTCTGCTCTGCCCAGACACTATTCTGGGTTTAGCTCTATATGCAGAGCACACAGCTGGGCATGCCAAAATCCAGACAGGCAGCAGGACAGAACAGTAACTTGGTTGAGCTGCTGACATATCACAAGTACTGCAGAAGAGTGGAGTTGTTGAAGGGTCTTCTTAAAACTAAAATCATCTGCTTGAGCCCGCCTTGGAAAGCCAGTTCGCTTCCTTAGATGTGTTCAGCAGCTCTACCTTACTCCAAGCAGATGCAAACCTGTGCATGTGCATGAAAAACCTTGGTAATGATGGAAGGGAGCAGAACAGAGAGCTTGGAAGCTGCAGCACAGTAAGTTTACACAAGCAGCAAGTAAAACACCCATCCCCGGTGAGTCAGTCCTGGCCATTTCCTTCATTTCCTCCAAGGCTCACTGTAAACATCCAGCGGTAGCGGCCCTTCTGAAATCCAGTTGTCTCCCTTCCTGCTCCTTGTTTACAGCTTTCCTTGAGCAGGGAGCAGAGTTCCAGCCTCCTGCACTGCATTTCACTGCAGCAGGCTGATGAGAGAAGTGCAGACCCTCCCTTGGTCTCAGCTCAGCTTTGGTACCACAGTGCTCTTGTTGCTTTTATGGGTACCAGCACCTTCTTGAGCTACAGCAGGTGCTAAGAGAGGAAAAAGCATCACAGTTGCACAATACGTTTTTTTTTAAAATCTTGAAAGCAGCCATATCATTGACAGAGGTTCTTTATCCCTACAGCCATACCTTTGGATTCAGTCTGGTAGGATGCAGTGGGGTATTTCGTTGTTTTAAGTGTGCAAACCATGCCTCAGAGATACAAGTTGGAGCTTCCCTGCTTCACATTGAGATGTATCTCACACTCTGATTTCCCCACATGACAGCAGCTAGGGAGGAGGACTGTTTTAGTTTTTTTTCTTGGTTTGTTTACAGGAAGTTCTTCGTTTGTGGGAGTGAGCTTGCGTGCTGAGAATCCACTTCAGACCTACTGAGAAGTGGTCTGAGAATCCACTTCAGTGCCAGTTGTGGATGCAGTTACAAGGGTGAACTCCTGCTGTTGTCTGGGAGAGGCATCATTTATTGCAGGTGTTCAAGAAACTATGGGCTTCGCACAGACAAATACTGATTTCCATGATCTTTCCTGAAATTTGTTAAAGGAGATGTCCAGGTGGCTGTGACAGAAGAGTTTAGGAAAATATAGAACCAGGAAATCCCTGCAGGTGATATAGCCAGAAATGTTTTTCTTTGTGGAACTGGGTATAAATCCACATTGCTGACATAACCCAATGAGTTAATAACAGTAGCTCTGAGACAAAAGCCATGCTGCCAAAGAACATGAACATCCCAAGACAAGAACAGACCAAAATAGGCTTCCCCTATTTCCTTCTCAAGCGCCTTCTCCTGGGAATTACAAGTAGCCTGCAGCCAACAAGTGACCTAGATACAATGCTGTGTTTGCTATTATGGAGTAAAACCAGGAGCAAAATAATCCACACAAATTATATATCTCTATAATCCCTATTCAAATTTATCCAGGGTTTTGGGTTGTTTGGGGGTATTTTCATACAAAAAGCAGTAAAAATTGTTTATACAGATGGATACCTGCATATGAGCAATGGAGGGATATTTTTTTTCATGATGAATTATGTACCAGTTACAGTGAAGGTCTACATTGGATGGATTAATTGTGAATGGCCTATTTAGTGTGTTGTACAAATTTTTTCCAAAGTAATTGCAGTGCCTGGCCTGATGTGCAAATCAGACCATTGTGCTACACAGCTAAATTCCCCCTTTTTAACAGGGTCTGCCAGGAAAATTTAAACAAATGGACAAGGCTACAGAGTGTCTTGAGACAAAGGCTACCGTTAGGGGCATCAGAGTAAGGGATGGTCCAGAGAGTCCTTGCCTGTCAGACACAAAAGGTGGTAGAAGAATGTTTTTATTTGCACACATCCTGTAGCCTGACACTGTCCAACAGTTCACTTGGTTATAAGCTCCTGCCTGTTATAAAAGGGATGAGGTGGTTCTGAACTTACAGATGTCAGCCTGGGGGAGGCTGATGGGTTTTCCCAGCTCAGTTTACAGTTGCAATCCAGACTGATACCAAGGAAAAATGACTACTCATGCCACAGCTTCAAAAAGATGCACACATGAAATGTTGGTTTTGTTGACCTTCCCTGATTCGAATGGAATTGGGGGTAGGAATGGCCAGTCTCAAACGGCAAAAAACAGGCAAGATTTCCTCAGATGTTACTTTAGTTTCACTGAGGATGTAACAAATGTCATCTGGGCAGAAGGCAAGACAAACTACTGCTTGAAGCATAGCTACAAACCGAAGAAAGACATCCCTACAATGCTCAAGATTTCACGTGAACAACTGCAGCAAAACATGATTCAAAACATCACATTTATTTACTTATATACTGTTTTTCGAAAGACAGTAGGAAATAGCTTCAAAGTTAGTCCTTTGAAGCTCCTTTGAATAAATATTGGGGAAAAAAGAGCTATACTGAAGGGGTTATATTCTCTGAAGCAGCTACCCAACCTTTAATGATCCATACTGTGGTGAGAGCAACCTGTTTCCTCACCAGTAGCATTTGGCAACTCAGTGATGAAATACTCAGTAGAACAATAGTAAGGTCCTACATTTTTAGGAGGATTTCCCTTAGCCAAACTTGGAAAAATTACATTTGATATATGTAATGCGCTATAACATCACATTCTTTTCTTCCTCTTAAATATATGGCTTTTTAAATCCTATTCCCACCTGATTAAGAAATGGAGATTTATATGGAAGTACATGCAGGTAAATAACACAAACTTGAATTTAAAGGGTTGTTGTTTTTTTTTTCCAAAATATATAGTGCAGGGAAAGGGTGGTTTATGACCAAGAACATTAATGAGGGTGTTTTTCTGGTACTTTACACTGAATGTCAGCAAGCGTCTTTTACTGAATAAAATTACTGCAGTAATTTCTGGCCTGTAGTCCACACATATCAGGATGTCCATGGGCTACCTGAGGAGGATCCACAAAAGATACCCAGGAAATACAAGACAATACTTGTAAATAAGGATCCAAAAAATAAAAGCAGGTTGAGAAACCGCAGTGTTTGATGCTATTAAGATGCCTCCAAAAGAGCAGAAAGACATTATGGAGAAAAAAACATGTCCTGGGGGAATGAGTAGTGAGACAAAGAGGAAGGTAGGAAAGCTTTTAGTGGGCTTTGCCTTTTCTCCACTGTCCAAGATTTTAATTTTTGGTAATCCAGGATCACAACATTGATATACCCAGAAATACCACACACAAATTTTGGAAAATCTTAATGAAGACCGGTTCTGCAAACACTTCCAAACAACTGTTCCTTTATAGCAGTTAATACAGGCAATTCCAAGCTGGTTTAAAATTTCAAAGAAATCTTTGGGCTTACCAATTTTCTGCCCTGAGATGCTCCATGCAAAGCATACCCCAAGTTGCTTGTTCCTGACAGGTTCCTTTCCCAGAATGAAATCCCCAATTGCAGCTTGCAGGGAGCCTTTGGGAGGCAGCTCTTGGTTTCCTGTGGTGCTTTCCATTTGTTTGTTGTGGGATTCTGAACTCTGCAAAAAGCTGGATTTTTCCCCAAATCCTTCTGTGATTCTTCTCTTACAGCTAAATCCTTGTGCAAATCTGAAGCAGAATCCTCATGCTGCAGTAAATGGTTGCCCAGCCCATGCTACCTTTCACATCCACATGCAGGTAATTGCTGGATTGGAGTCTCAGCCTTGCTCTTTACCTGCACCTCACACACTGATGTTTCCCTTTCTTCATTAGCAGTGAGAAAAAGCCTAAAGAGAGAGGATCCAGGATAAAGAGCATTGTCTACTTTTCCCCTTTGAGAAGTCCTGGAGAACATGACTGGAACTCTTAAAATACTTCCACTCCATTTGGAAAATGCTAAACCAAGAACTTAATCAGAGTCTTCCTCTGTACTTCTGTATATGGATGTTGATGGCAATAACTTAAGTTGGGCTGGGGGCATGACACTCAGAGGTTTCTGTAGAAATGATTCTGAACAAACCAACCAATTCACTACCAGAACATCTAGAACACTTCATTCTGCCTTTCTGTTTCTTTAAGATTCAGGTAGGCCACTTACGCTGTGGTCATTTCTTCAGGCTTTTTGCTCCAGCTATGAACTCCAGAAATAAATTACTGTAAGGGAAAGGTGGAATATGGACAAAGTCACACCACTGCAAGTACTCTTATTTTAGTCTAGACCTGCTGAAATAGTTGGGAACTACCTCTACAAAACTGAGCATGGAGAGCAGAAATGAAAGCAGCACATTGCCTTAGAGGGGCTTGCCAAGTACTCTGGTTCCAGCTGAAAGGGAGGATGTGGCTGTGTAGGAGCTGCACATGTGCAGGCTTTTCCCCATGCAGGCAGCTGCAGCACCCGGGTGTGTGCAGCCAGGTGGGAGGATGACACTCAGCAGCTTTCCCCTGTGCTCAGAACAGCTGCCTCTGCCCCAGCCCCATCCTGCCCCTCCCTCTGCACTCAGAAATCGCTGTGTCAGTATGTCACTTCTTCCTAGCTGAGATCCTCATATGATAATGTCCATTTAAGTCTTGTTGTTTGTGGTGTAGGTCAGTAGTAAAGATGACTCAGGCCAGCACTTCACTTTCCTTCCTCTTGTTAGCTAGACACAAAATCCAGCCCACAAATAATCTGTCCCATTCACCAATAAAGACAATTCCCTGTTCATTAAAAAATTGCACACAGAAGTCCTTAGTTTGCATTAAGGTCCTCTTCAGTAGCTGTGAAATCAAGCAGTTAAAAGTTCAGAAATCCCAAATTCTCCCTGCACTTCAGATGTAGTGTTTGGGATTTTTGTTTTGGTTCTCTACATAGTAGCATAGCTTTTACCAGGATAACACAGTAATTTTACATCATAGTTTTTGCAGAGGAGGATAAAAGAAGCTGAAATGTGCTTCCCTCTCTGTTCAGTGTCTGTGTACAAGTCCTGGAGGTGGAGATCTCTGAGCCTGGATGTGTAATGTGTAGTGCCCCCTTATGGGAAGCTGTTCTGATGCTGATTCCTGGCTGCATTCAAGTGAGAGAACATGAGCCCAAACACCATTCTGTTTGTTGTACCTGCTCCTCTATGTTGGTTGTTGTCACACCAGCAGGTTTAAAGAGCAACTGCCCTTTTCCTCCCTCAGATGGTTTTTGTTAGGATTGGGCACTAGATTACTGTTAAGGCTTTCTGTCAGAGTGTTCAAGAAACACCCACCATTTTATTGTAGTTTCACCTTTCTAAAAAATAAAATCTCTGGGATTTTAGCCACCCATGGTGGTTTTCCTGGAAGCCCTAAATTTATGTAACATGAGTCCTGTAATTAGATAACCAATCTCATAATAGAAAAATGAGCACATATTCCTGAATCCCCTCCATGATGTTGGCCTCTTGTATACTGAGAGGATTCTCTGTGCCCCTCATTCCCCTCAGTTCTGGAAAAGCACCTTTCCCATAGGATGGACTTTAAAGATGGATGTGAGCTTGCACAGAAATACAATCGTGCACACAGGGTGGGGAAGCATTGTTTGTTTGGAGTTCTGGTGCTGTTGTTGGAAGAGCAGACTGAAGCAGGATTGTTTCCTATGAGCAAAGGCACATTTTTCATGAATTGAGTTTTTGTTCTTAGTACACAAAAAGGGCCTATTTTCTGATTCACACTGTGTGATATTTCTAGTTTTCTTTGCATTTAGTTAAGAACAGCACAAGAATAATCCAGCAAATAAAACATAAAAGCAGAATGACCCTAAAAAGAGTGGGGTTTCTGCCTCAGCAAAAAATTTGCTGCATTACTGTGGAGGCTCAGGGTGTGAAGTGGCTGTGGTAGGAGCCACATTCTTGTCCTGTGGTCAACATGCATTGTCACAGACTCTCTCTTACGACATTTTCACACCTCCTGAGACATGTGAATTGAAGTCCCCAAGGAATCAGAATAAAGAAAGACCAAAAGGTGGTTTAAAAGTTGGCTTGTCACAACTGTAGGTAGATGTCTGATGTTCCATTCCCAGCACTTCCCCCTCCCTTGTTATTGATTTTTAAAAAAAAACATGTGAAGCCCATCATCTTAGTAGGGTAGTCACATCCAACCCCAGCTACCCCTGTGCCCTGGAGCACTATCAGATTGTTCTCAGTAATTATGGGAGTTGTGCCTCATATTCCATGCAGGATTCCCAGCAGTGGCTTGGATATCTTTGCCTTTATCCCACATCTAGTGCTGGAATGCCTTCCCGGCAGGTCTTACAGTGAGCACATTTCATTTAGGGGCTGGTTTCCTGCTGGGGTGCTTTCATTGATGCTGAGTAAAGAAGGGGTGAGTGCTGGCTCCAGCTCTTCTCTTTAGGAGCAAACGGATCAAGCTTTCCTCTGGGGTCAACCAGCTGATCTTGTGTCGGATCAGAATTCCAATCAAAATCCTTACCACATAAATGCCCTATGGGAATCTGCCTAGATTGTTTCAGCTGAGATACCTATTCATCAACTCAAAAAAACCCTAACTCTATGTCCTTTAGGTACTCCATTACACTAAGATTTCCTGGTGGCCTTAATTATTTCTGATGGACTGGGAAGGTCAGAATGCCTCTCTATCTTGGGAGCATTTTCTGCAGTGGATCCCAAAAGAACGGTATGGTCTGGGTTTTCTTGCATTGCCTGAGGTATCTTACGGTCCTATACCATCAGATGGTGGAGAGATGATTCTATGATCTCGCTGTGAGACTGGCTGAGGCCACAGACGTTTTAACAGGAATAAAAGCACACCACAGAATATAAAGTGGCTGGCTGCTGCTTCTCTACATGGAAGCAGGAGATAACAGAGGAGAAAGGTTGGTTGCAGGAAGGAAGTGCCATGTGACAGCACTACAAGGTCTTGACAGCATTTACCTGCTCAACAACTGCAGGTTTCTTTGAGAGGAAAGATCAAAGTTTTCTATCCAAATAATATTTTGCATTTAAATGCTTGTATTGAAATTAGGATTTGTAAATCTATGGTAGCTTTGTTATCTAAACGCAAAACTTTTTACTCATCACCCATATGTTTAATGATCCATATGACATGCATGGATGGTTTTTAGTTTATTTTTGAAAAGGGTAGATGGATTTTTCTTTCCAAAGGCTAGCTTGGGGAATAGCTTGGCAGTTCATCCTCTACTGAGAGCGTGGTGATGTCTGGTTAATTTCTGGTGCAGGGAATTTCACAACCTCCCACATAATCTTTTCCAGCTCTGGCTTATGCAGAGAAAGTTTTTGCAACATCTACTCTTGTTCTTTTCTCCTGTCTTCTTCTCTTTCCTGGAAATTAAGTTGGTTAGATCTTATCTCTGTCCTTCCAGCAGTGTAATCGCTGCCTCTCTTAGTAGCAACCTCTTGTGTACTGCAACGGCACTACCATGTCTTGCCCTATTTCTAGCCTTCTCCTCTAGACTCAATAAACCCAGTTGTGTTTCTTCACAGAGGTTGTTTTGCAAACCTCTTACCACTGCAGAAGTGTTCCCACACCCAGCCTGCACCAGTCTGGCTGTTTGCTGTTCCCTGTCCCGTGCCAGCGGTGGCTTCTTGCTTCTCCCTGGCCATGTGCTGCTGCACCCCCTTCCCTGTTCCCAGTGGCTTCCCGCAGTGGGGTTGGCCAGGATTCCTGCGTGGGTGTGGGGGACCCTGCTGGGCCAGGTGCTGGGAGCAGGTGCCAGGCCTCCAGGCCCTGCCAAGCACAGGAATCAGCATGTGCAGCTCACTCCTCGTGCATCCCAGCCCTGCCAGGAAACCAGTCTCCATGGGACTTTGGGGCTTTGTCCTCAATTCCCAGGTTCAGGGAAGTCACCAGTTCTCTCCTCAGGGGCTCCCAGATCACAGAATCAGAGAATGGGTTGGGTTGGAAGGGACATTAAAGCTCATCTCATTCCAACCCCCTGCCATGGGCAGAGACACGTTCCACTATTCCAGGTTGCTCCAAGTCCCATCCAACCTGGGCTTGAGCAGTTCCAGAGATGGGGCAGCCACAGCTTCTGTGCCAGGGCCTCACCACCCTCACAGTAAAGAATTTCTTACTTGTATGTAATCTAAATCTCCCCTCTCTCAGTTTGAGGCCATTCCCCCTCATCCTGTCACTCCAGGCCCTTGTAAATTGTCTCCATCTTTCTTGTACGACCCCTCTGCATATTGAGCAGTCACATGAGGTCTCTTCAGAGCCACCTCTTCTCCAGACTGAACAACCTCAGCTCTCTAGGTCTGGCCTCAGAGGAGAAGTTAATTAATTTCTGATTGATTTCTGGTAATCTGCTTTGGAGATTCTCCTAGGGGGAAGAGGTTCCAATCTTCTAAGGAGTGTGAGGAACTCCTGAGGAGGAAGGGCTGATAAAGAATAGGTATAAGTCATCTCCTTCATTTTAGGAGCACCAGCTTCCAGGATCAGTTCGAGTTATGTAGCTTCCTTGTATCAGATGTTCAGTGGAAATCATGGTCATGCACAGTGTTACAAAGCCAAATCCTTCCAGTCTAAAAAGAGTGCAAACAGTATCTAGAGAGCTCATTATTACCAATATTCTAATTAATACTTTATTATAAAATTGGCACATTTTGCTGTCATTTATTTCACTCTCTTCCCAATACCCTTCTCCCCCAAATTATCCTTATATCACTCCCATGTTCCCAACAGATTCAGTGACCTGATAACAGGTATTTTATCCTACTGCCTGGACAGGATACTGCTTAAAATGCCAAAGAGCATGGACAAGGCAGTTTCTCCCTCCTGATCCTCCCATGGGGCTTCCTATAAGAGCTTTCTGCTGCACCTGGCCACTGATCCCTGGCTATAGGAACATTGATCCCTGGATAAGAACCTGCTCATCTCTGATTCCTTTACATGCTTTATTTGATTGAATGAGACAGTTCCTAATGGGCAGGTGACAATGGGCTAAAAAAAGCTGTATTTCCTTCAGAAACTTGAGGAAAAAAACATCCCCAAGCCTGTCAAAATTACACCATGAAATTAATCCCCAAATCTGAAAATATGTATTAAAATCAAAAAGAGTGTCTGAACTGTTTTTGATTTTGAAACTTCTTGGTAGAAACGGGCACTGTTAGGTGGTAATTCATCTGCCGTGTTTTAGGTGTCTACCTTAGGAACAGGTGAATCATGCCCTAGAAGTGCTGCTTCAATATTTGAAAAAGGGGCTTTTCTTACTTTGTTTTACAATCTATTCTCAGTTTGTTACTACTTAAAATATTTTACTTTTTTTTTTTAATTTATTTAATATCCAGTTAATCTTCACTCGGGACAAGGATGGGCTAATAATATATCTTCCTCTGAGAACTGTGGTTTCAAAAAATCAGCCGTTTCACTCCTGTGATTTTGCAGTTGGTCTTCTGGAAGGGATGTGTGGAATAGAAACAGTGAAGTTGTAACACCAGAGAAGCCCAGAGGGGAAAAAGGAGAGCAAGTCAGAATCTGAAACAACACAGTCAGGAAACACAGATGATGTGGTTTCACTAAAAAGCTTGTTGGTTCACTTAGAGGGAAAGGGAATTTGTGTATGCATAGCTGTAGTTTTGCTAAGTATATATAAAAAAGGCAGATTAATTTATTGCACACACTATCCAATATAGTTATATTAGATGTTATACAATACCAATACTGTTAGAGATTTTACATGTGTGTGTGTGTACTGTCATAAATTCCAAATCTATGTGCAGAGCAGCTTTACAGAAAAGGGCCTGTGTGTGGAAAGTGGTGGAATAATTAGTTTTTTTCTAACACCCAGTGATCCAGCTTTTTTAAGTTACTGAGACAACTGTAACCCTTCAGTATAGCTAAGAAACAGCTGCAGATGGGACCTCACTTAAAGGATGGTTCCCTAACGTAAAGATTAACTCAGTGGGACATAGACTAGAGTTCTAATTCATGTTCCTGTGGTTGTCTCCCAACCCTAGGCCAGGTTTAGAGGTTCTTCATCATAGATATTTTATTCTCTCTGCTGTATTTGCTTTCCCCTCTCACCGAGCCTTTGTCGAGAACAACTAATGAGTTGCATTCAGTGCCCCTTTTCATGTATAGGCTCTTACAAAAGCTGTATTTAAAAGTAGAAGTGTGTTCATAAACTTTACTTATGAAAAGGGTGATAGACTGAGGGATAAAAGTAATTTTGTTGGGCAGAAATTAATTTACAGTAGCATCCAAGCTATTCTTGGAATGGCATTTGTCTTCAATAAATATTTTACATAATACATGCAAGTTATTCATGGAATGGAATTCATTTTTCATAGAAGTTTTACGTAATGTTGGACACTTAGGACTCCCAGAAATTAAAGATTTGATAACAGCATGGTCTCTCATCTTGTTTTCTGTGATTTTGATCTGAGAGCTACAAAAGTGGTTGTAATGTGAGGGTTTCTCTTTTTATAGTTCCAGACCCTCTGAACATTTCCAGTCAACTGCTGTACATGCAGACCTACTAATAAACCTTTGCCTTCCTTTGTGACCTCTCAGAGATCATTCAGTATGTGTCTTAGTGCCCTGCTCCAAAAAGTCAGCAGCTTGTAAATTGGGAATATGTGATGTGTCTGTGATAACTTCACTTTTGGGAGGTATGGGATGCTATTTTAAAGCATAGCATAACTGGGGGGCCTTTATTTGTTGCAGGTACTGATAACAAATTCCCCTGAAAGCTCAAACATTATTCCTTGGGAAAAGTGAGTGTCAGGAGCCTGGTTATGGAGCCATGGGGCCATTTATGGACAGCCTTTGCTGGAGGTAGGTGTGGCCCACAGCAAACTTAAGCCAGGTTGGAGCAGGAGACACTTTGCTTACTAATTCATGGCACTAAATGTGCATTTTACAATTATTAACAGTGCAATTCAGTGGAAGAATGAATCAGGTCATTGGTATTTAGTCTGAATCAGAGTTGTGAAACTCAAGTGACTGTGCAGGAGGGAGGTTACCATGATGATGTGCATAATCCAGGGAAAACATATCCTTGTGCTTACACCTTTCCTTGTATTTCTTCTTGCTTATGTAGAAAACCTGAAAGATTGAAAGGCTTTGAAAAATTCCCTAAATTAAATTGCTGCTTGTCATCCCTGGATGCAATTCTGAGATTAAGAAAAAACAGTTTTTGTACAGTTTTGTAATTTCCTGGGACAGCCCCAAAATAAGTGGTGGCTTTGTCCATTTTTTCAGAGTGCTGCTGCAGTTGTGATCATCATAAAGAAAAGAAAATACAGAAATGAACCATGCAAAGTAAGATGGTTTGTGGTTAGACTTAATGACCTTACAGGTCCTTTCCAGCCTAAAATATTCTGAGTAGTTTTATTTGACCTCATTGCAGCCTTCCAGCATCTGAAGGGAACCTACAGGAAACATGGAGAGAGACTATTGACAAGGGCCTGGAGTGACAAGACCAGGGAGAATGGCTTCACACTGACAGAGAGAAAGTTTAGACGGCATATCAGGAAGAAATTCCCTGTGAGGCTGGTGAGGCCCTGGCACAGGTTGCCCAGAGCAGCTGTGGTTGCCCCATCCCTGGAAGTGTCCAGGCCAGGCTGGATGGGGCTGTGAGCAACCCAGGGTGGTGGAAGATGTCTCTGCCCATGGCAGGGAGGTTGGAACCAGATGACCTTTAAAAGTTTCTTCCAGCCCAAACCATTCTATTCTGTAAACCCTTTCTGCACTTCTGCCTTTGGATGGAGCAAAGTCTTCAGGGAACAGTATCCCCACCATTTCCTGCCCACAGCAGCAGTTGGTCAGGCACCAAGGAGCATGTCATATGCCTCAGTAAGTGATTTTAGTTTACTAAATAGATATTTTTGCTTCTGAATAAATCTCTAATTTTTTTAATTATACTTTCCATCTTTGTGTCAGAATCACTGTCTTTTGGTAGTGGCCAGTATTCAGCATGTGTGTCAGGCATGGTTTTTGACCACTATAAACATATTTTGCACACTTCTGGGTAACTGCTCATGGCAGTTACCCAGAAGTTACCTGGCAGATTTTGGTCTCTGCAGGACATGACCTTTAAAAGTACAGGCTGGCCAAACTACAACGGGTAAGGAAGCTGTGAGGAACCCTGGCTGCTTTGCCTGCCAGCAGACTTGTTCAGGCTCCCTGCATTCAGCTTGCCTTGATTCATGCAGGAAGGGGCAGCTATACCAGACGCAGGGCCATTTCCTTTCTGTGGCACTGACTTGGGAAATTCCCTAGGCTTTGTTTCTTACACAAAAAGTAAGACAGGGAGCTGTAGAGAAGTTTAAATAACTGCTGCCAGGCATTTAGAGCACTCATTCGTGATTGTGGTTTCCCATTTGGTACCAGGGATGATTAAACTCGGCTAAGCCTCTCCTCTGCTTCCCTCATTTTCCTCCTGTCACACTGACACAGCTGTTTGTGTGTCTGTAGAGTGGACTGGATCAGGAACTGATCCAGCTAAAAATAGCCAAGGGTAGAGTGGGAAACTTACTTTTCAGCCACTGAAATCTGCATTGTGCTGCAGCTGCACACAGAGCTGGACTGGCACAAGCAGAGATCAGGAGGAAGTGACCACAATTACACACAGAAGAGGAGATGAGGCTTTTGGAGGAAAAGGAGGTGGAACCAGAGCTCCAATGGGATGAGCAGAGTAGTACTGCAGAGTAAAACCTGCAGCTCCACTCCTCAGAGTTACTTAGCAAGAGATGAGCACTGATTCCAGCTGTGTGACATCTGCTTGGAGAAGATTTCTAAACTGCACTGCCTCTGGAGATATTCCCCTTATGCAAAAAAGGGGCAAATTTCTGTTTAATGTCTCTGTTCTGCTTTCTCTTAACTCCATGCTGCTCCCTCCAGGCTCCTGTTTGATGGCATGGATTGCATCATGGCATTACCAACTTAAGGAATCCTGAGATGTTTGTTACCATCCACCCCAGACTGCAATTTTCCCTCACTTGTGCCAACCTTGCTGTTTGTGGAGCTGTGCTGAGCACTGGATGAGAGAAGCAACCTGAATTAAAAATAACCCAGTGGCATGGCTGGGAATGGCAAGAGCTTTAGCGATCCAGTATAATCTGCAGTCACAAAGCAGCAGGAGCTGTTTGCCATTTCAGGAGGTCATGAAAGCCCGACCTCAGAGATGCAAGATTCAATAAAAGGAATATGTACCTTTCAGCCGGTGAAGGAGTCTGGGGAATGAGGAGGCAGGAACCCTTTGTCCATGTTCATAAGGGACACAAGAGCAAACCTCACAGTGCCCCAATGGCAGCACAAAACATTTTCACACAGGCTTTGCTTTAACAGTCCTTCACATGATGCTTTTGGAACAAAAGTTAGTGGCAGTGTGTGCTGTTCTGCTGAGGGATGTTCTTTATTCTGTGAATTAGAGAGAAAGTTACCTGGATTTTTAAGGGTGTTGCAAATATGGGGGCTGTGCTATCACCAAGAAAGGGAATAAAAGAGCCTTGTTCACAGACAGCTTCATGGTACAGAGTGAAGTAACAACTTGTGGATGCATTCCAGAAGACGATGTATTACTCTCCTCTGCTCTAAAGAAACAATGCCACTGCTGTGATGCACCAGCACTAACATTCATGATCACACCAGCAGTGACATCACTTTCATCTACTCACAGACTTGGACAAAGCATCTGTAATTAGTCATTCTCTCTTGTATTCCAAGCCGTGTCTGGTTTTCTTCTGGCATCTCTCTTCTGTTCATGGTTCATGCCTCCTGGGTTGAGTATTTTTAAGTATCAGTCATTTCCTTTTTCTTTCCCTCCTGCTTCTGACTTGGCACTTCAATGCTTCTCTCTCCAGGAATGCTCCTGCTAGGAGGTGACTGACTTGAGCACTGATGGCAGAGGTGGTGAATCCAGAGACTCAGAGCCTGAGGAGTTTCAGGATCTTCTCAGGTTACATTTGTAGAGGAAGGAACTAACTTTCTCTCTACATGCATTCATGGCTCTGGTCACAACGAGGTGGAAGATGCAGGTGAAACCCACAGTCACATTGGCAGCTGCATCCCAAGTTAGCGAAAGGAAAGTAAGTACCTGAAGCTTAGGACAGGATGTGGCTGCCCTGAGGTAAATCCTGAGTGCTTTCACAGCAACCCCTGTCCTCAGGACAGCCCTGACAGGTAACATCAAGGCTGACCATGCCAGGGAACTCAGATTCAAGAATGCCGACCAAATACCATCATGTTTTGCCATGTTCTTTCACCTCTCTAAGAATATGAGGAGTTGTGTTCATTGATCTTAATTCTTCCTTCTCTAGACACAGGAAAAATGTTCTGTTTCAGCCCCTTGCTCCCTGCATTCCCATTGCTGCTTCTCTTCTCCCAGAAATTGTAAAAATACCTTTTCAGTAAAGCATCTTGTGGTTCCTGTTTCATCCTACATTCACATAAAAGCTTGATCATGTCCAAAGAATTAGGAAGATGCCTGAAATCCCTCTTAAGTGTTCTATATGTAAACTCTGTTTTTCCTGTTTTGCTTGGTATTTCTGCCTGAAGGCATCAGGAGAAATCAGGAGGTCATCTGTTAAAAAAACCAGGCAAGAAAAGAAAGCAATTGACCAGCAAAGAGAGACCTTCTTAAGTAAAACAGCCAGGTGCAGAGCTATGGGAAGAGACTTCCCAGTCCCTGTACTGGAAAAGAACTGCTAAGGCTGGGAAAAAGGAAATGGAAGGACACGCAAACACCTGTTAAAAGCTCTGCCATCTGTAAAAGCAGGGACACATTCTGCATGCTTGGAGGTGCTCTGGGGTAAGAAAGGCAAGGCTGCCCTTTCAAGAGGGGAAACACTGACAAGACAGGGACTGACAAAGAGAAGTCTCCTCTGTGGTTCTGTGCTTGAAGATGGGTAAGCACAAACACCTCAGCCACAGTCGGGCAGAATTCAGCTGTGTTGTGGGGAGGCTCAGCTGGAGGGAGAGACAGAGCAGAAAATGGCCCAAGGCAACAAATGAGCAGCAATGGCAACTGCAAGAGCTCCGGAAAGCAAAAAGAAGCAAATCCAGGTATGAAGGATCATTGGTGGGGGGGGATGGTCTGGAAAGTGGTGACCCTTCTCCCATGCAGCTGTTATCACCCCCAAATTACATCTTCCTAGCAGCTTCAGGAAGTCCAGCCCTCCCCCAGTCTTCCTTCCTAGTTGTTCATCCCATTTCAATCCCTTCCTCTCCCCCTTCCCTTCACGTGGTGGCCTGGTTTAGCCATTCACCACTGCAACGGCAAAGTGCTTTGGGACACCTTGACTTTGCCTCTGTTGCCTCTTCTGGCCTCCCTTTGCTCAGTCTCCTGAAATTTCCTGTATTTCCTTTTTTTCTTTTCAGAGATGGGGGCTCCAGCTGATGTGTCTCTGGCTATTCAGACCAGTGTTGCTGAGATGAAAAAGAAACAGAGTCTGAAAGAAAAGTCTCCTGTGCATGCAGAGACACTTTTGTTCAATACATCTCAAATAATATTTTAGAGAATAGACATAAAATACTTCTAAAAATGTACTGAACACACAAAACACATCTCTTGTCCAAGATCAAAAGAAATATGTTTTTCCAGTCACAATGAAGCAAAGGGTATAAAAAGCTGTATTTCAGTCATCATTATTACATGTATTTTCTTTCCAGCAGTGGACTGGAAAACTGGATCCCATATAACCTAGGTGACACTGAGAAAACAATCTCCTCAGAACCAGATTCTTCTACTAGTAGCATGCTGTGTCATTGCAGAAAAAAAAAAAAAAAAATAAAGACAGACCACTTTCCCTCATAAAGGAATGGTGAGCACTGAATGCCCTCCTCTGGCTTTTCAGATTCTTTCTGAAATGTGAGAAAATTAAGACCAATTCTAAGAATGTCCCTCAACTCTAGATTCTTGAGCTGAGAAACTGATGGGAAACTCACTCTAGGGAGAAAGGGGAGGG
>NC_031773.1:61192246-61293064 GCF_001522545.3 Parus major
GGGAGGGAGGGGAGGGAGGGTCAGGATAACAACACCAGAGCAACAGATTTTATTTCAGAGACATCATTCATCCATTTGTCTCTCTCAGGTGTTTCTAAAGTGCCACAGTCCCACTGCAGGATAGAGCTCTGCTAGCACAACAGAAATTTACAGTATTCTACATCCCAGAGCTGGCAGCAGCATTTGGGCACCAGCTGGTAACCACACATCTGGCATGGAGCGTCCTAGGGATGCTCTGCTGGAATTAGAGTAACTAATTTGCTTTTTCCAGTAGCCTCCCAATATGACCCTGAGGGAGGAGCTAACTGGTAGAGAAACCAGCGAGGTGGCTGCTGTCAAAGTGAACCTTCTGGTTCTTTCCTTTTTATAACTCCTCAATACCTTCTGAATTTGTCTCATTAGTTAATCATGAAGTGATTAAATCCCAGGAAGAAGAGAAGTATACCCTGTAACTTCTGCAACAGCAAAGGAAGGGTTGGTAGCCAGATTCTCCTCTCCATCTCCACAACCACAAAAAGTAAAGGGCAACTGGGCCAGGAGAAATTAATTATTCCAGCCAAGTGACACTGAACAGTCAAAACAAACAATGGCTTTGGAAAGGAACTCCAGTTATGTGCTTACATTGGTGAGCAATCCCATCCTAGCTGCTAGAGAACAGCTGTGAACCCTAAGGCCACTTTGATTTGGCATAGTTTAAAATAAATTAATAAAGATCTTAGAAATAAATCCATGTCAATCCTTTTAATTTATAGAGCATTGCTAAGTATACACAGCACTTCACAAAGCATGGAGAAAGGAAAACAAATACCCTGAGGCTTGATGTGAAGGGGCAGACACATCTCATGAGGAAGGGTGAGAAAACATCTGCACCTTGGCCATGTGGCAAACGGCATCTGTTTCTAGTTCCAGGGAAAGAGGATGACTGGGCTTTGGGATGCAGAACTACCCCCTGGAACCCCCCCACAATTCCAGTCCATCCCTGGCATGCGTTGGGAGGAGGTGACTGAAAAGCACAAAGGCATCACTATGTACAGATATCTGTAATCCAGGGGACCTAGTGTGGTCACACCTTCGTCCACTCCCTTGTAGCTCAGGCCTGGAGCAGGAGCTGCACCTTGGATCGGGCCCAGACCACACCCAGGGATGCTGCCAGCACCCGTGCCCCTCTGGTGAGACACCAGGAGAAATCGTGACTGAAGCCACAGCAGCAGCACTGGAAAGGTTTCTCCCCCAGGTAGGTGAGGGCAGAGCTGTCATTCAAGCAAGTCCCACCCTTGGCTCTCTGCTCCACCGCAGCATCCCTGCTCCTCCAAAACCTTCTGGGACCGAGTCTCTGGGAGACAGGACACATCCCCATCACAGCTTGGAGGAGAAGCTGCCCTCATGAGAAAGTCCCTACAGAGCTCTGCTGCCCGCAGCCCATCCCGCTAGAGACCGGGCTTTCCTTAAACACCTCCAGTTGTCAACCTCCTTCCTGGGCAGCCCTTTCCAGCACCTAATCACCCTTCCAGTGAAGAAATTCTTCCTAATGTCCAATCTGAACCTTCCCTGGCAGTTTGAGGCAGTTTCCTCTTATTCTATCCTTTGTTCCCTGGGAGCAGAGCCCAACCCCCCCAGCTGTCCCCTCCTGTCAGGGAGTTGTGCAGAGCCAGAAGGTTCCCCCTGAGCCTCCTTTTCTCCAGGCTGAGCCCCCCCAGCTCCTCCTCATCAGATTCGTGTGCCAGACTTCTCCATCTCTGTTCCCTTCTCTAGATATGCTCCAGCCCCTCAATGTCCATCTTGCAGTGAAGGTCCCAGAACTGGACACAGGATTTGAGGTGTGGCTTCAGCATTGTCCAGTACAGGGCTGTCCTGCAGCCCCTGCTCTGCTGTGCAGCCTTCACAAACTACCTTGCACTGCCACATTTTTCTGTTGTTTCAATTGTTCTCTTCACTTGACACTCCCCAGCATCTCTTTATATTACAATTGTCTCTGAATACTCCCTCACATTCCACCCCCAGAAAGAAGGAGAAAGCTCTGGGGAGACCTTATTGTGGCCTTTCAATATAAATAGTTTCCTCTCCATCTTTCATGTTGGCTGCCTTCAGATACAGCACAGGGTAAATCTTACCTGCCAATGTTTTAAGAACCCTCTGGCTTTTCAGGTGTGACATTTTCTAATGGCATCAGTAGGTTTTAATTCTGCCAGCCACTCCTGGCAAGACTGTGAGGGATGTCTGCCTGCACTGAGTGCAATGCAGTTTCCTTGAGTACCAGGTGGTGGCAGATTTGGAGTATATTAAATCAGTCCTTTCTATCTGTTTTGCAATGGAACCAAACTGTTCTTATGCGGGTTAAAGATGATATTGCTACTGTTTCATACCTCTGACACCACTTAAATGGCTTCAATTTAAAATACAAAATCTCTACTTTCGAGTATAATTAGTCCCTAAGCTGAAGTTATCAGCTATCAGCTGTTCTTATTCCTTTTCTGCTAAATCAAACGTTATCAACTAGACTTTTTGGGGAAGGGCTATTTATGACTGTGTCTACCTAGTTAAACTAATTAAGTGCTATTGATTTAAAACATCTGTATGTGGATTTAATTCATGTAAGGTCTGCTGTACCATGCAAAATAGCTGCAGTATTTGTTAGTATTTCCATAGAATTTAGGGGGGTACCAACACATTAAGTAAAACTGGGCTTTCTGAGGGAGGGTAGGCACAAAGGATGCTTGTGATAGTTTTATTTCTTGCTTTCATTCATACCAAGGAACTTCTAGGTTTTAGTTCTTTCTTCTTCAAACCAAGCAGCTAATCTGTGACTGCTGTAAAAATTTTCCTGAATGAAAAATATAGGGTGACTATTATTTGAGTCTCTTTGGGTTTGTGCAGTGTTTCTGGTTTTTGCTCCTGTGGGCATCCCAGCATCACCACTGGAGCTTATGTTGTGCTGATACCATAGCTTTTGAAGCTTTTTCCTGAGTCTGGCCTTCCCATGATAGATTCTCCATTCCTGTAAAGTGTGGTCTACCATCACACAAAATTAAATCCTCTGCCTTAGAGAAATTTGCTTTATTATTCTTCCTTGAAAAACAAGAAAATCCTCAAAACCAGGGAGCCTGCCAAGTGCAAAATGCATCTACAATATACTACCCAAACCAAAATGCGTGGAGTAAAAATAAACATAGTAAATCAAGTTTTAATCCTTGTCTTAGACCCCTTTGATGCTTTTCCAATTGTTTGTTCATCACTATTTTTAAAGTGTTTCCAGGAAGCATTCATTCCAACAGCCATACTGTAACCATGCTTTATGCAATTCCTTAGTTTCCTTGGGAATGTGGTGGGCTTTGTTTTGTTCTGGAGATTTTGGAAAGCTGAAATTTGGGCCATATTGAGTTACAAAAAAGCAAAACCATGCAACAAATCATGCTAGAGCTTATTCTCTATGAAAGTGCTTTCCATTTGAGGGAATTGCATTAATACTGCTCTAGACTTGAGAGTTGTCACAGGAAACACTGTTTCACTTTGTATTTGCACAGTATCTAAGTAGAGCTGCCTCTACCCAGTTCAAGGTCCCAAAGAAGCTGCGGTTGTATAAATAAAACACAGTTGTAGATCCACACCTGCTGGGTTTTTCACATATTACTGTTAAAATTAGACTGTACAACTGATTTTGAGAGGAAAAAGTTATTTTGGCCATAACTCCTGCTTGTTAAGAAAGAAAGGACTGTGTATAATACTCAAGCTGATTAATTTGTTATCCTCTGGTGACCATGCCATTGAGATCTTGGGCACCTGCACATTCCAAATAGCTCTGCTGACATGGAAAATCAACCACTTTGGCCTGAGTTGGAAGGGATCTCAAAGATCATCTAGAACCCGCCATAGGATCAGGGAAGATGAGTTGCAACACAGGCTCGTCTCTGTTCTCAGCTTAAACTCCATGTAAGTGAAGGGCAAATGCACAGCTCCTTCTCTTGCTGTTGTTTCAAGTTTTATGACTTGGCTCAATTTTTCAGAAAGATTAGCAAGTGCAGGGGATGATTAATTAGAACCAAGGCTGCCTAAAGGAACAACAACATACCCACTCTCTGAGCTGGAATCCCTGCATAACCCGCTTGATAAAAGTACTTATTCCATGACAACCTCTTGTCAAAACTGAATGAGGGTTTGGAAGATGAAGCATCTCAAATTACCACAAAACATACCCCATATACAGCTAATGAACTGTCTAAACTGAAAAGGGAATATAGCTGAACATGCTGAATTTATCTGGAACTGAGTGTCACATTGCCATCCACAGCGCCTTATCCTCCACTGAGGAGGCACAAGCTAAGACAAAAGAAGCGATCAAGCTGGAGAATTATTTCAGTCTATGCAACCAGAAGCCTGGTTTGATGGATTAGAACCTGGATCATGGGCAACTACCCTGCTAAAGCCTTCAGGGCTCACAGGACAGAGAAAATGGTTAGGATGAGTTGGAAATACAATTGTCACTGGATTTGCTATTTTTAAATGTTGGCATTAGCCTAGTTAAGTGCATGATAACACATTTACCTTGGCATTTTCAACTTCCCTATTTTGTCTCTTTCCTCCTTCACGAAGGAAAGTAAAGGTGAATAATCGTTTTGGATCCCAACATTTAATCTCATTTGTGTTTTAATCTCACTTTTGGGTGTGTTGAGAACCTAACTCCTTTCAACAGCTGTGGATTGAGGCAAAACTTGCCTTTTTTTTCCTGCAAAGTACCGGAAAGTCCCAAAAGTTAACTGATCCAGAGTGGAGGTGTCTTCTCCAACACCACTAATGAATGATCATTTTCAGCCCTAAAAATTTTGGACTGAAGACCTTTGTAACTTTTAGAATATAATTAATTAATATCTTATATGCAACCACATCACAAAAACCATGATGTAACTTAGCTGAAATAATTATCCTTGCCTTACATGATTAAGAAATCAGGATCCAATCCAGACTAACAAGGCTAAAAACCTTAAAAGACTGCTGGGCCACCAGCCACATCAATCTTTAAATTCATGGATCCATATTAAGACCTCCTAAATGCCATCCAGGATTAATGTTTCACATTGGCTGTCTCTTTATTTCTAGAGTTATCTTGCCATAATAAATTGTGTGATTAAGATGTAATATGGGGTTATACGTTACTTTTTTTATTTTTCTCCTTGTTGATCTCCACACAGCTACCAGATTCAGGAACTTCCATTCACAACAGAAGTACCTCAATTACCTGCCTAAGTGCACAATTTCTTCAGATGCACTTTAAACAGCAAACTTTTTCAAAATTCTCTCCTGCTGCCAGCTTAGTAACAACTTCATGAGTTATTTTCTTTTTCTCTGATGAAAAGAAAATGCTTCTGAAGATCAACAGGTTAAAAGCAAAATTGGACAAATTAGTGCCAGTTTTAGAGATCTGGAATTCCAGCTGCTTCTCAAAAAACTGCCCTCAATTTCCTGTCTTTTCATATCATTATTTCTTATACTAGTACCATACTGTCGTTGTTATTATTATTCAAAGACAAGAAAATGGAGCCAGGACACCTTCAGATTTGTGATCAGCAGAGAAAGGAAAAACCCAGACAAAAGCTGCCAGGACCAGCAACTCTGGCAGGCCTTGGACTCCCAGGGCCCACCTCTATGTAATATTTTAGGAAGGACAGAAACTCACCAAAGATTCATTTCTAACATTTTAATAATAAACACCATAAACCAAACTGAAAAACAAACTTTAACCACAGATTTCATGAGGAGATTCTGCTTTATGCAGAATAACATTAAAGATCAAAAAAAGTTATGAACAGTACTCCTCAGTTTCCATGGAACAGCAGTAACTCTTACTGAAGCTCTGAAGCCTGGAGGCACAGGATTCTAAAATGGTCAACTAATGGAAATTGCACCTCAAAGATACCAGCACAAGATCACATTGAAGGGATGCCCTTTGAAGCCTCCTGATTTGGCTTAAATCAATATCCTGATGAGTTAGACTAATCAAAAATCCCACACAGTAGAAACAAGTGTGTGATTTTCACAGTCTGTAGTCACACAGCAGCAGTGACATACCTTGCCCCACAGTTTTAGCTTTGAGACAGAATGTCACATACTGTCAACAAGATGATTTGTTAAGAGAACCAATGTTTCCTGTCCCAAAATCTAAACCTTATTTCATTAATTACTAGAAGTGCAATCCTTTTAACAAGGTAGCATAAAAAACACAACTACAAGCCACAAAATGAAACATGCACAAACACAGAATCAGTTCAAGAGAAAGACTTCTTGGCAAAGGTACAAGCCCCTAAGTTTCTTTATCCCAGTTCAAAGGTAAAGGAAGTTTTTTTGCACTTTTGAAGCTTAAAGGTTCTGAGACTGCCCCAAGTCTGTCGCTGACAGAACAAGGTAGACCAGATCAACACGTTTTAAAACTCTGCACTTTTCAACCCTGACAGGCCCAATGTCAAGGAAAAAAAATAAATATAAAAATAATAATAAAAAAATAATTGTTTCATCTGCTGTTTTCACAAGATGTAACACCTGAGCTTCTCAGTGTTCATAATTTATCCCACTCCTACCCCTAACTAATATATAACAGCCAAAACCATTTAATAATCCAAATAGGATATGACAAGAGTATCTAAACCCAGGCTCAACTGAGTTTACCGCTGATTAAAAGAACAAGTGCCCTATAAAACAATTTGGCTTTTCCTCATGAACTCTTGGTAAGCAAGGTAGACTTGAAAGGTGGTACTTTGTTAAGGGATTTTTGGTTTGCGTTTTCAGGTGTTCGTTTGGAGAGGGATTTTTTGGAGTGGGGGAAGGGGTTGTTTTTTTTAAACAAGAAGCAGAAGGTATTTTTTTCTATTTTCAGCAGTGCTGCTGGCCTGAGAATCAGCTAAGTCAAGGACACGTAATTTAAAGACTTCCTAAAGGAAGGAAGCTTTTTCAAACAGACACTGGGAATAGGGGTGCTGTTAAACTGAACATCCTTACATAAGCACCTTGCTTCCCTCTATATAAATCAGACTTAACAGGAGATACTTAAATCATCCCTAAGGAGTTTATCATTAGTTTAAACTCATTTAGGAGAGGTACAATTGCCCAAGCACATGCTGAAAGCCATATCAGGTAAAAAAATACACTCAAGCTTGACACATTATCTTGTATATGAATGTCAAACTTCACTGCATCCCAGTGATAAAGATCTCTTGAGCTGCCACTCCTGGCCAAAATCCCTGCAGACTACAGGGCAGGTATTTGATCAACTCCTGGTTGCTGATGCATCTGAGGGTACAGTCAGCACCTTCACAAGTACAACAACTGCTACACCACAGCCCCAGAGGTTACCTGCCCCTAACAAAACAGTCCAGAACAGTCACACACGTTTACACTGAACATGTTCCCAGCACAATGCTGTGCAATCTGCAGAAGTCACAGGATCTTGAGACATTGGAAGCTGAGGTGCAGGCACAGCTCCAGAGGTAGATAAAAGGGATAAGGCACTGGCACCTTCACAGGAGAGGAGACTGCTGGGATTAAGAAGGGGGGAAGAAATGGTTGCTGCAGCAGCTGCCTGCTGTCCTAGCAGGAGTCCTAAGCTATAAACGTTGGAATTCAGGAGAGCATTGCCTGGGAGCAGCATATTCAGTTGCTTCTGAATTTCCTGAAGCACTTGCAGCTGACTTTGCTGATTCAGGAGAAGCATATCCATATTTTCCCTCATTTTCTTCACTGTACAAAGAGAAGGGACTGTTAATGCCTGCTATGTAAATACATGAGGCAGTTTAGAAGTATTTTTGTACTTACTCTCTTCAGAAAAAACATTCCAGTGATTCACCTCACTTTCCTCTGCACCACACCTTTGCTCTCCTTTTTGATGCAGAGATGTAAATTCAGGTTGGTTTGCATCTAAAAGGAAGACACTGCAAGTCAAGAATTGCAAGGTCCGTATTCTAAACATGGCAGCTCAGTAACAACCACCCACATGTTAAAATTCAAACTTAATTCAAGTCACACGGTGGTCCAAACTAAAGCCAAACCAGAGAATAGGCAGATACAGGGGTTTTGGATTTTTTTTTTTCTTTTTTTTATGGGGGGTGGGTGGGGTGGTGCACAGGGAAAGGAAGAAGCAAATCTGGAACTAGGGATCTGTTAAGGAAAGGGACAGTTGAAATTTAGTAAAAATAGGTTTGTATTTGCATGCTTTCTTTAGAAGCTGCTACAGCGTTAGATTAATCTGATACTACTCAGTGTCCAACGGACAGGGAAAAATGAGACTTTTCTTCAGGAACTATAAACTCATCTTGTAAAAGCCATGAAGAAAAAACAAGGAGTGTAAGGTTCCATTCTTAGGGTTCCTAGAACACCTCTCTGTATCTATGGACTGAGAGACCTCAAACCCTACATTAAGAATTCAGTTTTGCTATTCTATCACAATTATAACTTCATCATTATTCCCATTGTTAAGGTGAAAGGCTGGGGTTTTTTTTTATCCCAGAAGAAACAAACAAACAAACTACAAAAACCAAAGAAAAACCTCACACACAAAACACCTGCTTCTCATGCCAACACCCCCAATAATTCTGTGGGTGTCTAGGCAAGACCCAAGATGAAAATTTAAAACATTTATATATAAAAAGGGACAAAGCAACTGCCCATATAAAGGTACAACAACAGGGAAAAACACCCCACAATGCCAGTTTTCATCCCTGAGTCATTACTAGACACAAAATATTGCAAAATCCTGAAAACTCCCTACTTGAAACAAGCCCTTGGTCTGATAGCCTGTGTTGTGCTAAGAATATTCCGGAAACTTCCCACTGCAGACAAGAAGCTAGGATTCAATATCTACACTGAACAAAAATTAGCTGCTAGGGATGACTAAGGCACTGTTTACAGCCTTTTGCAAGTCAAAATTCCTTGCATCTCCCTAAGGTTAGTATTTTGGTGACTGAGCACTTCTGAAGATCTAAGGCTAGACATGAGGCAACACTATGAAGCAGGAATTAGTGAGATCTGAGAGCTATGGGGAATCTAAGGTGCCAGGCAACCTTTGTGGTAACACCTAAACTTCAGCTTCAGCTTTTTCAAGTAACTTCCTCAGACAGCAGAGATAAATGCATTATATTAGAGATGGGGAAAAAAAAAAAGGTAACAAAATCAAATCAATCAACCCCCAACACTCATACCCAGAGCAAAGAGGGAGAATTGTTTAGGAAGAAACAGAGACCAGAATATTTCATTAATCCCCTGAGATTCTGTATAACTTGAAATAAACGCAATTAATTCAGTTACCTGCTGTGTGTTCACTGGGTCTCTCTCTTAGATGCTGGTGTCTGATGAAGTTTGAGCTCACACTGAAGCTACTTCCACGCTCTGAAAGCCTACAGGGTTTCTCATCTGTATGGACTCTCTGATGCTGCAGCAGAGCTGTGTTCCCACTGAAGTCCTTTCTGCACATGGTGCAGGAAAAGGTTTTCTTTTTCAGGTGGGTTTTGTGGTGAGCAAGGAGGCTTGAGGCACGGCTGAAGGTTTTCTCACATTCCTTGCATTTGTAAGGCCTCTCCCCTGTATGGACTCTCTGGTGAACCACCAGGTTGGCCTTCCTACTGAAGCTCTTACCACATTCTGCACACACAAACACTTTTTCTCTTGTGTGGATTTGCAGGTGGGTCAGGAACCTGCAGCGCCCCTTGAAGCCCTTCCCGCACTCTGGACACTTGAAGGGTTTCTCTTCCCAGTGCAGTTTCTGACCATCAGCACCAAGGGCGAGTTTCCTGGAGTCTCTTTTTTTATGAGGATAATCATCACAGGCTGCCCCCCTCTCTGGGCTCTGGGCTTCACATACCTGAGGCAGCTCTTCTTGCTTAAGGTCTTCAGGGAAGCCTTTCTCCCCCTTGTTGTCCCCTGATGGAATAAGAGACCCATCTCAACACTCCTCTTTCCCTGAGGCAGATAAGCTGCTCCTTGTAAAATAACTCAATTTCTTAGGCCTACATTCAGCTTACACCAGATTCCCTTTCCCCAAAGAGGAATGGAAATTCTAAAGACTGAGACAAGAAGGGGGAGAAAAGTGGCAAAGGGAAAAAGAGAAAGAAAAGTTCCTCTTCTCTTCCTTCCTCTCCCCATTTCCTTGTACTTCTCTTCAGAGAATCACTACCAAGATGAAGGAAGGAAAGGAACATGCTGAAACATCTCACCCATCCCAAATATCTACTTTTAGCTATTTGCTCCCACAGACTTATGTCAAAAGCTTTCCAGCCTGCTAAATTATCATTAACACTCTGTTTCAAAGCTGGGCATTTGGGTAGTGATCTTTCAGCACAGCAGAGCCCATGTAACTCTCACTAGGCAAGACCAGCAGGAAGATTTCTCACTTCATATTTACAAAAAAAAATTCATTAAATTATGTCTTTTGTAGGTTGGCTTACCAGTTTTTTTTCTCTGTCACAACATTTGTAATAGCTGGATATTTATGCAACAGAAGTCAAAAGGGCTCTTTATTGAAAAATCAGCTAATTCCCAATTAACTATTACGATCACTTTTCATAGACAGATCCAACACATTTACTTGCCTTACAATGACAAGCTAAATTAATTGCATTCTGAAGAAACTCATTCAACAAAACATGCAAACATGTTGAATTTCTAAAGGTGAATGTTTAGCATGTTCAATTCTTTCTTTCTTAAAAAAAAGCAACCTGTTTATTTCACAAGTGTATATGCACCACTGTACACCCCATAGTAAGCTCTAGGTATCTTACCCAGATGCGTAGATCTTATATTTACAGCTGTTCAGCATTAACAGGATTATAAGGATCACCTAATAAACACTTAGCCAAAGATGACTTTTGGAAGCAACTTCAGGTGTTTACTATTAATTCAATCAGAAGATTTAGCAATTTGCATCTCTGATCTAGCATTAAAATAGTACCCACACATTTAACACAAAAGTTTGTTTAATCCACAAACAAAACCAAACCAGGCTTTCTACATTCAAGATACAACGCTGCAGGGCAATTTCAGCGCTACCTCTATGATACAAAGGAATAAAATTCTTAAGTAACACACCCTTGAAGAGGCAAAATGCTCTTGTCAATATGGACACAGCTACCAAAATCTAAATAGCAGCAATAAAATAAGCAAACTTGCTGACAGCGGGAGCCCTCTCTCTTACAACAAGAAGGAGGAAGAAGGCTCTCTCTGGCAGGAACACTCATTCCTCACTCTACAACCAGGAGGCTGGTATTTCCCGAGAGCCTTGCAGGTCTCTGACAGTGACAGGGAACCACAGAATCCTCCGTTCCCACCCACGCCCAGAGCTGGGCACTCACACACTTTGGATGCAGCTCCACAACTCCCTTACACCCTCCACGCCCGTGAAAAATCCTGGAAAAGCCAAGTGTGCTGGCTGCCTGTCGCTCCTAATGAACGGTATTGTCTTACTTTAGAAGAGGTGCTGGAAAACCGCAGCAGAAAGAAACCCAGAACGCCACTGCAGCCTTAGCTCGGCCTGGCATGGGGATGGAATTCCGGCACCACGCTTCCCTGCGGAATTTAACTAGCAAGAGCTTACATCTCACCTGGATATCCTACACCACCACTCCTCCCGGGGCTCTGGAGAAGGGAAAATACGGACCCCATTGCTGGCTCCATCTAGAAGAGGAAAGGACAAGGAACGTGGAACCTTTTCCAGCAGACAGGAGCAGAAAGGGAGGGACGGACGCTGGTACAGGACACTTCGGCAGTCCTATGCCCTGACACCGAGCCCCCCGGGACAGAGGACAACCCTCCACAAACACCTGAAGCTGGGTGAGTCGTTCTCCCAGAAACCAGCGTAATCGGAAGCGCCTGCTCCTAAGCTGTCTCCCTGGGAAGCACCGAACAGCCCTCGAGTTACGGGCCCACCTCACACTCCTCAGCTCTCCTCGTGGTTCCTGCCACGCTTTAATCCCGGGCCGGCTCCGGGCCCCGCTCCCGCGCCTGCTCTGCTGGGCCTTCGCTTGGCCCCGGCCCCGCTGCTGCTCCCGGTGCCGCTGGCGCTTCCCGGCCCATCCCAGCGCTCCTGCTCAGGGCCGAGCCCCGGCCGGGGGGGGGGTCAGGGCTGCTCCCCCCAGCCCGCGGGCGGCGGGAGCGCCCGGCGCTCCTCGGGTTCGCCCTTCGGCACCGACACCCCCTGGAAATCCGGCGGGAGCTCTTCCTCCGCTGCCCCGCGCGGCTCCATCCCCGCTCTCCGGCCGCGGAACTCGCCGGGGCCCCGCCGGGAAAGGACGGGGCTGAGCTGGCAGAGAGAGCAGCTTGGCGAGGTGAGGCCGGAATGGTTCGGACGAAGCAGCGTCATCCCAGAACACGCGGCACAGGATACCGCCCGGATGGTTCTGGAATAGCTCCAGTAAGGGAGACTCCACACCCTCTCTGTGCAATCTGATGGCACATAGATGTTCTGCCTCGTGTTCAGGTGGAACTTCTGGGCATCAGCTCCTGCCCATTCCTCTGGTGCCATTCCTACCATATGCAGTGAAGCTAATATCTTCCCAGTATGATCAAAAAGCACGAGAATGGTGTCAGAGAGGTATCGAAGTCTCCATCCTTCCAAATTTTTAAGACCTCTCTTGACAAACTTCTGAACAACCTTGTCTGAACTCCATATGGAGTGGAAATTCCATATTGCCTTGAGTAGGACTTTGGACCAGAAGTCTCCTGACTGTTTTTGTTAGTCTGTGAAACAAAATGGGAACACCTCACCTGATGTCTATAGTATATCAATTATCAAAGTATCTTGGGAACTTCTGCAAAATAAACTTGTAGAAGACGTTGTCCAAACTAATTCTGTGAGTGGAGAGAAGCTACTGCAGTGATCCACTAAACCTGTGCTGACACAGCACCAGCCTGATCTTGGTGCATGATCTGTATCCCAGAGGGTAATTGCCCAGACCTGGAAAGAGATGTAATAAATCAGGGACTATTGCTGGAAATGCTGTGGACTAGCGAAAATCCTGACTGATTGTCAGGAATACCAGGAAGGTGGTATTTTTGGCTTCCAGGGGAAAATTAATATTCTCAAAAGGTGACATAACAGATTTAAAGGATAAAAAGGAGATGAAAGGCTGAGAAACCTCATCCCCTATTCCTCCCCTAACAAGCTGGGTGCAATTACTGATAAATCCCCAAAACAGGCTATGGAAACTAGGATGCAGGGCAGAATGGAGAAACAACAGTTTTGAACAAACCCCAGTACCTTTGTTAATTCCCTGTAAATCTTTATCATCTTGCCCAGCAAAACAGCAATTCTAATTTGCGCCCCTCTACTCTAAAGCCTACATGTTAGGGACAAAACTGCAGCTATCTGTAGGTAAGAAAACAAGTCTAGAGACTTTTTTACTATTTTTTTTTTTTTAAATTTCTTTTCTTATTGTTATTTCAAGCCTAGGGACCAGAGAGACATCAGTGCCTCAAGCCAGAGAGACATTATAAATTCAAGCAGCATGGCTACTGACTGCTTTGTCCCCATACGGGGTAAGTAAAACCAAAATACTGTTAGTACAGTTTTTTTTCACTTTCTCAAGCCGCACATTGGGCACCAGAATATTTGTCTTGGTTTGAGACAAAAATGGAAACATCCAAAAGATGTCTCCTCTGAAAAAGCAGATTCTGGCTAGCCACTCTCCCAGCCAGTTCTGGAAAGATTTCCTTGGAGTGGAAAAAAACTCTTTATTTAACAAAGCAAAGTATTCACAAGCATGAAAAAATGAATAATATTAAACAATAAAACCTCTCGCTGTTCTGAAGAGATGGCAAATTCAGTCATTCTGTGGGTATGGCTCTGTCTCCCCGAGTCCAGAGCCAGCCTCTGGGCCGTGTCTGTGGGATGAGGGTCCCCCAGGCCATGGTCTGGTGTCTCAGACAGGAGAAGAGCTGAATAGTGCCAGAAGAAGCCACAGTCCTGGGAAACTTTTGTCCTGGCTAATGAACAAGAAGCTAGCTTAAAAGCAAGGAAAAGCTCTCTCTTTCCTCTTCCCTGCTGCAGGGCTGAGAGCTGGGAAAAAACAAGAGAGCTAAGAAGAAAAACTGAAAGCCTTGTAGTTGTGGTTTTTTAAACACAGGCGGTGAAAAATTTTACCACTTCCCTGCCTTTTCCTTGTTTAAAGCTACAGGACCCATTTCTGGACAAAAAAACAGACAGTGAGGATACTGGACCATACAGTCACCCCAGGACACAGATCTAGCCACCCCAAAGAGGAGCATAAACCTTCTCTTGTCATGGGGGATGGTGCAGTGCTAGCCCAAGAGGCTGAGCATCATCAGAGAAATAGAGAATGGCTTGAGTTGCAAGGGACCTTAAATACCATTTCATTCCAATCCTCCTCCCATGAGCAGGGACAACTTTCACTATCCCAGGTTGCTCAGAGCCCCATCCACATGGCCTGGAACACTTCCAGGGATAGGGCATCCACAGCTTTTCTGGGAAACCTGTGCCAGGGCCTCCCCACCCTTTCAGGGAAGAATTTCTTCCCAATATCAAATCGAACCCTGCCCTCTGTCAGTGTGAAGCCATTGCCCCTTGTCCTGTCACTCCAGGCCCTTGTCAAGTGTCTTCATGTTTCCTGTGGGCCCCCTTCAGGTACTGGAAGGCCACAGTGAGGTCACCCCATAGATTCTCTTCTCCAGGCTGAACAATCCAAATTCTCACAGTGTTTTCTTGTAGGAGAGCTGCTCTAAATTTGTTTAGGGAACATTAAATATCTGGGTATTAACAGATTCTGGGGACTTTTAGAGATAAGAAACTCCTAAGGCAACAAGACCTCTGGGCCAGTGCTGCAGCTTTCCAGCTGCGTCCTTTTGGCTCGTTGCAGTTGTCAACAAAGGATTGTGGAGGTATTTTCCAGTTCCAGAAGCTCTCCTTCGCTGTGCCAGCTCTTTTCTTCCCTGTAGGATCATGGCTGTTCCTTTCAGACCTTCTTTCTGTTCATGTGCACACCAGGGCCATGGCGCAACTCTTTGATAGTGATATTCTGCAGCTGAGGGCACAGGCTCAAGTCCCATGTGCTTTCAGTAGTAGCCACTCCTTGGTGCTGCTCTAAACTAAGGTGATCATTTTGTTTAAATTCTGGTTTTCAGGCCATTTCCCCATATATGTCAGGATTAATTTTGGTTTGGGAAGAGCTGGACTCCATGATCCTTGCAGGTCCCTCCCAGCTCAGGGTATTATGTGATTCAATTATGTGACCTTGTTTTATGGTAGTCTTAGGTGCTGCTCTTCGGTTGAGCTTTTCCCTTTCTGCAGTTGTGTGCTTTGGTGGATAGAGGTATCCCATCCACAGTTACAGCCAGTATCTTGCAATAAAACAGGATTATTTTCCCTGGACTTCCTAGTCTATGATGTAGATGGGAATGAGCTTGTTGCATTAGATGCTGTTGATTGTCAATAGACCTTTATGCAGCGTCCTAATAAATCGCATTCTAGCAAGGTCTAGTCTTCCTTGCAGGGAAAAATGGAAGCCTGGATTTACTAACTTCAACATATTGGAAGTTGGTGAAAGGATTAATATTCCTACTATCTAAATTAATCTGGCCTATAGATACTGAAGTGGTAACTGTCATAGACAAATTAATTAAGAAATGGATTATTTTCTTGGCCCAGCAGAGCTTGAACTATGTGGCACGGTAGTTTGTAAGACCACCATGTAATAGAGGTGCAAAAAAGATTGTGAAGAGTTTTCTCATTCATCCCTCAAGTTCACTAGAGAAAGCAATACCACTTCATGCAAAAATAGTGTGTCCTTTTGTAATACATGAGTAGGTTAGCACACATTGCTGTGGCATTTTATCATTTCAAATTCTTGAGTTTGGGACACCAATAATATTAATTTATATAAAATCCTTTCAAGACTGTAGCTCAAATTAGACAAGTCCATCTTAGATGTCCATGGAAGTATTTTTAATTTGAAAGACATCATTTTCACTAACTTAGTAGGAAAGTTGGGTTTCAATTTAAGAGGAGTATTCTGAGTTCTAACTAGTCCTGTTCCCTGCACTGCTCACTCTCTTCCCATCTTTAGGTCACGGTTTTAAAGAGCCTACTCTCTATCCCAGCATTCACATCCTTAATGAGTCTGTTGAATCCTTTTATCTGGGATTACACATCATGTAATTTTCCAGGTTAACACTGAATTGCAAATAAGTATTGTGATTTTCTGTCAGGTTTTGCATTAATTTCATAGTGTTGTTGCCTCAGCTTATTCATGAGAATGATCATGTGAGATAAAAACCTTTAGAAGTGCAGACTGTATGCCATCTCCAACTCCTCTGCTTTTAACAGTGCCTTTCACTCTATTGTAAGAGAAAATTTGATGTGACATAATTTGCCTTTGGAATTCCACTATTATTCTTTTCAACTTTTCAACTGCTGAGTATTGTTCTTGTACTGAAGTCAGGCTCACTAAAAATAGTTCCCATGTTCTTGTTCTCTTGTATTTCCTTTCTTCCCCAGTCTTGTCCATCTTTCCTGAGCTCTTGTCTTGGGTTGCAATGCAAGATGTAACCAGAAGTATGTATGTTATTACCATCTGTTAAAACCAGGTGGGGCAGTGTTCTTTATCTCTTCCATGACCCATCCTCCCTCCAGGGAGATATCAGCTGTTAATGGGCCATTAAGTCTTATTACAGGACTGATAAAATTACATCATCCCATTGTGAGCTGCTCCATCCAGAGGGAGGAGCCAAGCATTCCTACCTGAATATAACTGGAGACTTGGAACACAGCAATCAGCCTTTTTCCACTGGATTCCCAGAGGAAAACAGGACCCATCTACATCACCACTAGATTTTTAGAGGAAAACTACACCCTTCTACAGGACTACTGCTTCAACAGAAGCACATCTGTCACTCCAGGAGGACTGCAGCCACCATTTAATCAGACTGCTACCAACCCTGAACAACAGGGTGTCAGGTTGTATTCTGTTAGTGGGTTTTGTTGTTTTCTTGGTCTACTGCATTTGAATTTGAGTTTTCCTAGAAAGAACTGTTATTCCTATTCCCATGTCTTTGCCTGAGAGCCCCTTGATTTCAAGATTATAATAATTCAAAGGGGTGGGGTGCTTTACATTTTTCTATTTCAAGGGAGGTTTCTACCTTCTTTAGCAGACACCTGCCTTCTCAAACCAAGACAGCTCTCCAGGATATCTACCAGCCTACCTCAGCATGCTCCAGCCTACAGGTGACATTAAAAAATCTAAAGTAAGTACTCTGTAACCTTTTCTCTGTCTTCTCTGAGTTCTTACCCTTTTGATGCTGGTCTAGTGTTTATTACATAATTTATGCTAATCTTTCCAGCAAAGACACAGATTTTTTGGGGTTTCTTTTTCTGTTGTCTTCCAGTCAGTAATATTATAGAATGTTTTTGGACTGTTCTATGTTCCAGTTACTTGTTGCTTGGCTGTGCTTTTTTTAAATTTATTTTTTAAACTACATTATTTTATGTAATCTGACCTACTTGTCACCTCCTGTGCCATTCCTTGTTCATTATTTCAGACCAGTAGGGAAATACATGGCTTGTCAGACTTACTCTCTTTATCTTTACTATCCTAATCTTTTCTTTTTTCCTTTCTCTAGCTGGAGACAGTAAATTATTTAGTAGTTTCTTAAAGGACATTATTTAGTAGTTTCTTAAAGCTGACATTTCTCTTTTCCCAGACCAATTGTCACATCAGCCTCAGATGGGAGGGGAGTAACAAAATGTGCTAAAATGCTCAATAATCATGGATTGTGAAGAGAGGACACAATTTCCCCTTAAACTCGGTAAATACAGTCACTGTTGAACAAGTTAATGCTGTTCACACTTTCAAGTAGGCAGTTTTATTTATTACTCTACAATTATGTTTTTACTGTCTGTAGTTGTAAATTTTTCATTTATTCCTCAAGTCCCACGATGTCTCCATTTTTAAAATCCTGAGGCAAAGAGAGAGATACATTTAAATTCACCTGCCTCTCTCTGCAAGATTGTGCCATACTATAAATTTTCTATTACTTTCTGGCCAAAACCTAACTGTGAGAGGCACTGGAATACTTGCCTGGGTTTTGGGGGCATCTTGCACAGCAAATACTCAGTGACAAATGACAGTAGCAAAGGAGCTGTGTTATCAGTAGCAAAACATCAGTCTTTGTGTGCCTCAAATCTAGCCTATTTACTGATCCAAACACAGTTAAAGCCTCTTTCTACAAATATTTCTGCTGGCATTTTCACCAGCCCTTATTTCTCTGGCCAGTGTTATTTGTTTAATCCAGTGTTTCATCTCTTGCAGCAGCTTTTCCCAGGTTAAGCCAGCAGTTCTCAAGGGTTTGTATTCTCTGGAGTGGTTATGAGTCCCAGTTGGAGAGGAGGAGCTTGCAGGGAGAACTGAATCAGAAATAACAGAAGTCGGGGCACAAGCAGAGGTGGGAATTCCTGTTTGAAAGTTCTATACAAAGCTCTCTTCATACCCTGTTTAGGGAAAACTGCGAAAAGATGGATCACATTGCCAGCTCCAGAGCTATTATTCCCTTGATCCCCTCTTGCCTAATCTTCTTTTATAGAAGATGCATTTCTTTCCTGTGTACTTTTGCATCTAGGGCTGGGTGTTATCTGCTGCTTCCCTGAAAGGAGCAAGTCACCTCTGAGACTGCAGTGCAGGCAGCTGCAGAAATTTGTATCATCAGGGCACCTGTGGCAAGAGAAGTAGATGTGTGTGTGGCCCTCTACTGGCTCTGGACGGGCTCTGGGTTAATTCAGCTTCCTTTGCTGTGGTATCCATTCCATAGGTAGGGCATGTGTCCAGAAATCCAATTTATTGCTGTACCACAGCACATTTCACAGCCAAATAACCCTGGGAGTTATGAAGTGGGACCTGTGGGCTCCGTTCTTAATGAACACCATTTGTCCTTAACTGAGGTAGGTGGGGAAAATTGAAAATTGGCTGGAATGCATTCCCTGGAGACCTGGTGCTTATTCTGTCGTGTGACCTACAGTGTATCAGCTAAGGACTTGTCCTACTTTATCATTTTCCTCTGCCCCTATTTTTGCTTCCCTTTAAAAATCAAGATTAATGCAACTTTCCTCATTTATTTCATTGATTATTTGCCTTGATAATACTGGGCAATTAGAATGTCAGAAGAAAAGGTTTAAATATTGAAGTCTGCAGGTTGACCTTAAAATCTATTCCTTGCAAAGAATTCAAACATTCTTGCTGATGGCTTTAATTCATTGATACATCTTAATGGAAAACTGATTTTTTTTTTCCTCCTCCATAAAGATCACATTTACATATAAAAAAATGGAAGATGATATTTTAAGAAAAGATTTGCTAACAAAATGAAAATTAAATCTTTGATGTTTGCCCTGGGTTTCAGGATTGGAAATAATTTTTGTTAAGCAGAGGGTCATGATAATGCTGTGTCTTTTCCTTTCACTGAAGTCTGCTATATTGCAAGGAAGTGAGAGATAATTACTAGACTTTACTTACTCTTGCTTGACAGAAAACTAACATAATGAGGTAAGGTCTCTATACGTAAAAATTTGGAGTAATATACTCAGGTACAAATGGGATGTTGTTCAGGGAAGTTGGCTGGGTTACTCCTAATTTTTCTTTACTACAGATCTGTCCCTGTGAGTTTCCAACCAGGACACTCATCACAACAGGACCTCCCAGTCTTCTGTATGGCAGCTAAAGTCTCACTATCGCAGCCTTTAAAATTTGGGTTTCCCTCCTGTAGGTGGGGCTGCCGTTCCACCAGCAGCTGTGCTGCAGAGGTGGGCAGATGTGCTCAACTGCGAAGGCCAGCAAGTAACCTCCTCCTCTAGCAAACCAAACAATGCAAAGTGACCATAGCTTTAAAATATTTTGTTTTATTAAATGTTTCAAATAACATAAACATCATATTAACAATTTTATGGCTGAGGTTCATGTAATTTGTGGTTTGATAATTTTATCTGATTTGAGAGCTCAAAAGGTTATGCCTTAACATTAGAAACTCTGTAATTAAGATTTATAACAGGAAGTTGTCTCATAGCTAACAAGAGGATAGAAATAGCAGATAGAACTGTAGAAACTGGACAGTGGGAGAGTACATACTTTACTATAAATTGGGGTCTGCCAAGATCATGTAAGGACAAGGAACCTTTTTTAAGTGGCTTCATGTTCAGCTGAAAAAAAAATTCATAGTTGGCTTTTAAGCAATAGAGAAAAGTGGGATAAGTACATCTTTAATTATTCCCCAAATACACTTTATTTTTTTGATTTTAATTCTCTTCAGGTAAATCTGTACCACCTTCATACCAATATTTAGCACCATGTAATGGGATGTTCACCACTTACCTTCTGGGGAATGTTATTTGCTCTGTGCTAGAATAAGGGGTCCAATTGTACTAAAATTGTACTGAAAGTTCATTCTTGCTTTCAGCAGTAGAACGTCAATGCTGGAAGAGCAACAGCATGCTTTCAACCATGAAGCTGTAGCTTATTTACAAACAAAAGGATGCCCCCCTCCCTCTTTTCCCAGTTGCTTTTTGATGAAAATGACTCGATTAACAACTACAGATTAGGTTCCCTTTACACTGGAAATGAGGGTATGTTTTAATCGCTTCGTTGTGAACTGAAGTGGAACAGGGCATGCCAAACAAGCACAGCCTGGCACTTCAGGATGACCTCCACTGCTTTTACCATGTCTGTTGTCTGGTGCTGAAAGATGCAGCTGTACACACAGGCAGATGTACTCATGTTTCCTTATAAAATGTAGAAGAACACATTTCTGCAGGAGGTGGGTAATGGGCCAAGAACCTGTGATTTATCAGTGGGTCTGTTACCCCTCCCTCCCTACTTGGAAGAAATGTTTCTTAGCAAGGAACAGAGGAGGGTGGAGGGGTAAGAAATTTTATTTTTTTAGTAATGTACATACTGAAGATTAACAGCTTTGGTTGTCATTCAAAAGGCAGTTAAAACATTAGATTAATTGTAGGGATTTGTTGTGGTTGGTTTGGTTTGCTTTGTTATCACTGTTTAATTAAAAAATTGTACATTTTAATTGCAAGCTTCTGCCTGTTGCTGATGGTGAAATGATATTCAGTGTTTTCTTTCAGATATTTTCCCCAGGGCTTGGGTTTCTTCAGAGCATAAACAAATTCACTGAGGAACATAAACAAATTCACTGAGGAGCACAAAGTAAACCATCAAACATCAGCCACTGCTTGCGGTGAGAACAAGAACAATGCTCAGCTCTCCATTATGACAGTCACAGCTGGCACTCAAGGGCCACTGCCACACATCAGCCCCTGCACTGAGGCTTTCTGAAATATGTCCGTGCTTCAGACAATCAGCTGGAAACATCTCAAGCCACAAGAAAATGGATTAAAGATTCAAGTTCCCCTACATGTTACGTCTGTGTTAAGACAAGCTAACAGCTTGATCCACCCCAGTCAAAGCCAGAGCTCTGGATCCAGCTGCTGGTGATGCTGTGTGGGCTATGAAGGGTCTTCAGAAGAGCAGACACCATCTGCAACAGCTCTGTTTTTCCAACCCAAACAACTCCTGCTGTTTTTTTGGGGCTGAGTAGCTTTTCTGCAGCTGTTTCCTTCAGCAAAATGCTGAAGAACCTTAAAATGTCACCACAGAACCACCACTGTTCCGAGTGCAGCACCTTTTTGTGTCTCCAGAAAACCAGGTCTGGATATGCTCGGGGAATAAAAAATACACCTCAGACTTGTGGAACAATACAGCCTGTGCACACAAGTGTGAATGACAACAGGTTTATTGAGAGGAATTCCTGGCCTGAGTAGAGAAGGGGAAGAAAAGATGGGACACTTTACTCTCAGGAGAGCTGACTAATGTTGGTGTAGCAGCTCTGCACCTTTGCCTTTTTTCATTCTTTCTTTTGTTTGTTACATGCACAGCCCAAGTTTTACAATCCCCTTTTTACTGTTGTTTCTCTTTGTCCATAAGGCAGGCACTTAAAAAGACTTTCAGGACAAGCGTTGAAATTAATTCCTAATGTTTGAGTGGAAGTTTGTTTCAAAGTGATCTATAGTTTTGGTTTGCTTTGTTTTTTAGCCTTTCCTATAAGGACTGCAAGCTGCCTGATGATCCAATTATGTAACTGAAGGAATGCAGTCTTCCTGGAGGAATCCCTGCAGCAACCTGCCTCACCACCACCAAGGTAGCAAAGTACAGTGCCACAACCTTCACCAAAGCATTGCTCTGGCAGCACTGGACAGCAAACATTGGTCCCCAGCCCCTGAACACGTAGCTGCTCCAGGCTTCCCAGGTGGTGACACCTTGCACAGCATGTCCTGAAGCTGGAAAACTCAGACCCAACAACCAGTTTCACTAGTTTCAGGATGCACATTTCCAAGGCAAGACCTTCAGAAATTTGCATCTTTATAAACTGGCTTGACCTATTTAAGCACGGATCAAAAGCAGTGTGTGACAAACACACAGGTCAGTGGCAGACAATGCTAGAATCTTGCCATCCTGGACACCACATTTCTGGTCAGGTTCTGCTGCAGGCATCCTTTGACAATTGCTTGGAACAAGACCTCTGGGGCATAGGGGGAAAGATTAATTCCTTCAACCTTTGGAAGGGTTTCTGAACCAGCTTGAAGTGCTCAGATATAAATACACTCAAAGTTTGCTCTTACCTTCACTACCAAGACCAAGTATAATTTTTGAGGAAGGCCAGGTTTATAAATATTCTGCTATTCTCAGCTCACAAAAGAGCACCTGTGTCACTTTGTTGTGGTTTTTATATAGCATTACTTTTTTGGACAGCTGTCATGACACAAGACTAGAGAAACTGGGTGCTGCACTGAGGACTGATCATCTTAAAAATGCTTATTCAGTGTTACCTGAATAAAAAATATTTTGGTGTAAGATTTCACTCTGAAAATCTGACAACACAGTAACTTTATTGCTGTTGTTCCACCAGCTACTTTGAAGAAGGCTCTCTCTCTGCCCCCACAGGAATTTACAATTCACTACAAGAAATAAGGACGTCCAACAGCCATGAGCATTGGGAAGGTCCTTGGTGTCCTTTCTAAATTACAATTTCATTCTAAAACTCTGAAAAATCAAATTCTGATAATTGTAAACTGCAGGACAAAGTACATTACCTTCACAGTTGCATGACTGTTCTTATAGAGAAGTCAAAGAATCAAAGAGCTGCTTAGGTCAGAAAAGACCTTTAAGATCATTAAATCCAACATTTAAACTATTCTCAAAAAAAACAAGTTTCAGACTTTTAATGCCTCCTGACAGGAGTGGCAGCAGAACAGGCCCAATGATGTTTCCTCCATGTGTGTCTTTACATTTCTTTGCCAGTGGAAATGATCAGCTGTAAAGTTATTTAGCTGTAATGAAAGCCCAGTATCAGGCTGGTTTTGAGCTGCAGGGAGAGAGATTTCCTGCAGAGGAAAAAAAGATCTATACTTCAAAAATAATGATGGGTTTCTGTATTCTTCTTCTGATTTTTATGAAGTCTTCTCTTCATTCTCAGGGTTAATACAGCATTTTTCAAGATCCCAAAAATGTTCCAAGCAAATGTGATAGATACAAGACCAGGAATTTTTTAATACCTTAACCGCAGGGAGAAAAGAAGACCTTTCTGTAAGAAAGCAGCTTATGAGTTAACACAGGTGCATGAATTCTATGTGTGTCTTCAGGTATGGCTTGAAAGCACCAATCCTCAGCAGCAATAAAAGACAAGATCTGAAAATTGCTCCCTGTGTTCACTGGCCTCATATGACTGATCTTTCCCCTTCCTAAAGTTTAGAAGAACTGAGAAGGTGCGAATTTTTATTTATTTATTTTTTTTCAATAAGATAGTATTTCACTGAATGAGAATGAAGGAACAGCTGCTTTAGGAAGACCTCTTACAGGTTAACTTCCTTGGCTGGGTCTTCTCTGGTGGCATCCTTGTCTTCCACGGTCATGCTTTACATTTGACTCTTTTGAGGAAGAAGATAGAATTAAGATAGCCTAGGGAGTAGTACATGGGAAGACAATGACTTTGGTTAATCCTTACTCTTGCACATCAGATTCTAAATGAGGGGTCCCAGCTTGACCTGTTCCTAAAGCTTCAGTTATGGCTTTAAAAATTGGCCTGGTCCTATGGAAGAAAGACCACCATGTATTAAAGCATTAGTTAAAATTAAAAAGGTGAGCATGTAACAGTGCACAATAAATGCCAGCTGCTGTTCGAGGGAGTGGATTTTTCTGCTACTTTCAGACCCCGATGCCCACAGTTTCTGATTAGAGGAGATGGAGGTCCTTCTGGAAGAGGCTGGTTGCTGATGGATGGCTTCAGTGCCTGAGGGTGCTGGATGCCCTGAAGTAGGACAGGAACTTGTAGCAGAGGCTCACCACAAAGTACCAGATGTTTCGAGCCATCTGTGACCTTGCAATGAAGATGCGCCAGATGATCACAAGGAGGGTGGTGTTGAACGCGTATCGAATGTTCCTCAGCCTGGGAAAGAGGCATCTTATCAAGAAACACACAACAACAAGAAGCTCACCAGCCCCCTGCATTTTCTATAGGTAATTCAGAAATAGATCCTATTTACAAGTGGGCCTTGGGCTTTTTGCCATTCCTGTTTTATTGGAGATGCTGGATGCTGGAGTGCTGGAGTCCTTGGTCTTTCCAAGGACTATGCTGAAGCTGGAGCACAGTGAATAGTTCATGGTGTAGGTGGAATGGCTGTAGTGGAATTCTCTCTTGTTCTGTAATCTCATTTCAAATTAGAGCAGTCATATGGAGAGGTTTTTCTTTAGGACAGTCTGTGTCCAATACTTTCTGCATCGGTTTCATATATTGGCTACCTCTCACTTTGCAGGATTTGGGGCAGGCTAGAGAACCTTCATAGGAGCTGATAAGCAAAGTTTTCTTATTTGGGTGCAGCCCCATCTCTAGAATTGTGAAATTACATAATGATCATAAATGGTCTTCACTGTTGCAATACTGCAGCACTGGGATTTTTTATTTTTTGGGGGGAGTGGGTTAGTTTACAGCAACAGTTTCAATGCTATTACTGAATTTGCAGATCTAATGATCCTGTCTTCTTTCTGTCAAGCAAAAGTTTCTGCTGTTCTAATTCTCAATTTCCCAGTGCTTGACCAAAGGAAAAAAAAACCTAAAGACCTCAAGACTTGTTTTGTTTTTATAAGAGCCCTTTTATTTTAAGGTAAATTTTATCACTGCACCACAGCCCATGGTCTGAGGCAGTCAGTAGTCCATTCCTGAGGTCCTTATAAATCTCCTAAAAACGATCCATGAATGAAGAACTTGTTTAGGATTCCTAGCTATGGCAAACTATTCCCTTATTCTATGTTTGTAAATACTGACAAGCCACTGTGATAAGTAGTAAGTTATTTATCTCCATTTTAATCAATAATAATAATAATAATAATTTTGCATCATAGCTAGACTTATTTTCCCCAAAGGTAGTCAGGAGCTCTTATCTTTTTCCCTGGGTGTGACTTACTTGCGTAGATGCTGCTTTGCTGCTGGAATGCCAGCCATGTCCTCATTTAGCAAGTACTTCTTAGCACCTATGCAGTAGCTCTCGATGTACTCTGACCAGTGCAGCTGGCGAACATCAAAGTTGTATAACTGGGATTTAAAGACAAAGAGTGAAAGCTAAACACCAGAGTTCAAAAACAGTTCACTTGAAGCATCAATTCCTGATTGATCTCTGTTCCTGAGAAGGTCCTGTCTCTGATATTGTCAAAGCCACCAAGCACTGCCAGACTGTGTTTCACAGGTACTGATTAATGTCCCACCCAGCTGGGAATCTGGGAAAAGCAAGCAGAAGTGTAGTGCTAGCTGGCAGAAAATAAAGGTGTTTATCTTTCAGGTGGCAACTTTTCCATAAATACATGTTTTGTACACACACACACACACACACACAGAATCATGGAAGAAAAATGACATTCCACACAGGCAAACAGATTCAAATGAAAACCTCCACGCAGTTTTAATGTGTCACTAGAATTATGTGTAAATAAATTAACTGGACATTGAGTCAACAGGTGCCTCTGCATCAGTGTTACTCTCAGCTGTGCTGCATTCTCTTTTGGCAGCTAGATCAACAGAAGTCCAGGAAATGGGTCACTTTGCTGTTTGGCATAAACAAGATCTCACTGCAGAGCCAACTACCCCAGTTCATTTTAGGTGCTCATACTGGACAAACTGTTAGTAAGCTCTCAGGTAGCTGTCTGTCTGTTAGAACAAAGAAAGACTTTGTAGAGAGGAAGCAGTTTTCCCAGAATAGGTTGGGTTGTAAGGAACCTGAAAACATTCTCCAGTAATAAATGGAAAGCTCCTGAAATAAATATTTCAAACTGAAATAAATTCTAATCATCTAGATATCATTTAAAAACTCAACAACACACCAAAACTAATTGCTGCAGATGAACAGAATCTGAGATTAGCAACCCATATTCAAGACATATTTACCTTTTTGTCCTCTGGGTTAAGGTGACTCATTAACATATTCATATTATCTGAAGACCAGTTCCAGGACTGGGTGGAGAAATACTGCAGGAGTGTCATAGACTTGTGCAGCCGATTGATGATCTTCATCATTCTGAAACAAAGCGGGAGTATCAGAGGTGAGCAGGAAGTCTGACCTTATGTAGAAGCTGCTGGTTTGTGTTTCCACCAATCCAGGTGAATAAACATTGCAATTCCTCCTGAGCACTGCCCTGCTACTCACTAGGCTGAGAACTTGCTCAACAAATCCAAACTGTTCCAGCTGAGCTCTTGAGCCTAGAGCTACCCAGCTTTTACTGTTGGCTCAAACATGGCAGCAAATGTGTTTGCCACTGATGTCCAACTCACTGGTCTGGCCTAAGCAAGGGCTGGAAGCTGCATCTAACTAATGAACCACTGTTTAGGGAAGAGTCCATCTGAGCCAGCATGAAGTCTGCACCACAAAGGTACGGTGCTTCTGTTCCTAAGGTGGATACTTCTCTTTCTGCCACAGGAATTCTCTTCTACTCCTAAGCCTGAATTGTGTACTGAAGCAAGGCTCTGATTTTTGGCATTAGCTCCAGTATTTGGTGACCACATCTGCAGTATGGACAGAAATGACTTGAGCAAATAACTTTCTGAGCTCAGAAGTCATTTGCTCAACTTCAGTTTTCAGACAGAACCAAAGAATCAGAGAATGGTTTGAGTTGGAAGAGACCTTAAAGATCATCTTGTTCCAACCCTCTGCCATGTGCAGGGCCACCTTCCACTACCCCAGGTTGCTCCAAGCCCCATCCAACCTGGCCTTGGACACTGCCAGGAATGGGGCAGCCACAGCTTCTCTGGGCACCCTGTGCCAGGGCCTCACCACCCTCACAGGGAAGATTTCCTCCTATGTAGTCTAAATGTAACTTCTTTCTGTTTGAAACCATTGCCCCCATCCTATGATTATGCTCCACGGTAAGAGTCCCTCACCTTCTTTCCCACTGGTTTGCTTAAAGTACTGAAAAACTGTTACCAGGTTTCCCATGTGCCTTCTCCAGCCTCAACAGTCCTGGCTCTCTCAACCTGTCCTCATAGGAGAGTTGCTCCAGCCCTCTGACAATCTGTATGGCCCTCCTCTGGACCCACTCCAACAGCTCCATGTCATTGTCATCTTGCTTCAGAGGAAAAACTGCTTGAGGACTTGGGAAATGTAGGTTCAGGTCCTCTCATGTGTCTTGGCCTTTTCTTACTAATTCTTTTAATATAAAAGTGGATGACAATAATGCTGTCCCCTACCCTGCAGGATTATTTTAGTTGTCCCAGTCATGAGTAAAAAAGGCCTCTGGCAGTTGTTTTGAAGTGTGATGTACAGGGCTTGGTCAATTCTGAGAGGACACCACGTCCTCTCAGACTGGGTAAGGGCAAAAGAAAGCATTAAAAGGCTGATTTTTGTGGAAAACAGAGCTGTTTTCATGCAAAATATTGAGCTGCCCCAGAGGGAAACACAGTTCCTGTGACAAATAAAAGGCAGCAGTCTGGAGGAGAATGGTGCCAGGCTGGCCTCTCCCCATACAGACACGACTGCCATGGCGATAAGCACTCAGCACAGTACAGAAAGACATGATGAATCCATCAGCTCAGAGAAGAATTGTGCAGCTCACCCAAACCAACTAGAAAGAGCACTAAAACCTTAGACAGGCACTCCTTCTTAAAGTGACTTTCATTTTAGAGGCAAAGCAGACTATCAGATTAAAGGAACATTCTGAATAATTATGTGCACATTGACTGAATGTACTTTATCTGAACTGCTTTACAATTATTTCAGATTAATCTTCTTGTGTAGGGCAAGCACCATGGGGCAAAGCTTTGTGAGTATTTTAATACATTTTGGGAACTTGGGGAAAAAAAAAGAAGTATGCAGTTAGATTGAAAAGATCTGAAGCTGCCCCTCAAACTGACTCCCCAACATCTTTAAAGTGCTTAGGACTAATGGAAACTGCCAGAAAAAAAGAAAGGATAAGAGAATCAACTCTTCAGTATATGGAAAAAATTCTTCCCTTTGAGAAGAGCGTGAGGAAGAAGCTGGCATAGGGTGCCCAGAGAAGCTGTGGCTGCCCCATCCCTGGATGTATCCATGGGCAGGCTGGACAGGGCTCTGAGCAAGCTCAGTGGAAAGTGTCCCTGCCCATGAAAAGGGTAGAACTGGATGATGTTTAAGGTCCCTTTCAACCTAAACCAGTCTGATTCTATGATCTGAAGAGATATGTGTTAAAACTGTGCTTCATGTCAACTACCTGAGCTCAATTGTGATCACATTCAAAACACTGACTAATAATTTGTATGAAGGAAAGGTCTTCTGAAAAACATCAACTGAGTAGAAACATGCAAAGATTCCTTGCAGAAAGTCTCATCTTCCATTGGGGAGGAATTGACAGGAATAAATCAAGTATTAGCTCTCACTGTAGCCACACTTCAGACATGCTTTTTGTCTTCTAGAAAACTGTTTCCAGCAATGACAAAGATTCTTTATTTGCTCCCACACAGAGCCTTGCACAAACAGATGCTCAGGTGAGAAAGGATTGCCCTAAGAGACTACTAAGGGTATAGCACATTATGCCCTAAGTCATGGATGGATGTGCAGCACTCACAGGAAACTATTTACGGCATGATAATTCCAGATGACATCTGGAAGTTTATGTGAAATGAGCTTACACCTAAAAAGGCCTTTTTTTTAAAAAAAAATTAAATTTTAATTAATTTATTTATTTGAATTGGTTTACTGCCCTTAGACCATAAAGGTCTGATATTCATGTAGCTGGAAAAGAAGAAACAATGAGCTGCTACCTACAAGAAACAATGAATGCTTTCTACCACACTGCAGCAATATCTGGATGTGGTAGCTGAAGGAATGTGTCAAAAGAAAAGGAGAATTATATTAAAAAAAAAAAAAAAAAGACTTGGAAAACTCCCAACTTCATTGGTGAGCTGTCTTTGCTGTGGCTGCAAATCTTAAAGTTCAGAAGATCAGGCTGAGGTCTGTTTGACATTTAACTACAGCATTGCAGGCAGTGTCCACTGGTTAATTATGCCCATCAGTTTCATAAAAAGAAATGTCAATTGTAATGACAGTGCCAAGATCCTACTGCTGCACATTTCAACAAAGCTTGAAAATCAATCCTCATTTTCAGTTTGCCTGTATTTCTATGGTAATTCTTTCCTCCTGGATAACTGGAAGTCTTTTTACAGACCAATCTGCCTCTGAAGCAGAATGTCAGGGTGTAATCATTTTAAAGCGCTAGCTAAAATCTATCACACAGGGATAAATCAAAGCAACGCCAGAGATTTCCTTGCAAACAGCTGAAGCCAGCTTTCTCACTAGCAGAGGAGCACAAGAGCAGCTGAGATCAACACAACACTGTCATCCTGTTCTCACATTGCACAATAAATCCTCCTCTGTGGTGGCAGGGAGTAAAGGAGGACAACGTCTGGAGTAACATTACTTACAAGAAGATTCCTTCCACATGGGACATGCATATTGCTGTTCCTCCAAGCCATACCACTGCCAGGGCTGAAATACCACCTGTAATGGTGAACAGCCCTCCTAAATACAATTAGAATTTAATCATACTCAGAGATAACTGCTTCCTAGATTTTAGGCCAGTGCTGCAACCAGCTACTTAGGCATCTGATTTATGGGGAAAAAGCTGGTATGTTCTAAAACTTGCCTGCCTCAGGTCCTTATGCAAGCTCATGTCAGATAGAGGTGATCCCATTGGAAAGCTGAAGTGGTAGAGATCTGGATATAGAGAAGACAGAAGACTACCAGTCCTCTTCTGCCTTGGGAAGCTCTGAAGCGTGTAAAACTGAGTTCAAGAGATGTGCTGTTCTCCAGGTGCTGGGAAGGGTGCAAGCCCTAGGCAGTGCCTAGCTATGTATTCTCCTCATTTTCCTCAAGAGAAGGAAACAGGAAGAAGCTCAAGGGCTCCAGTTCTCATCACTGGCTTGAGCTCTGCTCTCTACAGGAGTGACTGAGAGCACCATTCCTTACCTGGGTTTTCTCCCTGTGAGCCTCATGTACAGGTCATAGAGGATGGCAGGTGCCTTGTGGCTGACAGTGATCCAGTACTGGTTTATCAAGTAGCTGGAGGTCATGTGAGCATTGGGTGTTCGGAAGGCCTGCTCCAGGGGGTTCCTTTTGAACGTGGACATGACATACTGCCCTGCAAGGGAAGAGGCATTTTTCACTGGCAATCACTCACTTCCAGCTGGGCTGGAACCACGGTACAGCACAGCCCAAGTTATTGTGCTTCTCACCTCCAGCCCACAGCTCTCTGAACTGTCTCACCAGAGCTTGTACCAGGCTGTCCCTTCTGCCATGAAAATTGATGACTCCATCTATTACCCATTTGAAACCTAATCCTGCCCGACATTGACAGACTGGCAGACAAAAACCTCCTTGTCAGAGCACCAAAACATAAAGGAGGAAAAGCAGGCAGCCCTAAGAGCTTCAAGAAGCTACAGCTCTGCTTTCACCTGCAGCAAATGTGAAAGAAATTGGTAAGTGCTGACATTTCTTTAGATCACTGAAAGCAAACTTTGATCCACTAGCATAAAATAAAAATTACATTTCTAATTTTCAATCAGATTTTCCAAAGGGCTGATGTCCGAGTTAGTCTGTTCCTTACACAGGGTGATAGCTTTAAAAAGACTTCATTGTATGCTTTCAAACCACATCTGACCCACACCACCAAATTGTCTGCCTGTTTTCAGACCTCTGCTGCTCTAAGGCAGCAAACTCTCTTGCATTCTTAACTTGAAAACAAATGATAGCATGGGAATATTCCCTTCCCTTTGTACGTTAAGGCACAAAATAGGCTGGGTCTGATTCTGAGCTCTGGCAATGGCACAGTGCCACAAAGTGGCATCTAGATGTGCATATCTGGGACATTTGCATATTGCAGAGGCTTAATACAACAGCAGTAGTTGAGTGTAAGACTATCATCCTAGGGACTGATAAACAGATGGTGCTCCTATTCCTGAGCACCAGCAAGCTCAAGAAAGAAGAATATGTGGGCTTTTTTCACTTTCTAAAAAACTGATTTGAAAGTTAACGACATCAGTCTGTGCTCATATTATAGTTTAGTCTCTAAGCTTATGTTACAAATAGAAAATCAGATGAGAATTTGCAAGCCACAAGAAACATCCAGATCATCCTCAGATAAGCAGATTCCAGTCATAACATTCAGACAGAACTCTCCAGTGTCTGTGGTCAGCTTATTATTGCACTTCAAGTAGTGACTTTTGCTGTACTTCTTCTAAGAACCCCAAACCACCTTTTTGTCACCTCTAGGAGTTAGTGCAACAACTTAGTAGGTTGGTGGTCCTTCCCCTCCAACCTGAAGACAAAAATGCAGCAGCAAATCCTACAGCTCAAAGGCAAGTTCTGCAGAAGGAGAATCAGACAAAGGTCTCACCCTGGTAGACTATCAAGAATAAACCAAACTTAATTTTTGCCGTGCTGAACATCATTTTCCAGCCTGTTTTAAGGTTTAGTTTTGAGGAGAAACTGCTAAATGTATGTCATAAAGTCAGACTAACCAGATTTCAGCAAAGCCCAGTATGCTTCTTCAGATAAAATTTAGTTATTTGACCACATCTTTGTAACAGCATGAAAAGTAATGAGAAAGTAAAAGGGAAAAGAAAAAACCCCAAGGCATAGCATTATTTGGAAAAGAAATAAATCAGTTAAGGTGCCTTTAAACACTAAGAGGTTTTGTCTATGTCTGAGGAGCTTCAAAATTAACTGCTTTGCAATGAATGTTTAAGCATAAACTCTCTTCTAGATCTCTTTCTCCTCCCTCCCTCCCTCCCTTCAAGCTCATCACTCAAAGCGTACTCAAAGTGTCAGTCACCATCTCAGTCACTTCTGTTCCCAACCCTCAGTTTCCTCAGCCTAATCCAGCCTCAATTTCTCTGTTTGATCTTTCTCCCCTTGAAAAATCCATACTCCCTTGTGTCCACCTGTCACTCCTACAGCAGGTCCTGGTGTCACCTGACCTAACCAGGTAGTCCAGGCCCTCCCCTCTGCAAACCCCACGTTTTGCTTCGCACTGAAATGTTCAGTCCCATGCCACGTGACTCCCATTCCCCTTCCTGGTTCCTCAGCAGCTTCCAGACACTCAGAACTCTCCACTCTGATGACCAGCCACACACCCTGACTCCTTGAACAGAATTATGTCTATATCCTAAAACGAAACTGGTAGGAGACTGAATTGAGGATTCAGACTGGATGCAGTTTTAACTTTGTGATGCAATAAATCTTTCCCAAACTCATTTATTTAGCCATACAACATCTTTAAAGGTAAAATTTTGCACTTTAATACTCCATCCTAATTCTCTGCAGTATACTGCTCTCAGGAAAACTGTGGCTGCAACATGTGGTAGAAAGAGCTTTCATAGTGTCACCCAAGAGAAATCTTTGCGTTCAGTTCCACCACACAGCTAAGCTGCTGGTGCTGCACCCAGATGATTTCATGGCTATATCCATAGCTATAAGCAGAGGAACAGAATAAAATCAATGATAATGCACTAATACATTGCTGTTTTCTGAAAAAGGGTTAAGAAAGGCAAACCTCAGAAAGTGGTACTATGGTGGCTTTTGCTGAAGCAGCAGCCTGCAAAGAGCTTTGCATTCACTCCTGTGAAAAAGCCACAAAATATTTGTGACTGAAAAGCCAGTTGCTGGAACCTCTTCTCTTCCCTGCTAGGCCACATGATCAAGTATCATGGTTAAGACATTTATTCTGTAAATGCAATTGTCTCATTCTCTGTAAACGTCTCATTCTCTGCTGACTTAATTTGCCATGTAAATAATGGAAGGAGAAAAGCAAAGCAAAGGCTGAGAGATGGAGTAGCCAGCCTCCTGTACTTAAAGCACGAAGATATGAATGCAGGGTAACAGAAGGTAAACCAGGCACAGTACATCTGTCCATGAATGTACTAACTGTACACAGTATTTCACAGTACACAGCTGAGACAAATTCTGCTTCTTGGCTTCAGCATATGTTTTTCTCAGTAAGGGTGTCAGGATCTGTCTCCCTTTCTTTCACCCCTGCCTTGGAAGTACATTCACTTGAAGAAAAATCAGCCATGACAATAATTTGATTTGTTTTTTTTCCCACAAAACTCATGATCAAAATACAAACTTTTCTTGAAGCTCATGTGTCATCTCAATGTTTTCCTCCTCAAGTGCACACCTGTTATTTCTGTTCAGAATTTTCTGATGGGCAAGAAAGACCACTTCACTTCCATAATGTCACAGAATCCTAGAATGGTTTGGTTTGGAAGTACCCTTTGCCTCACAGGACCTTCACCTACTGGGTTGCCAGAATGCAGTATGAATGGCAGACAATGAATGTCACCTAAATTGAGGAAATTAACTCTTCAGAGTGTAAGGAACACTAACAGATGTTCTCCATTTAAATAAGACCTTACCCATTTCTCCCCAGAAGAAAGGGTTAATTCCCCCTGTTGTACAGTTGTACACCAACAAGTTTTTTGGCCTGGAAAACAGAAAGAAGTATTATTTTGTGATGTGAAGAAAAACTCCATTTCTTAGGGAAAGTATTACAAAATCAATCAATTTCAAGAAAATTCCTGGTTTAAAACCAAATAAATTTTGCATTTGTTGTTGTGGAACTAAACATGGATCACACTGGTTTTATTTCTTCCTTCAGCATAAGTCAAGAATTAATGGAAAAGTTTTCTTAACCTAAGCCTGCCTTGCCAAGGGTGTCAAATGATGTCATCAATACAGCATTCGTCTTACTGCATACTTGAAAGCTGCACAGTTTTAATTTGGTGGATTTCTTAATAATGCTTTGAGGGGAAAGCTGGTGAGCTGCTCTTCAAGGTCCTTTTAGGCTGTTTATTAAGCCTACTGGATGTAGCTCTACCCTCAGCTCAGAGGGCTTACTCTGTCTTTCAAAGTAAAACACTTCTTTTATTTGCCTGGGTTTGATTTCTCAGAGTTGCATAAACCTCCAGAATAGTTCACGTAGTTTATTCTTTGTATTCCTACCTAATGATTAAAGGCCAGCCCAGAGGTGCACAGGAAAAGACCTTAAATCTTTAATATCACTTCTACATACTCTTCTCAGCAAAGCAAAGAAGGCAGATTTTTTAGATCATATAATATATAAGCCCATAATATATTTACATTGTGCAGTGTTTCCCAATGAAAACTCGCAGGGGTTTTTTACCAAGAAAACTCTGGAAGACACTTGAAAAGCAACTCAATCAAAAGGAGGCCCAAAAAACCACTGCTGCAAAGCTCTTGGCCTTCAGAAGAGTGACTTCTGAGAGGCAAGAAACAGGCCTCACCTGCAGCTGTAGAGATTTCCTAACTCTAAACCCTGCCTTTATTGCGTCTACGCTTTCAGTCCTTGCCCACCCACAGGGAGAAAACACCAACCAGAAAATCCATCAGCCAGCTTCTTGCACTGGTTTTTAATCAGCTCCTCATTCCCTCTAAAGTGCTGGTGCAGGAAGCAAATATTCCAGATGTGTGGCCAAAGAGGAATGCTACGAAGAGGGATGTCCTCCCACCTGTGCACAGCTGTGTACCACCCAGCTGCCAGAGTCAGGTTGATGGCAACGTCGACAGGAATCATGTCTGCCACTGCTTCGTTGTTGGCAATGACGGTCCGCAGGATCCCTTTGCCTGCCTGTGGGACACAGGGAGACAGGGAAACAGTCACCCACTTCAGACTGGGCTGAAATTTAACTGGCAGGACTCCAGCAGTGTGCACTGGGCACAGGCCAGCACCGTAGCGGGTTTTTTCTGCTGCAGGTTATTTGGTTTCTGTGACAACAAAGATGGATCTCCTGTGGAGCCCACTATCCTGCATTTTTGGAGGATGCCTGCAAACATGATAATGTCTGTGCTGTGTACAAGAAAAGCTGGGACTCTTAATTTAACTCAAAATGAAAGGAAGACCTGAGGAAAGAAATGTATCTGAATTTGCTGCTTAAAGTTCCCAGTGATGGCTGGAAGTTACATTTTTCTTAAATGACACAGGCAGACAGAGGTCTGAGTGTCCCTCAGAGACTGCAGTCACTTTGCACATGACACCAGAAGGATTCTTGAAAAGTTGACTATCTTTCCTTTGGATGTATTCACACTCTCCTCTTTTCCAAAGCTGTCTGTTAAGCACAAAGATACAAAGGATGGCCCCTGCCTTGAAAAACACATCACCCACCAAAACTCAGTAAAAGGAATCAGTGCAAATATGAAATACTGACAACCAAAAAGAAGAAATATGCAAGAACAAAAAATGTTCACCTTGCTTTGGTTGGAAGTGCATTCTCAGGGGATCAGGCACCCTGAATTATATACATTTAACCTGAATGTTTATCAAAGGATTTCCAAGATGACCAATCAGGCTTTGGAGGTTCCACAGGAGAGACATGGCAATAGAATGGCAGACTGCATCAGAGAGGACAAAGCAAAATGCAAAAATGTGGGGGTGAAATGGGGTGAAGGCACTTTACTTGGTGCATCACACATGAGGGCTGAACAGAGCATGTAAGAGAAGAAGCCCCACATGGCAGAGTCAAGGTTGTATTCAAGTTATTTCTCATGTGGGAAACAATGAAATGAAGCTGAGGAGCCAGGGGAAAAGCTGAGAGGATAAAAGTGAAGCAAGGAATGATAAAAGCTCTTGTAATCTAGATCTGTGCAAAAGCAGAGGGAAGGACTTAGTGAAGTGATGGATCTGCTACAGATCCATCAATATTTAAAAATTAGGGCAAAGGAAACATTATAGCTTTTCTTAAATGATTTTCATACAATCTGTAACTCCAATTTCATTATAAAATAGATTAATTTTTCTACAGCAACTAAACAGGAAGTGCCTAGTTGTGGAAAATCCCTTGCCTGAAGTCTGAGGAGAGAAAAAAAATCATTAAAGAAGCATTTAAGACTTGCAAAGCACATGCCATTGTCTAATGGTCACTGGTGGATTTTAAGGGACACTGTATTCCCTCTCTGGGAGGTATTTATCTTTTGTGGTCTTTTTGGGGCCTGTTCTCATTCTCCTTTCCCCTTCTGCAATGAAATGTGTTTGTTGCATTTCACAGCTTGCAAGTAAGGGAATACCACTTCTGACTGATTTAATTTTCAGGAACTAGGACTTCTGAGCAGTCCTATCTCATCCTCGGTGCATCTGGCAGAGGGATCACATACTCTGAAATGGACAACAGTGCAAGATTCCCCACACGGCTCACTCCATCCTCCTCAAACCTGTGTCACACATCAAATTCTGCTGCCCTAAGCTGAACTATAGTTAGGCTCAGGCACTAAAACTACAACTTTCAACATCACTATGATTTTCTTTGAGTTCTTACTACTGGCTTTATTCAACAGGAAAAAAAGGCAGAAGGAAACAAAGGAAGCAACCAAGCTCAGCTCTGAATTTTCCACTGCGATGAACATGTGCCCACTAGAGACCACTGTGTGATCAACTATCACATTTTCACAATAAAGACCTTTCTGAGCTCTTCAAAATCAGGATGTTTGATGGGTCTGCTGCAAAATGTGTTCAGAGCAGCATGTGATGGTCATACACACATGAATGATTTCAAGATTTCTTACATTTTGTATTTAACAAAGGTTGGGGTTTAAGTGTTTTAGGCTACTTTTTACATTGAAAATGGTTCAGTGGTACTTCCATCAGGTATGGCTTGGTTTCTACTTATAGATGCTGACATTCTTCTCTTTAGAGAAACAGAAGCTACTGCAAAGTGAAGCCTCCAAAATAATTTCCTGGTCAGACTCTGATGTTTCTGGACAGCTTCTCAGCTGAGGTGCTTGGGGGCCAGCCACTGCTCAGACCACAAATTAAACCAGTTGTGCCCTACAGCTTCACTGCCTTGCAGGGAGGAAGGTCACTGCATGTAATAGGGAACAGCGAGACAAAATGCCTTAATTACACTCCAGCAGAAATGTAATTAATTTAATTTTATTCCTCAATCAACAAACATAGCTCCCCACAACAGCTGGAGCAACTGTAGGCAAAAGGAACATAATTAGATTATCAAAAATAACTTTGGCTCCCATATTTCATGAATATTTAAAATAAATGTGTCTATTTATGGAATGAAATGATCAGACTCAAACACTGCAACTGAGGAAAAAAGTCTTTGCAAGATTTGGAGTGCAGATTCTGCCCAAGTACCATCAAAGATCATCTGAACCAAATCTGAATCTGGGGGATGTTCTCCCTATAAGATGAGTTTACCTTGAAGTTGAAAGTGAGTATTTTGATACTCCAAATGCACAAAACCAAACCACCAACACCACCTCCCTTTTGCTTTTTTCAACACTTCATTAAAGCAAATAAAACTACTCATCTAATAATCACAGTTTAAAATACATTTGGCCAGGAGAGCTGGTTGTACTGACACAACTTTCAGGTAATCAAAAACACTCAGATGTTTAAGGATTCATTTTCAAACAACTCACCACATTCAAGCACATTAATTAATGTAATTGTTAATTCCCCTCCTTCCGAAGGAAAAAGTCAGTAATTTGTGAACAAAAATTGAATGAATCTGAAATGCACAGACGGGGTTCAGATGAAAGCATTATTTGTCCTGTGCATTCCCTAACTGTAACAGTTTCTATTTATGCTCTACTTCAGATATAAATGAGTTTTTTTTACAAGATCATATCTGAATTTTATTCTGCTCTCCTATGATTGCAAACCACTAATCCTTTTATACACTGCACCAGGCTGATCAGAACATAGTTTTGACAATGTAATGAAGTTGGACAACTCATACATGAACATACATATCTGCCAAGAGCTACACAGTATTATGGATTGACAGAGCAGTGATTTTAGCTCAGAAAAAAAAGAAATTGTAAGGCAGGAGAAAAGGTATGCAACTTTACTCTTTTCAGGTATTAATAGCAATGATTATTTTCATCTTACAGGGAACATTTTATCAAGTTAGAAAAAATATAATGAATCATCAATGTGACTGGCAGAGTCTGAATCAATGATACATAGGTGTAGTCTGTACAGGGAAAAATCTTGTACAAAGCAGTGGCAAGTGGGAGCCAGAATCTTTGGTATTGTGGAGGGATAACAAGGTATAGCAGTGGATTTGGAAACAATACACATAGAGGCAAATGGAACTGCTCCCTTGTATTGACAGTGTGGTAACCTGGCCTGGAAAATAAAGTTGTGTTAAAAGACTCAAGCTGTGATACCCACGCATTACCCTCATGTCAAGGATACATCTTTTGCCTTTTCTTGGAAAATCTGGCTAAATGTGTCCAAACCTTTAGATTTTTTTGAGTTTTTAGGAACTGCAATTCACATTTTAGTGAACCAGCAACATGAATACTCTCTCAATGTCCTTTTTTTGAGATCAATACAAACAGACCATCCTCCGGCTGACAAATGCGTGGCAAGTGTGGGACATCTTTCTCCCAGACTCAGAAAACTCCTGTGGCCCTTGACTGCACACAGTTTCTAAGTGAATAGCAATCAGAATTTCTATTTTAGTAACAAACTCTGCTTTAAGGGAGCTTAAATAGTAACCAGACATACCGCAATAAATATTCCACTGGTCCCATTGAAGTTGTCAATCCAACCCTGTGGAGAAGGAGAATGATTAGTGTTTCCTTCAATGATATGTTGCTTACACAGGCTTCTAAATGGTGACAGTAGTATGGTGTAGATAAAGAAGCAAGAAGACACCAGTTTAGATGGATGCCAGCTCATCTGGGACAGCTGCCAGGATGCCAACCAGTACCAGGGGATGCATTGCCTGCAATTTACACATCAACAGAATCTAAGTTTATTCTTAGAAACCACTTCTTTTCTATTCCCTGGCCTCAGGAATAAAATCTGGCTTTAAACACCACAGTGTCTTGGTGCTGCCACATTTGCTGAAAACAGCTGGAGTAATATTTACCTTTGATAAATAACATGAAGCTGTCACCAAGAGTGATTTGGTCACTGCAGCTAATTTCTAAAACAAGGAAGAAAAAAAACCCCAAAACCAAACCAAACCATACCACTCATTTTGAATCCCATCCTACTTCAGGCCAGGTAAGCTGCCACTTGTGGGAGCTGGAGATCAGAGCAGTGATGAGCTGTTTGACCTGGAACAGGTTGTGACAGCAAACAGAACTCTCTGTCTCTCCAAGATGGGGAGCTTGGCCCAGAGCCTTGGCTATATCTCAGCCATCTCTGGCACACTTCAGGCTGCATGAAAGTCAAATGTGACTTTGTGCTGCCTTTCCAATTTGTCTGCAATGTTAGGGCACATAATTCCTATCAGTATATTCAGCTTAATGAATTGTCTCATTCCAAAGTATGGCTGCATTTAATTACTGTGTGCCTGGCATTTGTACCTCAACCAGAATGCACCAGGAGTACAACCAACCCTCAGATCCCATGTTTTGAGCACAGAAACTCCCCTGGTGTGCCTGACTCCCCTGGTGTGCCCAGCATTCTGCACCATAACTATCCCAGCTCTTGTTGTTATTGTTTAAATGCGGTCTTCTCACAGGAGTTCTTCCTCAAGATGCTGAAGAAGGCTTGCTGTTCTACTCCAGCACAGGATCTTCACCTCTTCCATACATTTCCCTATGAACTTGACACCTGTTTCTCAAGACACTGCTACAAGGAGAGACAGATTCCTGACAGTACCACAGTTCCAGCTACATCCAAAGGCTCTCAGTAGGGAATTGTATATTCAGGCTTACTGGGAAAGGCTCATGCCAGCTGGCTCCCACGATGGATGGCCTGATGATAGCAATGTTCAAGTTTCCTTTCTCTTGTTGAATCAGGTACTCTGACAAGGCTTTGGTGTAGGTGTAAGTGTTGGGCCACTCCCCAAGGAGCTTGGGTGTGATGTCTTGAATGATGGATTCATCCAACCACCTACAGGAAACAAGAACACCATCATCCACCGCACAGGGAGAGAAAAATATTTGGGCAAAGCAGACCAGTGAGACAGGAATCCTCACCTGAAACAGAGGATAAACCAGCCAAAGCTATTTAAGGTTTGGATTTAAAATAGTTCAGTGGGAGAAGGCTACTTTGTCTTCAAGATGCAAAATAAACCCCAAGCTTCATGGCACAATGTCCAGCTCCAATAAAGGTACCTCTACAAACTTCCTTCAGAGCAATCTCTTGCTTGATTAATGTTTCACTTCAATCTGTAACATAAATATTGCCAGGGTCTACAGCCTGATGGAGCCCTCCAGCCTAGGAATCCAGCAGTGTTCATCCTTAGCCAACACAGTCCCTGTACACTCCCAAATATATTTCTGGATATTCCAGGTAACCTAGAGTTAAGGCAAGTTGTGTAACAAGACAGAGGTCTCAAAAGCTGGAACAATGTCCTACAGAGATATTATTCCAACAGTGGATTTCTACCATTAGTAGTGTTAAGATATTCCTTCTACCAGGCTTTCCACAGGTTTGTTCACACAGGAAACTGCTGGTGTTTAAAAAAAACCAACCAAAACCAAATCACCAGAAAAACCCAAAAGAACTCTTCCAAGTTGTTTTTTTATTTTTTGAAGATATTCAAGTACCTAATCCATCAGAAGCAGTTCTGCAGATAGCTTTTAAAAAGCAGCCCTTATCACAATGGAGCTGCAGGAAGGGCCTAACGCCCAAAGGCTCTTCCCTGGCACAGCACCAGGACCTCACAGGTCCTGCCAGCACCTGGGTCAAAGGACAAGAACTGGCTGTGCTTCCAAAGCCTTCACTGCCAGTCCCTGACAGGCTCCCAGCAGCCTGGTGTTACACCACAGAATCAAGGATTAGCTGCTATAATCCAATTTGAAATTAAGTCAACGGACTTAAGAGTTCAGTCTGAAAGGGGTGGACTCTTCCCAGGGGCACTGCAAGGATACTGCTTCCTGCAGATCCTCACTTCACCTCTCCTTGTCTTGAATTTCAGAAAAAGGCAGAGGGTCAAGGGGAGAGAAATACAATGCTGGCTGTCACACCTGAAAAACTCCTTGATTCTGTCAACCCTTCAAAAACATGGTGGCTCAGGTGGCCCAGCACTTTTCAGGTGGCTCTCATTGGGCACAGATGGGAAATTGTTGTATGAGAGAGCACTGATTCACAGGGGAGGGCTGGATGCAGCAAATATCTCAGTTTTGGAATGCGTTAAAAATCTGAAAATTTTTAGTATATAGGATTTTTTTCTTTAAATAAAAAAGCCCTATAGAGGCATAAACACCTTCCTTTGCAAGCCTGGCCCTGTGCTGCAGAAACAAGGCAGAAGAAAGCATTTAAACGTAAAATATGAACCAGGCTGAGGTTACAAGCAGCACATAATATTGACATGATTTGCAAAGCTGCTTAGGCAGCCACTGAACCTCAGGCTCTCAGCTAAACTGCTATTGTTTGAATCAGTGGAGTAGCTAATTACCAGCCTACCAAAAGGAGATGGCTATTTCTGCAGAGCCCGGAGGAACACTAAGTTCATTTGGGAATTCGGGTTAAGCTGTGTGCAAGTCTTTTTCCCCTTTTCTTTTTTTCTTAATTTTCATAATAGAGGATTTCAGGATTGCATTCTCACAGAGCAGACAGGTGCAGAAGTACAAGCAAAAGCAATTTCCCCTCACCCTCATCCTTCCAGAGAGCTACTGCATCACCTGAGGCCCTGTCCCAAGGGTACCAGCTTGCCAGGTGATTTGATTGACCAAAATTCCCATAAGGGAAGCTGAGCTGACACTTCAGCAAGGAGAACTGCTCTGTGACTTACTTGGAAGATTCTGGAATGCTAACTCACAAAAGCTGCTGCTTCGGCTCACTGCTGCATTTGCCCCTTCCTAGCAAATGATGCAAATTAAACAATTAATAACTTCTCCATTATATGCACCAAATTACTCTGCCACAGGAAAACACAACTTTCTGTGTTGATGGCTTTGCATTAATAAGACTCTTTCTTGTAAGCAATGATGGATTTATATTTTCTGCAATAACCAAGCCACATCTTCAGCCGAGACTTTGCTGTGTTCCTTACCTCAGCACACCCTTCAAAGCTGATTTCCCTCAGCTTTAGATTAAGGCAAACCATGCTTGATCCAGCAGATTATATGTTTCCCCTATTGGCCTGGCAGCACTTAGAAGTGTGACTTTTGGTTTACACAGCTTAAGCCTCAGGGTTTACTTGCAGGTTAAATATCAGAATACTGAAACAGCAAGATGTAACAGGAAGATAAAAGCTGAAAAATGAACAACTGGGAGTCCTCCTTGAGATTTCAAGTGAATAAGCATGTATCAAGCGCATGGCCAATAGCACTGTTAAATGGATCTCTTATTGCATCCAGTTGTTCAATTATCCCTCTCAAAGGACTTGCAGAGCAGCACCTTAAGACAAGGCTTGGCAGTGAAGGGAATCATCCACAGCTGGCTGATGCAAAACATAATCTGTATTTCTCCCCATTTTTGAAGGTAGTTTTTACTTCTTTGTCTACTTCCCCTCCCTCCCTTTCAAAGGTAAAATTCTGATACTTTTTACTCCCCTCTCTGAAACCTTCTGTACCCAGATATCCACACACTACTTCTTTCACTTAGATGGCAAATACTAATGGTGCATCTCAAACATCATCCTCTCTGCAGTATTTTCAAGCTAAGATATTTAAATTCTTAGTGTTTTATATGAAGCAGATCAAGTAACAACCTCTGAAGTAGCCATGCCCTTCTCCACACTTTTGACTATCAATCAGACCTGTGCTGCGGTCTTTTTTTGAATCTGAGCCATCAACACTAATTGTTTTCAGAGCTGCAAGTGATGGTAAGCTTTTTGGGACTATGAAATAGAGTATTAACAGTGATGAGCATCAAAGGACAAAAAACTGAGTCAGTGGGCAAAAAGATGACAGAGCAGCTTCACTTTTAGGGAAAAGCAGTCTATCAGAACTGGTGTTAGAGGTAGCTAAGCTCAGAACTGGCAACTGTAACTCAGCAAAGGCTCTTGAATCACAGCTGACAGCTCTGAAACCTCCATGTCAGTAAGCAGCAGCAGACAAAAAATCAGTGAAATGCTGGCTATCATCAGAGAATCATGAGAATGAGACCAGTGGTGTAATTTTGAAGCTATGTGAGCGACTGCATGAAGTTCTGTCTGACCCCCACACCTCAGGGAGCGAGTAGAGGTAAAGAACAGGTAGAGAGCAAGGACAACTAACATCAGCACAAAGAGCCATCAGCACAGGAGGAGACATTAAAAAGGCTGAGACTCTTCTGAGAGGGGAACAGAAAAGAGTATCCAGGCTGGTGTAGTCACCCTAAATAGCATCTCTCAGTGACACTCCTGAGGTAAAGATACTAAGCCAGGGAGCCCATTGCTCTAAAGCACTAAGATATTTCTCAAGTTTTTATCATGCTCCACTTACTGAATAAATGATAAATGATTGATGACTAGTATCTGGAAGTAAACATACCCAAGAATATGGGCTACTGGAGAAATTAAAATAGGAAAAATAGTTTGTACTAACTTCCCTGGAGTAGTGCTTAGACAGTTAAAGTATTTCTGAAGTCAAACTTTTTTTATAAAAAAAATAAAAATATTTTAAAAAGGCAGCAGTTCTCTTAGTGGGCATTAATCAATTTCATCTTCCATTACCCTAAATCAAGACAAATAAAGATTTTATACCAGCTCTTTGGGTTAACAGATCACAGATCAGTTGCTTATATCACCCCTAAAAAATTAATGAAAACACAGTAACAGTTGTGGGAAAATTATTTTAAGGAGAATGTCTCCTGGGACCTTCATCATCTAATTTTGTTATTCTTTCTAATTATTCTTTATTTTGGTAAATTCAGCTAATCAAGATTTTTTTATTGTTTCATCAAAGCCCTGTATTCCTGTCCAGGTTGAGAGGACATAGCCTCATGCTGTGCCAGGAGAGGTGGAAATCAGGAAGATTTTCTTCATTGAAAAGGTGGCCAGGCATTGGAAGGGGTTGCCCAAGGACAACCTGTAAATGTTCAAAACCCCACTGTATGTTTCATTCTGTGCTCTGTTTTTGTTGACAAGGTGATGATCAGTCAAACCTTGTACTTGGTGATCTTAGAGGTCTTTTCCAACCTAAATGATTCACACTGAAATGTCTAAAGTAGCCTCTTTCTTACTCATCCCCATATAACTCCAGTTAAATACCACAGGATTTCTGAAAGAAGTGGAAACAACATTGGGAAGCTGAAAAGATAAAAGAAATAAGGTTTATGAAAAAAATCAGTTCGTACTAAGGCAGCAGCAGAGCTGAGTGTTACAGAAAGCAGCAACTTCACTCCTGGCAGAAAATACCCTCCTGCAGAACTTAATACTGGACTCTCATGAAATCAGAGTCTTTAAAAAAACACAAAGAAACAGCAGTAGAAACACCTCTGAACAGAAATTCCACCCAATTCTGTGAACAGCTTCCAGGTCTGCTGCAGGATGAAGGGAAGCCAGCACTGCAAGGGGCAATGCAGTTCCTACTTACTCTACTAAATCAAAGAGCTTCTGGGGCTCGGCTGGGGGTGGGTAGATGATCTCCTCGATGCACTTCCGGACGCAGTTTGCATAGGCAGTGGAGATGTGGATGAAGGCCTCGAGATTCTGCATCTGCCGGGCCAGCTCGAGGAGCCGCTGTGTGCCCATCACGTTCAGCTGCAGGGCATGTCTAAGGAACGTAGGGGAAACAAGCAAAAGGCATTTCACTGCAAAGAACGTATGAAGGCTGAGCCTTACCCAAACCTCATCATGGAAAGGGAAGTCAGGAAGGAGCAGGGGACATGGTGGAGCAGAAAATGTCAGTGAAATGCAAGTGTGAAACCAGCTTTGAAAGCAATGCTGTTGGATTCGCTGTTCTGAACACTGAGTGTCTCTCAAGTATTTTTACTCAATTTGAAAGGGTGACAAGTAAGACTTCACTAACATCTCTAAATGTGACATGTTGGCCACCCGTCCCTGGAATATGTATTTCTAACCCCTCTTGGTTAGAAACGGCATTACGGTTCCTATGGCACATGTTCAGTGTTCTCTGGAGGGACCACTGCTAAACCAGATGAACACATGGTTTCATAAAGCAGAAAAGGGTCCTTGGGCCCAAAAAAGCCCAGATTCATAGCATTATAGAATGACCTGGCTTGGAAGGGACTTCAAAGATCATCCAGTTCCACTCCCTGCCATGGGCAGGGACACCTTCCACCAGACCAGCTTGCTCAGAGCCCCATCCAACCTGGCCTTGGACACTGCCAGGGATGGGACACCCACAACTGTTCTGGGAAACCTGTGCCAAGGCCTCACGACCCTTACAGCAAGGAATCTCCTCCTAATATCTAATATAAACACACTCTCATTTAGTTTAAAGCTGGTCATAATCAAAGAAGACAGAATTAGAAATAACAGCTTAAGTTCCCAAGTAATGGGGACAAGAACTGATAAGTGTAAGAGAAAGAATGTCCTGGTTAGCAAGGCTGACCTTCAAGCACTCAGCATAGCCAGAAGTTGTCCTAGAGACAATCTGCAATAGATCAGCCAGCAGACTCTGTTGCATGCTGTGTACTGGAATAGAGACACTTTGCCTCCCAGAAGGGAGAAAGCTCAGGAATATGCAATCAGCTCAGTCCAGGGGTAGAAGCTTTCAAAGACATATACAGTATTAGGAATTATGCCATCAAGCACAGTGTATGCTAAAAAAACTTAATTATGTTGAAGAGAAAATGTGAAAGTCCAAAGGAATGAAAACATCAGAAGAGTACAATCAATATTTGGATCACTGTATCTAAAGCTAGAGATACTTTTCCTTTTACACACTGTTATTAAAGGAAAGCATTTTCTGTAGATTTCTATTTTCTCCTGTCCTTCTAGCAGGATGAATATTTCTACTTGAATAACCCTTCAGACAAAAGTTACTTTTCCATGCACATTTCTGTTTGACTGCATCCCTTCAGAGAAGTGGAGAACAGAACTGTGCTCATAATATGGGCCTAGGACAGATTACTGCTGAATTGCTCAGAGCTCCTGTAGGCTTCAAAGGGAGTATCATCTAACCCTAGTGGTTTGCTATTTTTTTTGTCATTATTTTTGTCATTATGTCTTTATTTTTTTTCTATTTCTGTTAAAACAGCATCTATTAATATTTTAATATAGCACAATTTCTGAGATTTCTGCCCTCAAGAATTCCATCTGGAGAATTCCCTAAATATACTGCATGTTGATGCCAATAATTCATTTAGTGTCTCCATTGCTACTTTTCCAGTATCTTCACAGCAATGCTTTTGTTCCTTCCTTATCTAGTGGTTTTATATATTCTGTTGTAATCTTGGAGCTTCTGCCATGTTGAAAAAATAATTTTATTTGTGTCATCATCAAGTTCCTGCTTGAAATTCTTAACTGAGCAGCAATATTGTGCTTTCACACTTGCTAAAACTTTTATCCATCTGATATATTTTATTATTCAGTCAGGAATAATTTGAGTTGAAGAACTTCTCCTACTTTGCCTTCTAATCATCATTTTCCTTGTTAGAGAGATTTTGACAGATCACATACAATCAGCCTTTAAATAGTATCTACACTGCCTGCAAGCTCATGACCGTTTAAACTTTTAACTTCTTTCTAGCTATCCTCCCTATTAAAAGTATGGTTTCCTTGAGATGTTTCATGCCACTGAGACTTATTTTTAAAGTGGGTTTATTTGTGCATTGATTTAAGTACATTTATGGCTACTTACATATTGGCTCAAGATTACATCAAGAGCTGCTTCCTTTCTGGTGTTTCTCCAATTAGTTGTTCTAGAACGCAAATATTTATGGTGGACATAGTGGATATCTCCTTAGCCCATGAGCAAATAAAGATTGATATTACAAATTGTGTGTTCTACTATCACAGCTTTAGTGTTTATCAAAAGAAATATGAGGATCTGGCAATGCAGATCATCCATCTGTGCTGAACTGGACAATGGACACTTACACATTTAAGCTTGTTTCAGTGGCATTTCTGTGTTTTTTCTTAATGGAAAAGCCTGCCTGGACAGGCACTCCCAAGGGAACTCCTTCAGAAACCTAGAAACCTAGCACTTATTGTAAACAGTTAATTGCAATGAGAGCTGGGTGTTTTAAAGGTTGTGATGGGCTGTTTTTTCAAACCGCAGCTCATTTCCCTCTCCAGCTACTCAATGACAAAGAAAGGCCACTAACAACACCAGCTTTAGAGACAGACACAACACCGTTTCACTTCAAGCTGTCTCCAGCTCTGGCAAAACATCTCCCTGATGGCCTAAAGCACCTATTTCCCCACTCCAGTTTTAGGTCATACTTAACTCCCTTATAGTATTACAACCCAATCCTGTAGTTCTTCCTTCTGTTCCCATGGGACTGTGCCAAGAAAGCTCCCAGAGCATACCCCCTGCATATTCAGCACAGAACCACAGGGAGCACGAACATGGAAGTGGGAAATTAGCAGTGCAGCCATGCAAGGGATGCTCTGGACAGTGCCATGGTGCACCCTGGATCACACTCAGCAAACACAGAAAAGCAGGACGTACTTGAGGGGTTCGTCAAAGCGAACTGTGGCTGCACAGTGGAAGACAACATTGACCCGGGTCAGAAGCTCCTCCTCGTCTTCAGCACTGATGGCCAGCTTGGGCTGAGTGAGTTCAGCATTAATAGGCTTAATCTTCTCATGGAAATTAGGGCAATCTTCTCGGACCCTGTCAAAGACCTTGAAGCACAAACAGAGAGAGATCAGGTACAGAATTAGGCTGCTGAGATCGCTTTGATTAGCAGCCAGTCTAATTACATCAATCAATGCAACTGGCACAAAAGAGAATTCCTGTTTGGAGGGATACAGGTGAGATGATAAAACAGTCCATTCACTTGTTCCCTCCCAAGGGAAACAGAACAAAAATATGGGGGTAATGCACTGCTCTGAAGAGATTAATGAATCTTCTCTGCCACCACTCATTTCCTCAGACAGCCACCAAAATTCCTCTGCATCCACATCTCCTGCAACCACTTGCTACTTGACCTCAAGGGCTGCCCACAGGGCCAAAACAGGAGCTGAAGAGCAGGAGGGCAGAGTATGAAGTGGGAAAACCTGTGCAGCTTTAGACTCAGGCTAGATGGTTCTACAAAGGACTTGCAGTGAGGAGAGGAACTGGGCACAGTCTTGCTCCTCCCTCCTCCTCTCTTCCTTTGCTGCTCCTTGTCAACTGTCACTCTTCGTTCATGTCTGAGGAGTCCAGGATCTGCTTTTTGGGATGGATGGGGCATCTTAATAATCTCCACTGCTGAAGCTGCTGAGTGCCACCAGCACTTTTGCAAAACTGAACATGTGTGCAGCTGGTTGGCCTCTCAAGCTGTCTTCCAGCCCTTTTTTTCTTACAAGTATAATCCATAGATCATATGACTCAAAGACACATTTCTGCATAATTATATTTGAGCCATTTCAACTGAATTAATAGAAACTGTTAAGTACAAAAAGATTCTTCCTTTTTTCTTTTTTTTTTTTTTTTGGGNGGTGGGGGGGAAGAGATGTGGGGGTTGGAGTGAAGTGGCATGTCATTTCTACCAAGAAAGGTAGAAACAATAGAATGGAATGGCTGTGGGATCTGAAGCAGTATAATCTAGATTCCAAAGGATAATCACACCTCCAAGGCAACAAGTCTACAAGACAGGAACACCTAATACTGAGAGAGATTATTGAGGGATGCAAAGGATGAAATACACCACCTTTGGACACCTTTAAGAGCTGTCTGGGTAAGAAGTGCCAGGAAAGGGAGGGAACAGCTGAACCTGCCTTGGGGCAGGAGGATGGACCAGCTGACTTTTCAGTAGCTCTGTGGTTTTGGGCTGTCTCCCCTCCTCTGTAGCCTACACACCAGTAACACCGAGTTTGGAAATACCTTCACTACCATGGCCTCTATTCTTCTTAGAGTTTCTTCTGCCTTTGATGTGCCCAGTGCTTATGTATGAGCAGAAATTGTGTGACATAAATTAAACATACTAAGAGACACGTGAAAGATTAAATTGATCCTAATAGCAGTATTTTTTGTCTGTTTGTTTGACTAAAGGATTATCATCTTTCTGCTTATCTGACAAGCAAATCTAGATAAACCTTGAGGTTCTTAGGGATAAAGAGGTGATAAAAGAATCATTAGCCTTCCCCACTATGCACCACACTCTGTACTTATTTTAAATTCCCACACAGCTGCACATCCTTTATAAACACAAAACTTTAGCCCAAGACAAGACAAAGCCATTTCACTGTTCTCAGCTGCACTTGAGTGCACACATCTTTCATCAGTGTGGCTAGGCCAGAAAATAGATCTCTAGAGAGAGTTATTCATGGGCAAAGGTGTTGGTGAGAGCTGGCTGGACTGTAGGAACTGAATTCCCAGGCACCAACAGTCCTAATGTCTGCATGTTTTCTAATAAGATGCTACACTGGCTCTCCAAATACGCATCATCTCCTGAGAGATGCCAGCAAACCCTGATGGGACATAAAATGGAAAAGTTTCTCAGAGAACACACATGAGACCAAGTCTATCTTGTGTGACTGTCAGGAATATTATTTTGCATTTGTTTGTTCTGTTGCAAAGAGGGTGCAAAACACTACAAAATGAGAGTTATTTTCCACTTGTTTAGCATAAATAATGCAAAGGCAGAGAAAGAATGAATCAGCCCTTTCTCCATTTCAGTCACGGCATATAAAGTAAGAGTAGTATTTCTGCAGTGCCAGCCACTGACAGCTAAATTCTTCTTACATCTCCTCCTGACATTCCTGCTGCAGATAATCTCCCCTTTGGCTTCTGTGCCTGCTGCTACCACGTGCCACTCAGCTGCTGCAGTTTTTCATCCTCTCCAATGATTCACTGCATTCCTCTGAAAGATGAAGGCAATTTCCAAATGCAAGCATACAAGTCAGCACAGTGCTTTGGAAACCTTCTGCACCACAGGAACATTCAGTACATTGTCACCATTAAATCAGATAACGGGAGCAGATGTTTATTCAAAATCTGCTGCTTCTTTTATGGAAGCTGAAGGGTTCAGATTTGTCAGTGCTTTACAGGGAAATGAGGGAAGATTTAACAGCAAAACAAATGCAGCTTATTTTATACTGCTTCCTGCAGTTCAAGGAGTACTTAACATAAAGATGATGCTTAGTCTGAAGGTAAACTGTAATTGCATCTCTAAATTCTGATGAACTCACAAAGAACATAAATAGTAAATCCCCAGTAACTGTGTGAAGCCTAAGGATTGTTCTGTGTTTTCTTTTTAGAAGCCATCAGCCAATATAAAATAGTCAGTGGACTGGCTTGATGTACTGTTGAAATTACAGAAAAGACTGGCCAGGTCAGCAGCACTTCTGAAGGGATACAGGAATTGCCACAAAATTACAGTGAAGAGAAAGGAAAGGCCTTTGACTTCAAGTTGTCCAATATGAATGAAACTGAGAGTGAAATCAGTTACAACTTTACCCTGATTTCATTGTCTTTTTGAGCATCCTAATGCTGCTGTCTTCATTTTTAACCTCAAAACAGGATGTAAGTTCAGCATGGGCTGTGCGCTGCCCCTCAACAGAGGGGAAAATTTCTTATTTCTCATTTTGTAATCAGGCAATTCCCATTTATAGTACTAATCACATCTCTGTGTTTTCATTATACATTGTCAAAAATGTGGAAACAGGACATCAGGAATTTCTCCCAACATTCTAGTTGAGTGTGTCTGATGGACACTTTCCCTATTCCTCCCCTCCTAAAATCTGACCTCCCTTTCCAAATGACATCTGCAGTTCTTGGTGTTCCCTGCTCTTGCCTTAAAGCATGTAATAATTCAGAAAAGTTTCTGCCTACTAATCCTTCAACCAGAATTTTTTCCATGCCACAAAGATACAAAAACCTCAAAGAAAGGGCAAATTGCACATCTCTGGAACAGCACAGCTGAAAAATAAAGGAATCACTGAACACTGCAAAATGCCAAAGGCTTCACATCTTAAGAGGCATTTTCAGTGAAGCAAATACAAACTAATGAAAAGTAGAGTGCCTAAGCCATGGTCCACTTTAAAAAAGTAGCTTGCATGAGTTTAGTCTTGTCAAAGCCTTCTCAAAGGCTTGGGTGGCCCGTTCTTTTTTGTACAGCACTCCTGGATCTCTCTCTACCCCATTAGGCACTGGTAACTGACCCAGAAAGCATCAAGTTTTTAAGTGTGGCCAAGATGGGCAACCTTTTTTCCTCAGGTGTGTTTAATAGGTGCCAGGAAATCAGGCTTCTCTTGGAGGATTGGTAACTTACATTACAACATGAACATTTCAAGGCATTACTGTATGACAACCTTTAAAATGGAGAAAATCTAGAGAATTTCCACAAAATGGAACTCATATGCAATGAACCAATGAGAACACTAAGACTGATAGAGCTCAATTAAAAAAAAAAAAAAGAGAGAAGAGAAAAAGACCCCTCAAAACAGGTAAAAAGCTTCCATCTCTCAGATAAAGAAATGGAAAGGATTGCTTAGCATGATTCAGGAAAATATATGCAAGACTTGCTCCTTGTAAAGGAAATATATAATTTATCCTAAGAGAGACACAAGCCAAGGGCAAGAATGAGGGCAAAGAATTTCTTCCAAGAAAAAGGTGTTCACTGGCTATGTGGAACAATTTTAAACCCAGGGTGCTTGAAATCCCTCTTATGTAAAGAGCATTGGTGCACAAATGCAGGGGAACATATAAATACACAAAATAACACCCCCCAGGGTGTGCATCCATCCCTCGGTGATTTCAATGACAGCATCATAAATACACAAGTGATCATCACAAATTTAAACTACTGAAAGTCATGGAAAAAACTCTAAAAAAAACCACCTAATGCCTGCAGTTTAGTCTTGCTGAAAGAGTTTATCACTTGTGTTTGCTATTGATAAAATCCTCCAATACATTTAAGGAAGGAAAGTACACAACTATTTCTGAATTGCCATTGTAACAAATTTGAGATAGAACTTGTCAGCTTCAAAGTAATTATCCAGCAATTAATCTTTAGCCTGGTAGATTTCCAGCAATAAACACCAGGACTATTCAGTCAAGAAATGTGTGAAAATGCAGATCGGGAAGCTTTAATTGGGATACAGCCTTTTTTTCTCCCCCTTTTTGCACTCTCTGCCTCATTTCCTCTTCAGAAAATTGCCTTTAAGTACAGTGCTTCTCAAGGCAAATAAAGCATAATTCATCTCTTCAGCTGGAAACCAGGCAGCAGAGCATTCCTCATTACAGAAAAACAATTGGCTTATGCTTCAATCCAGAGCTATTATTCTCTCCTGAGTAGAGCTAATATAGTGGAAATACAGGACCCACAACCAAAATCTAGTAAACAAAACAGCTGATTATTTAAAGATGAAGACTACAGAAAGAAAGAGAGGGACAGAAAGTTCCAATAAAGGTCAGCGAAGTATATATATGTATATCCAGCTATTTGGGATGAGGTTTTGAATAGCCAGTTTCCTTGAAAATTGGCTGCTGACAAAGCCTGCTGTTTTCTAGAAAGAATACTCAAATTACACAGCAGTGAATCTGGAACACTTTCCAAGTCAGATGCTGTGGACAGGAGCATGAGGGATTTGAGAGACATGGAAAAGCTTTCCATAGTCTCTAGTGCCATCTTATAGGTGTGTGGACAACTCATGGATAGAACAAGAAGTTTCCTAATGTTTATCACAGATCTTCCTGGTGCTCCTGCGTGATACTTTGAGATCAGCATCAATGTTTGATGGGGAAGAATGTAAGTGCAGGGAAGAATGGCAAAACTTGGAGCTTTTCCTACAGGAACCACTGAAAACGTTTCTTCCCACACATCTCCTAGGACTGTTTTCTTTCTCATCCTTCTCTGTAACTATGCCCCCATGAGGCCATGCGTCAACAGGAGTCAATAGCTAAAGGATGTCAGCAGTCACAACTGGAGTCAGATCCCTGTGCCCTTCCTCAGTTCCTGCCTTGCAGAATTGATTACCACAGGGTTTGCAAATCACTGTATGGACTTGGAAATACCAGTAAATATAAAGTTATCCAGACACAGGGTCTATACCTCCTTTTCCATACACATTGCTTTCAATCATAGATCTTCCAAGCTCCACTGCCAGATTTGCTTGGACACCAGGGAACTTCAGGAGTGTTTGCTGAGTTCCTGAGGATAACCAGCTGGGACTAAGGGCTGTGTCAAACTTCTTGCGGATGTCAGAAATTGCCAAGAAAGACTTGGAAAGATATTTAAAGACATTACCAAAAATTACTTTCCCATTTGAGAGCATATTGGCTGTCACATAGACACACAGAGGAGGCAGCACTGTACAAAACAGTGTTGGGATGCAATTTCATATTTTGCTTCAAGGACAAAAACATCTGGGCCATTGAGCTCCTAGGAGTGTATCTGGGCAAGTCTTGAGATGCAGTCTTCTGAACTTTGGTCCTTCCAAAGAGCTCTTCCAAAGGAATGGCAGCCTAGGGTGGGTGTCCTGCACTTCCTCACCCTGTCCTCCTTCTGAGGCAGAAAGCAGAGAACATCACCATGAAGAGGATCAGGGGTAAAGTGGGCAGCAAACTGCACCTTAACTAAAATGGTAAATGGAAGTAAAAATCCTTTGATGTCACGCACAGCAGAAGCTGAACAAATCAAGACAAATGCATCAAATATTTAAAGCTACTCAAATAAGAGACAGAGATTCTTCAAGCATTGCAGTGAGAGGGCACTCAAGTGTAGAGAGTTCAACAGCTGGGAAATGAGTACAGTAGAACAGTAATTCACTCTTCTAGAATGAACTCTGCTAGAAGAGTACCAGAAAAAAGAACAAGTCACTGGTCACAAGTGAGGAGTTAGCCCGGTCAGGAGCTAGCCCAGAACCAGGGCTTTTCCCAAACAGATATCCTACCTGCGGCCATGATGTCTTGGAAGGTACAAAAGGTTTCTGGCATGAGCGGGAGCCATTTCTTGCCAGCTGGTCTCAATGACTGAAAGTCGTGCCAAGACTACTGAATTTATAGATGTGTCAAACAGTACAATCGATTAGAGAATGAAGTTTTGCAGGAGGTTCCTGGAATGCATTGATGAAAACTTCCTTCTCCAAGTGATAGAGGAGACAGTGAGGAGAGGTGCTGTGCAGGACCTCTTGTTCTCATCAACAGGTTCAGATGGGATATTCTTGGAAATTCCTCCCTGTGAGGGTGGGAGGCCCTGGCACAAGTTGTCCAGAGCAGTTGTGGCTGCCCTGTGCCTGGAAATGTTCCAGGCGATGTTGGACAGTGCTTGGAGAAACCTGGTATATTGGAAGGTGCCCCTGCCTATGGCCACTTACTGGGATGATTTTTATGGTCCCTTCCAACCAAAGCCATTGGATGATTTTGTGATTTACCTAGGATAATTTCTCATTTCAGCATTTTTCTTTTGTGCTCACATCTGACACAAATATTTTGGTTGCCTTATGTCATCCCACATATATTTTTGTTAGCTTCATCATGAAAACATAATTTTTTGAGTGGTACCTAAGAGAAAATCCCGAAGTTGGGGTACCCCAGCCTGTTAAATACCTGTCTTTTTTCTTTCCTATCACTTAACTGGGACCATATTCCAACAGTCAGGCTACAGGCAGCACACACAGTGAGAAAACAAATGGGAAAATCCCTGAGAGATTACTGGAAGCTAATGCAATTTAGAAGACTGATAGGAAGAACAGGGACACTACTAGAAGTGAGGGCCTTTGTGAAAAAGAGACCAACCCAGTGAAGAAGAAAACAGTTGATATTCTAAGAAAACATCTAAGAAAGGATGTCTTAATCATCGTAAACCGATTTTCTGTAGTGTCACTATTCCAAGCAAGCAAGGAAGTAAAAGAGTTACAAGTAATCCTTGATTTCCACCCAAGGAGCCTTCAGCTTAGGGAAATTAAAACTTCTTTAAGAAGATAGAACCATCTGTCCAAATTGAGTCAGCTACTTACAGCACAGTCTGGCTCTGCAAGTACCCCTGCTACTGGAGACAAACTGTAACCAATGCCTCTGATTGTGGCCAGTTCTCTCAAGAAACCATAGAAACCTTTTGGATATGGTTGCAGAAGCCCCTCTGGAATCACAGCTCAAACATTCTCTCTGAATCCAGCTTCTTTGTTTGCTATTCAAAATATGGACTTCTTTTTAATAATGCTTGGCTCAATTAGTTCTACCCATAATGAACATTCTTAAAATTCACCAATTCCTGGCCATGGGTTGAAACAAAACCAAAAAAAAGTTATTAAAAAAATCAATTCCACTGAACTTTGTCAAGTTATCTGGATGTAAGGAAAAGGCAGAGTTGTCCCAGGAAGTCTGTAGCAGCCTTTAGGCATACAGACTCCCTTTTCCAATTGCTCGGGTGTCATCAAGCAGGAGGTGTTGTCTTGTTTCACAACAAAGATACCTGTTGTCAGGAGGGCCATTTCCCGTCAGCCTGCAATAGTAACACGTCTGCCAGGAGCAGATGTCGTTCACTTCCCCATACAAAGATCAGAGCGTTGCCACAGATGGCTCAGCTACACCCTCTGAAGTGTTTCTCTCTCTCCTGCCATTGCAGTTGCAACCCACTAGAATGTTCTGACAGGCCTGATGGTAAAAGACAAGTCAGATGACGTTTCACACACCCAGCAAGATTGTTCCTCTTCAAGGCAGAGAAAGATGAGTTTTGTCTGCAGTCAGGTAGGACTTAGTCTGTGTTTTGTTGTATTATTTTGGTTGTGTGTTTTTTTGTTTGGTTTTTTTCCTTGTTGTTTTTGGTTTGGTTTTTTGCTTTTTTTGTTATTGTTTGGTTTGGGGTTTTTTTAACAATAGAGAAATCCAAATATTTTAGTATGGAAAGAAACACATACACATTTTAAACAGTATCAAGAAAGCCATATCAAGTGTCCTTAAGCCAGGATCAGGTTTTAGCTTGCTCTGGCACCCCAGAGACTACTGAATCAATAAGCCTAACTTATCATCTCTGGCACTCTACTAATTCTTCCAGCTAAAGCCAGAATGTTAAAAATTTTCTGAGCACAGGAGTTTTGGCTTGAGACATCCTTCACGCTGACATGCACTTCTCAATACATCTATCAAGAGAAACGTTACTTTTCTCTGCAAGTTTATTTTCAACTCATACTGCTTCCAAGGGAAGCCAAAGAGGATAATCCATGTAAGCTGAACTGGAATTCATGCTCGCTGCCTTTAGCTTCCAGCTCTAGATTGCACATGAATTTTATGTTACCCAGTCCATACAAGGCAGAAAAGTGAACACTCGGGCTAATTATGCTTCAGGTGTAACAAATCACTTGACCACGTATCACCAGAATGAGCAACATTTCCAACCAGGCTGAACTGTGCAGGGCCAGAAGTTAAATTTGATGATCCTTGCAGGCCCTTTCCATCTTGGGGTATTCTGTGATTCTATGAACAACAAAAAGCTGTTTGTACACAAAGCTTCCCCATCCGTCTGAGCAGGGATTACCAGTAATGAGCCTGTGTCCTTGGCTGTGGTCCCATGAGGTTATAAATTCCTTTAATGTTTTAATCTACTGGTGAAAAAACCCTGGTGGAAGGAGTGGAGGAGAAACAAACAGAACATGCCCCAACCAACCATCCTGAGGTACTGAAATGCACCTGCCACCCCACACAAGTAAGAAATACACAATGTTTGAGAATACTACTTGCATGAGGCGATACTATATATCCTAACTACGTATTTAACTGAGAGTACAGATCATTTCTCCACCTGTCCTGCTGCAGTTGGTAGAGGCAGCCTATTGGTCTTCCAGATTCCTGGGGAGAAAAAACCCCAACCCAATACTGAAAGATCTGCCCCAAACTATGTGGTTATAAAGTTAGGATCTCTAGGGCATACAGTACAACTAACTACCACAGTAATATAAGGTGTATGCAGGAGGTCGTGATGGAGCACCAAGAAATGCATCTCCTGAGAATGAGCAAAGTGATTAAAACGGCTCAAGGACAAGCTGCAGGAGCATAAAACCAGAGTGTGACAAATTGGTTACTCTGGTGCTGTGTTATGCAGGCTATACACAAGAGGAGAAACTGCTTGTGCTTAATTAGACCTGGGTAGAAGAGTCAAGACTAAAATAAAATTGTCTTAGTGAATAAATATGGTAAACAATATGATGCCAGCATGAACTGGATGCTGGCAGGGGAGTTTTGTGGTACAAAGTCTTCAAAGTCACCTGTACCCAGGCAAGCATGTAAGTAAAACTATACAAATCAAGACTGCCTGAATAATAGCACTGACAAAATCCACCGAAATTGAGTATGAATACAGCAGTAATGGGACCAACTAGCAGAAGTAACTGGGGACAGACTGTCTGTTTCGAAGGAGTTTGAACAGAGAAAAGTGAAGTGCAAGTGTGGCCCAAAAACCAAACATCCCAAAACAGAAAACAGGAAATAGGAATATATAGAATCAGGGACAATATAAAAGAGGACAGGGCTTTTTTTTTTTCTTCTGGTGTGGGGGCACCTACAAATGGTAATGAATCCAAGCCCACAGTGATGTTGAAAAGACCCGTACTGGATAAGCTGCTGGAGCTTCCATCATGTCTTCATCTGAAAAGACCTGGTGTGAGACAGTGGAGAAAGGGGGGGAGAGACTTGAAGGGGTTAGGGAGGTAGAGTTATAACTCAACAGAAGTTGGATGTGATTCATAATAATTATAATGATAATTAGTAGCTTTATAGTTGTGTGTGCTTTTAGATTAGTTATCATTTAATAGCTTTATTACTCACTCAGCAGTGTATTGCTTAATTTAATATTATCATAATCTCTTAATTCAGGTTGTGTCTCAAGCCTGGACCCTGAAGGGGAGAGCCAGGCTCGTAAGGTAACCTATGGCTATCAGCTTTGGCTCACCAGCCTGAAAGACCAGCTCTATCCTTCAATCAACAGGGACAGCCTTTAACCCACCTCCAGCTGGATGCTGAGCCTCACACCCAACCAGGCTCTGTCTCTATCCTTCCAACAAATCATACCTGTAATTCCAAAGCATTTGTAACAGAATGAGAAAACACTAATCTTGGTGTTCTTGGATTTTCTGTGCTCAGCTCACGACATTTCTGCTTCTCACACGTGTATCAGAAAATGACAAGCCTACTGGTGTGTTTTGATCTAAGAGAGATTCTGGAATTGTTTCATGGTGTCATCCCTGTCAGCCTGAGGGAACCACAACAGCACAAAAAGATCTTCACCACTGAAGTTGTAATTGTGATGGGGGGACTTCTGTACTCCACTGGCACTCCTCCTTCTTCTGTCCTCCACCTTCCTCTGTGCTTTTTGGTGTTCATCAAAAGAACCATTTTTGGTGCTGCCATACCACTGAATCTCCACCTGTCTGGGACCCCTTGTACCACCCACAAGTCAGGGTCACCTGAGCAGCTGTAAGGGGTGCCCAAGCAGGAAAGGAGAAATACTGCTGTGCTGCAGCTGCAGAAAATGACCTCTGAAGAGGCACGTGCCCCAGTGGTAAATGTGTGCTTTGTATTCTCCAGAAGTATTCGAGTTAATGGCCAAGTATCTCACGTAGATTGTTCTAACTGCAGAGATATGCTGCTTTCAGACTCATTTTCACAGCAAAAAGGTTTTAGCTCACCAGGTCAGCAGAACTATGAGGAAAGGACAAGAAAAATCCTAGTCCATGCAATTTTCCTTATGTGGAACATTTTATGGCAACTCATCCCTTTCAAACGAAAGGCATTCAGTTTTGGTATCTTCTCTCTGGGGATAATAGCACAGCTATTATCTCCCCATCATTTGCCCAATTCATCACTCAGAGAATTTCAATTTTGTCTAATTCAGAGAATAAAAATGTACTAAACCAAGAATATCTTCTTCCCTTTTACACTGGAAGAGATGACTCTCCAAAACACTCAGTTTCCTTCCCTCCCACAAGCCTAAAAGCATCTCCTGAAAAGGTTAAATTTATATAATAATACCTGTTCATAACTCTGAATCAAGAGAAATAAGTAATATGCAACACTGACAATTCTGGAGTTATCTGTGTCCTATAGGGTATGAAGATCAGTGATGCACCACCACAGGAACAGCAGCTCAGGAGATTATCTCCAAGATTAAAGCCCAATTCCAAAAGGATGCTAATCTCCATTCAGCACTGCAGTCATGGAAATCTGCATTTCCTTGCATGTTGCTCAAAAGACCTTGCCAGTTTAGGAATGATTTTACTAGGACTGATTCCATTTCTAAAACACTACTTAGCCCTGAAGTTTAGTATCAGTTATTGTAAGAATGGTTTAGAGCATGCACAGTCATTTATTTTAAAAACGGACATTTTTACTGTAATGCCGAGGGGAATGAGAATTTAAGTCTCAGACTGCTTAGCACTGCTTCTATTAAACCCAAGTGAAACTCTGCCTTGTCTGCTACATTTTTAGTAGCAGCAGCAGAGTATCCCAGACTACTGGTTAACATAAGAGGTTGGGAATTCCCTGCAACATTGTAGTCAGTCCTAAACTGAAAAGTTTCCCATAGATATGGACTTCTAAATAATCTCTGCTGTGCTGGGTCTGCAGGTCAAACAGACCTAAAATTGCATTTCAATCATACAGCAATGAAAGAAGTCCTGAAAAAATACTGTCATATAAGAAAGGGCTACTCCATTGAACCACTTTCAGATGTCATGCTGAGAAAATTGAGATGCTAACTCCCAGTAGAATCCAGTGGGATTGCTAAACACCCTAAAAATGAAACATCAGCATATCAAATGGCTGACAAAGAGCTCTTAAGAGATTATTTAGGACTAGCCCACAGTCCTGGGTACTTCTTTTGTAAAGGAAAACCTGTTTCATGGGGAGAGACTTTAATCCACCCACTCAAAAATTTTTCAGTGTTGGTCACGAAAGTCGTTATCAGTGCCAATAATTAAACCATGACCTTTAAGGGATAAGTCTGTTTTTATCAACACAAGTGGACTGAAATGAGCTTAAGTGAAGAATTTGTCCTTTCCAAATGTACGCTTTGGTGGCTCTTCCACCCTTAATGGTTTCCACCTTCAAGTAGGCAGACACAAATGTTTCTCCAAGTTTCTCCAAGTGCAGAATTCTTTTCTTTCATTCTGAGTTTTGAATGCCTGGTTTTCTGCCCTCTTGTGCTCAAGAGGGCAGAAATACATTATTTATATATTAGAAATGCTAAATACATTAGCATTTTAAGAAGAAACAGCTTAGAGAATCCCTTCCAAAAGAGAGCTATTAAAAAGCAATTTCTTCACCAGGGAGAAATACCACTGTCAAACATACAAGAGGCAGCCTTGCTTCATTGTTCGTTTTTGCATTTGTATTATGGTTATTTTTCCTATTTCTGTTCATCAGAAAATCAGCTTGATAGATTAATTCTTTTTTGAGATTCGGTCTTAGTCACTGGAGTCTGTTCACCAAGAACCATCTGTTCCCCAAGATTTCCCTCCCACACACCATGGCAGAATTACGCCTACAACCAGTTTCTTCTATTAGGAAAGAAACAACTGTAACAAGCTGTGTGACATGAGTCCCCAGTGAGAGGACACAAGAACTCATAACTTTGTTCATCATTATTATAAAGCAATACCTATTGCTTAAGGACTGACCCTGGAGGGTAACTGAACCTATCTACCCCTTCCCTCCCACTCTCTTGCTACAGTACCAAAAGGTCAAGACCTGTCCAAGAAGTGGGAATGGTGAACAAGTGGATGATGTCATGGCAGCCTTTCTTCCCCTCCCACAGCCTGGGCCCCACTTTCATGGAGTGTGTTTATGTGTGGCTTAGGGGTGATGCTCCTCAAATTCCTTCCTCTGTCTCCAACCTTTTCATGATCATGCAGAAGTCTCCTAATCTTTCTGACTCCGACTCATCCCATCTACCTTACCTAAGTAGGTGACTGGGAGAGTTTAATCAGATTAAACTGAACAAGCTAACAGATCGATTATAAAGGTGTCACCTCACATCAAATCCATGACATCTGCCAAATAACAGCAATGAAGTAGGAGCCTCATCCAAGTGCAGGACACAGGCAGAAGCTGGACTGCAGCCCATACCAGGCATTCCAAGACCAGGATCAAGTGCACCCTGGGTAGCTGTCACCTCCGCTTCTGTCACTCAAGCAAGAAGCCAAATTGCCAAATTGCAGTGGAGAGAGCGAGTAAATACATGCCTTGCCTTCCACAGGAACGACTCTCATGGGAAGGACTGAGAAAGGGAATTGCTGATTTCAGGTTAAAGACAGCTTCCCTCTCACAACATTTCCCCTCAGCCTAAAGTGACCTGCTGAACCAACTCCCTGGAGGTGTGCTGCTGGCCTCAGAAAATCTCATCGCTTTTAACAAAACATCAATTTTTTCAGAACAGAAATGGCATTTCTTGACATTTCCTCTTTTCAGTGTTGCAGCTCAGAAGTCCTGGCATCTTCCCAGTGCATGGGCTGGGCTGTTCCTTTGGAGCTGGAATCTATCTAGCCTTGCTGGCAGAATAAAAACTAACAAAAAGAAGGGGAAAGGACTGGTCATTTAATTAACTACAGCTCCTGTCAGAGGATGGGAGCACAAAAGCAGGTGTAGGCAGAGAAATTATCCAGGGGCGTAAGAACTACGACGCAGGAGCAGAGCAAAGATGTATTTGATTTGAGCCACCATCTGACAAGAGCTACAAGAAATGTTTCACAGAAGGACGTAATTCAGCAAATTACATCCTCCCAGTCAGGTCTCATTATGGTTTATAGAAGGAAGGGAGTAGTTAAGTGTTTCATTTATAACATTATCTTCAATATATATTAAAATATGTATTTTTATCCACACAAATGTTTAGTACAGCTCAAAGCCTCATTTCATTGACTAAATATCATACATAATTAATTTTAAAATCTAGCTATTATTTAGCAAAATACTCTTCCCTTCTTCAGTGCTGAATTACTTTCACTGAACATTGCCTTTACTGGACACTGAGCTTATCTTATAAACCTTAAACCTTAAATAAACCTTATCTTCAGGTTTATTTATTTTTAGCACAGATGTCTCTCACCACTCTGGTCTCATGTTCCTCTGATTCCCCTGATGCCCGGGATTTGGACATCTATTAGTACCTGAACAATCTGCAGACAAGCACATAAAGCTGACTGCTTTCCTAGAGAGCACCTGCACTCCAAGGAACTCGGTGCTTCCACGGGTGCACACAAGGAGGATGGTCTCAAAATTGTATCAAGTGACCAGGGAATGACACTGATTAAATGACCCTCAACCTCCAGATCAGATATTAGGTAGAAGAAAGAGAAGAGTAAATAAAGGTCTCCAGACATGTATTCTGGATTTCAAATAGCTTTTCTATTATATATTCCATTAATACCTATTACATAGTCTTCTTTATCACTAAGTTTTTTATAAAGAAGAGCCACATAATTTTTCACAGGTAGAAACAGACACATATATTGGAAGTGATTTACCCAAGGTCACACAAGTGGAAGAAAAACCTAGCTATTTTAAAGCCCTTTAGGAGGCAATATACCTTCCTTAACCACATACTTCTTTCCTGAGAGCTGCCTTATGAGGGTCAAATTAACATCAAAATTTTGGCAGTAACTCAAAGCCTGATTCATGCTTAAAAAAAAAAACATGCAGCACATGTATTGGGAATATTATCTCTCTGTAAATGGATTTTTGTTTGAGTAAAGCAATATTCATTGAAGTGAATAGTAGAAAACTTGGGTAACAGGCTTGTGGAAAATTCTGCTCGTTTTGTAGGTTCCACGTGCTCTCCTCTAACATTGTTCATTGTTTTTCAGTCCTGTGATGGGAGAGAACAGGCCCCCAGGGAGAGCCAAGAGAGAAGCACATGGGTGACGCAGAGGAATGCCAGTCCCAGAGAATACCTACCAACCCTGGGTAAAGATTAAGTTAACTGTGGAATGCCTCTTGTATCCAAGCAGGCTGGGAACATCACTCCAGCCCCAGGCTTACTAAGAAGATATGAGTAACTGCTTTGCTCTCCATGCCTTTCCAACCCATCATAAACTGCTTTTGACCCGTTCTAATCAGGAGCTAACTTTTATTTGGAGGAAAACTGCCCAGAGGTAGAAATCCTGACGTGTCTGCAGAGTTAACATGGATAGGGAACACAGTAACTGACATTTGGTGATCCAGGAGTTTCATCTAAACTAAGGAAAGCAGTAAAACTTGTCCTCAGAGGGCACATCTGAGAGGGACCAAGGAGTGAGTGACGTGTGCCAAAGCAGACACTGGTAAATGGAAAAAAATTGATGGATAGGAACTAAGGTAGAAAATCAAATCTCCTCTGCAATGCACAGATGAGCACAGAGGTGGCTGTATCAACACTTGTTTGAGAGAGATCCCAAATCAGCTGAAATGGTACATGAAAAACACTGACAGAAAGAGTCACAGCTCTCAAAAGCACCTATTCCAGGGCTTTTCATAGAGTCCATTTTGTGCAGATGGATGGGTAACACACAACTGGATGAGGTTTTAAATGTCTACCACTGCCATAAACAGCAGCAGGGAAGCGATGCCCCAGGATTGTTGGTGCTTGTTTTTCCATTCCCACTTCAGCAGGAAGTTAATTTTTATCACAGATATAAGCAAAGCTTCAGTTTAGCCACACCTTTGGGCTCTAGCACAAAAAATGTTTCATTTTACAACAGTTGTTCAGTCACCCCCCGCTCTTATTCCAAATAATGAATCCATCACATTCTCTAAAATCTGGATCCTCCCAGGAAAAGTAACATTTCATTTTGACAAATTACATACCAGTGCTTTTCTTCTGGAACTGATTCTGTCCAGCACAAAGGGTAATTTCACAGCATGTATTTTTGTGTAGAAGCTGGGACTTCTACCTGAATTATTTGTTTTCTACTACTGTTACTGGAGAAATATCCACCTTTGAATAAAAACTAATGTACAGATTCACAGGAACACAGAAACATACCCCATGTGCACCTACTTCAGGTTATGCGCTGCTATTTAAAATACACAATGGCACACATAGAGAGGCAATATCACATACAATTGGCTTCTCAGTTAAATGGAAAATTTAACATGAGAGAATTTGGTTTTCAGCCTGGTTTCCTAGGAAACATTTCCAGCTACGATTGGTGAAGGCTACAGGTTGACTGTCAAGCCCACGATTTCCTTTGTTCCTGGTCCATCAATTTGATTTCTTTTATGTGGTCTTCCCTACAGAAATACATCTAATATAGGGGGAAGGGTTCCTTAATACATGCAAAGTAATCAGTATTTCCCAAACAGCCTTCCCAGAAGAGAGACACAAACTGATTAAAGAAGAATAAATGAAATTAAGTTATTTGAATTAATTTAAAACGTGATATCCAGATTTGTATATGTTTGAGTCTGCACAATGTTGATAAATATCTGCTAGAGATAATCTAAAATTTTACTATTTACCCCTAACAAACAGATGGGCTTTTGCATTGCCATTTACAAGAGTATAAACATATTCTGAAAACAAAAATGAAACAAGGAAGAATTTAGGAATATGTGGACAAGTTTTTAACCGAATGTTGTTATTTAGGGCAGATTTTACAACCCTTTAGAACACCTACATTTTCTAAAATTAAAGCATTACAGACAACAAGGACTGCAGAAAATCTATCCCCAATGCTCTTTGAAGACAAGAGGCAAACACACTGGAGTATATCTACAGGAGAGAAAACAGATCCCAGCCCCACAGAAAGGCTTTGACCTGGGTACAGTGCCTTAGTCTGGAACCTTCCTAGCTTTGTTTCTTAACAAAAAAAGTGACTGCTCTAAAGAAAGAGAGGGCAGCTGGATATTTTCATGAACACAGTAATGAAGCCTTGCTTGCAGTGCTTAATGAAGTTATGTAGACTCAAAGACATATCGCTGCTTCTGTTTCTACTTCTGTTGTCACTTGTGTTTCTCTGCTTCCTCTTTGTGATTTGGCGTGGAAAAATACAGGCAACGGTGGTGGTGGTTCCCTTCTTCTTCCCTGATGGAAGTTGATTGGACCCATCCCTTCTGCCTAGGACATTCACCTGAATTCAGACTGTAGTATTTTTGCAGTTCTTCTATCTCCAAACCTACCATGGGTATTCTACCACTAATGGTAGAAGGCTGGTATGGCTATTTTTAAGGGCACTACATCCTTCATACATTAGAGAAAATTTCTAGGGCCTATTCCCTTTATGCCCATTAAATACCCAGTCTCCTTCCTCAGCTGTTTCAGTTATAAAAAATGGGCATGGAAGTGGGTATTGTTTTTGTGGGGTTTTTTTGTTTAGCAGACAACATTTCCAGTGTCTTTCCATCATACTTTACAGGACTCCTTTAGCTCATGCACCCAGTAACCATTAAGGCAACCAGGAGCAGAGGTTAAAGATTGTGCTTTATGTTAATAACTGGGTGATGACCCAGGCCTAATAACCTCAAAACTGGAGCAAGACCTGCCCTGTTTGTGTAGAAAGCACAAACACCAATGCTGCTAGGAGCTGAATCTGCCCTTGTGAAATGGCCTCTTTGATTCCCACAGAGCAACACTTACTCTGTGAATTTTCCCTTTAGACATCCATAATTTTGGATTACAAGGGTAAAGGTGAAACTTTTCCAATTATGTGATTGAAACAGGAATGGCAGAACACTGTAAGGGATCACCTTTCTCTCCTGAGCTAAACTACCTGGAGTTATTACATTATTATGAAAAATCTGTGGGTAGCACAAGAGCGGTATCATTTTTTGGTACTAATCAACACTGAAATTGTTGCAGAAACAAAATGCTGTAATTTCACTTAGAGCCTGCAGTAAAATTCTCCCAGTTGATACTGAACATTACAAAGGTTTGTTTATTTTATGCATTTCCGTTCACAGCACAACGCACCTTCTGTCCAGGGATGTGAATGTATTTGTAGTACTTTCAGGAGATGGAATATGTCCATCAACAAATTCTACTGTTTATTTATGGTTAATAATTCACAGCAATCAACATTAAATATGTTCCTATTTGATAAGATAACAATCTGAGGCCAACACCTTCCCTTTTGAGGCACCCAGTAAAATGATAACCTTTGAGACACATCAGCTGCCTGACGTAAAAGCTGAGAATAGTCTCCATCAAACAACTCAATAACTGATCTACATCTTTATGACTACAACTTCTCATTATGGAGCTGTAGATACCACCTAAACCACTTCAGTAAGACACAAGCAAATGTGGGCTTAGCTCAGCATATCAAGACACTGATATAAGTTCGGCTGGGAAGTCTTCCCAGCTGGACAAATCCCAAACCACAGAGCATTTTTCTGGTTGGTATCTGTGGGCCTGCATGGCTAATATTCCTACAGTGCACTTCAGTTATGAACTGGAAGAAAGGCACACAGAAAACAGAAGAAAAGGCGACTAAGTAGTTAACCCCATTTGGAAAAATGACAGACACTGAGGAGTTAAGAGGTTTGTATTATGCTGAGAGGCAGCAAAGATAATCAGAGGGGTATGGTATAAAGGACTCTGTTTCCTAAAGGGAGACAGCCTTTAAGATCACCTGGTTTAGTGAAAGGTGTACCAGCATGGCAGAGGGCTGGAACAAGATGTGCTTGAAGGTCCCTTCCAAACCAAAGCATTTCATTATGTGAAGATGGGACCAAGCAGATCATGGCTGTAAGGATCTGCAGATTATTGAACAGATATGAGCACTAGAGCTTGCACAGTGGATTTGGGGCAGAGCTGACTTGGAAAAGGCGCAGCTAGAATTGCAGATTCTGGTTTTGACCAAAACCTTCCCCAGAGATTTCTGCGGTTACTGGAAAGTGGGGAAAGGGGTTGCTAGGCCCCAAGGCAGCAAATCTTGTGTGTCAGAAAGAAATGGAAGAAGTGATAGGGGAAGGGCATAAAGAATGATCATCTTCCAAGCTTCAAAAGAAAGGGCTGAAGGGCAGATTTTTGGAAGGTTGACAAAATGATTTACTGCTTCCATGCCCTATGGAAGCTCAAGGTCTCCATGCTGCTAAGAATGGTTACTGTCCTCTCACTCAATGTACTGTGCACATAAAAAAATCTGACAGGGAAGAATCTAATTACCATTCCCTCAAGGCTCAGAGACTCTCCATTGATAAAACTCCATCAAAATAGTACAGGCACTATATTAACAATTCTGAACTGCTGCAAACGTGATTTATTCTGTATTCCTTTCCTGTTCAGGCTGCAGTGCAGAGTCCTGATGCCCTTTGGACATCCCAATAGAAACCAGACCATTGCCTTTGATCAGTTTGTATTTCTGCTCACCATGAAACAGAAACAAGCAAAATCAGTATTCAGGATTTGTGGAGACATTAATATTTTTTAAAGGATCAGGTTTAATGGGTTAAAAATATTAGAATGAGACTCATACATACATGTCACAATGTACTTTTAGCACATACATGCATTTTTCCCCCCTCTGAAATGTACTTTTAGCACATACACACATTTTTCCCCCCTCTGAAATTCCATACCTTGATCTCTTGTGCATTCTTTCTTCATGTAAATCCTTTAAATAGATTATATTTAAAGAACCACTTATTTGATGCTAGGAAGAGATGCTAAAGCAATATTTTGGCAGGTGTTTATGAAGTGATTAAAATCTTCTATTTATTCTACCCAGATATAAAAAAGGATGGTCATTTATTTTGCTAGCTGATATGAAATGGTAAGGACCAGAACTTTAAATTGATGTAAAGAGAGAAATCAGAGCCTGATTGTCCTTTCTTCATTGGACAAAGCAAGAGCCCCATGCAGATAAAATCCTGTCCTTGAGGAACCTGTATGATGACAACATGAAGGAGATGGATGAATCAAAAAGGATGGAGAAGAAGGTCTTATGTCTCAGTCCTTTGAGCAAGCCTGTATTTTCCTTGCTTATCTTTCTGGATACACCCAGTGATGTTACAGTGGTCTCCCACTACAAATTCCTATCTACAATACAGGTTTTCTCTGCAGGTTAATTCTATGGTTCATCACAATCTTCATGACATGAATAGCTACATGTACATTTATTTATTGTTCCCTGCTCTTTCTGGAAAATAAAACAAAACCAAACCCCAAACAAACGAAGACATATCCCCCAAAACAAACCAACCAAACAAAATACCCTGAACAAATAAACCAACCAACCAAAAAACCCCAAACCTATCTCAGCTTTCCTACTACCCTGACAACAATAATACAGCAAATGTTGTTTCCACGGAAGAAACCCCTCAGAGTATCTCAGGGTATCTCAGAGAAGGTATGTTGTGGGTTTAGGCCTTACCTCTCAAGAAGATGCATCACTTTCCTGATACCACATATGTGGAGAGAATGTAACATGCCAAGTGACAATGACATTTTACAGGAAGAAGTTACTAGCCCCACCTCCATGTTCTTAGAAACTTGGTAACTTGGATAGTGTACCTGGAAACCTGAGTTGCACCTTGAGCATTAAGTTCAGTAGAGAAACCAGCTGGCAAGAGCATATTTGAAAAAGCAGCCACATGAATGAGCTCTCAAACACATTCTGGGTATCTCTGGCAGCATAGTGTGGAATTCTGTTTTATCGCACATTAAGAGGAAAAACAATTTTCATTTATTTGACAGAAGGAGTAACTGATTAATCTAGATACTTAAACAGTTGTCCTGAAGGAAGAATATGAAGTTTTGATGTATCTCATATCTTCTCAAGTCCTTCTTGGGCCTCCTTTAGGCACTGGAAGGGTTTTGTCCTTCCTAACCTGTTCCCTGTGTGGTTGAAATCCCCCATGAGGACCAGGGACAGTGAACGTGAATTTTAAGTGCTGTTAATGGCACTGCCTCTGTTTTAATCCCTTTGCTGCCAGCCACACACTTGCTTCACTATCACCAAGTGCAGTAATTAAACTTAAAACTTAAGTGACTTAAAACACCCCACCAGGACATGCTGAGGCAGCTGGAAGAACTTATCTAAGGTTTGTTTAGGGAGTGACCTCTGGAACACAGAGACTTCCTTGTAATGAACACTGCCCAGCAGAGGCAGGAAAGTAAAAGCCAAGGATGTATAAAAAGACTAGGAAAGCTACCAGCACCCCAGGAGCTCAGAGATCCAGATCCTGTTTCCCTTCTCCAGCTTCCTAAGTTACATTACTATTGACAACACTTCCAGTTACCAGTAGAGCCTGTAGCATAAAGAATGTACTACAAGCTAGAGATTTTTTCTTTTTTAAAGGTACTAAACAGGGTAAGTTCCCAGCCAAATCCTTAGGGAATTTTGCTTATAAGTGACCTCCAGGCAAAGCATGAGCCATTAAATTCTTGCAGTCTGAATGTCCAGACAGGTTTCTTTTCCCCACCTTGACTATAACATCCTTATCTGCATTTTGGCAATCTGATGGAGACAATGCTGAAAGCTTCCCTATTCACAAGGTAAATGATACACATGACTTTCCCCTCATCCATAGATTAAGTCATTTTATCACAGGACCAGATGGGTCCAGCTAAGTGTACCAAGGGTAGATCATAAAATCATGGAAGAGTTTAGGCTGGAAGTGACTTTAAAGATCAGGGATCCAGGGGCAGCCACAGCTTCTCTGGACTACCTGTGCCAGGGTCTCACAACCCTAAAAGGGAAGAATTTCTTTCCAATATCCAATCTAAATTTTTTCTATTTCAGTTTGAAACTGTTTCCCCTTGTCCTGCCACTCCAGGCCCTTGTCAACAATGTCTCTCCATCTTTCTTGCAGGCTCACTTCAGGTACTGGAAGGCTGCAATTAGGTCACCTCTTTTCCCAATCCATGCTGACCTTCAAGTCACCTCCTTTCCCTTCACGTACACAGAAATATGTCAAGAAAATTCACACCATGATTTTCTTTTTCAGGGATACAAGTGAAACTGCCCTGTTAGAAGTTGCCTGAATTGTCCCTCTTGCCCCTTCTGACAAAGGGTGAAGCATTTACCCTTTTTTCCAGCCATAAGTGTTCTCTAGAATGTAGAAATCCTGAATGCTTCTGAAATAAATTGAATACACAGTTTTTCATGCTCTCTTTACCCCTCTGGCAAAGAAATTTGCTGCAAAATGTACCCACACACCGAGTTCTAGATTCCTGGAGATCAAAGCAAGGGCAGCAGCCTGGGAGCTGCCCACATCCAACGGGGAGTCAACCATCAGGGAGACAGCATGCCTCCAGGCATGGATACAGCACAACAAGGAACACATCAGCTTTCTGAACAGGTTATTGCCTTTCTGCAAGCAACCTCTCCGGGCAGAAATCTACCCATAAGAATGTTTTTCCCTCCTCCACCATTGCAAATTTTGTCATTCTTTGTATGAAAATGCCCTTCCCAATGCTGAAATTATTTGTGGGTAGATAGTTCAGGTGGTTAATTCCCCAGGTGTGGGCACACATACAATGCCAGAAGTGGCACAGTTATATTCATGTGGTCTTTTGAAACACAAGCTTATCCCCTGAAGAATGATAAACCCTTTTCTTACCCTCCTGCACCCCTATTGTTGTGTTCTCACAGCCTGCTTTATACCTGAACACTGAATAATGAGTATGGTACTTCTAGAAAAGGTTTAAAGAAATAAGACTAAGAGCTGTTACAGAAAGTATCACGAAACTTTTGAGTGAAGGTGTAATTACCCACACTCACAATGTGTGTGTGTGTGTGTGTGTGTGTGTGTGTATGTTAGAAGATTTCAATACATCCTTAATAAATAAAACAATATAAACTTCAGACAAGTACAAAGCCCTCTGGATACCATAATTTTTCAGGATGCATTCACCAAAAAAAAAGAGAACCTAAATAACTTGTTCTTGCTTCATCCAAAGGGGAAATTTTCAATGTAATGGAAAAATTTGATTGACTAGAAATTTTCATTACAATTTAGAGCTCTAGTCCTGCAATTATAAAAACAAAAAACAGTTTAAAATAGCTTAAAAAGTAAATTGTTACTTTGGAAGCGTATCTTGGGGTTTGGGAATTTTTTTCCCCCTCTTTTTAGGGCCCTGGGGTTGGGGATCTACCAAAGCAATCAAGGTAATTCCAGGAAAAAGTTCTTTTTGATTGTCCTTACCCATATTTTCTTCGCCAAAAATCCATGTGGGAGGCATTTTTTCTCCCTCCCAACTAGGAAGATACTGAATGTTCACTGTAAACATTTATATAATATACAGATGAAATGCTTGTAGTATTACACACAACTGTAATCCCAGTAATGCCCAGCTTGGAGCCAAATCCAGGCTCCTGTTTTGCTGAACTCAGCAGTAGACTGAAGGCTGAAAACACATTTTAATGTTTTACAGATAAAAAAATCAAAATAAGAGACCTTTGTTCTTAAACTAAGCTATGAAATCCCACTTCTGAGATGGCAACACAAGGAGACAGCCAGCAGAAAAGACAAGAAAAATGAGAAGACACAAAATAATGAAGATCAAAAGTATACACACAACTAGCTAGTATCAAAGGTTTGTTTGGTTTATAAACAAGCCACAAGTCAGTGCTTGTTTTTGTTATCCATATTTGCTATTTCTACTGCAGCAGTGCCCGGAAGTCCCATCCGGACATCCCACGCTCAGTCCCTGCTTCTAAATCTTGATGTAATCAGACACTGAGTACCGCAAAAGCTTCACGCATGAGGAGATCACTCTAAATTTTCTCTCTCATCTAAATCATATAAATAGTAAGACACACACTTGGCAAAATTCACCCAATTCAGATTGTAACAACACAAGGCAAATTTCTGTTAACTCTTCCGTGGCACCCACTTTGACACAATCTCCTTGAATTTAGGATAAAACAGACCCAAACTGCAGCACAAGACTGATGCACCACTGAAGACACACCAACCTTCTTCAATGAAAACAAGTAAAAACTTTTAGTAACTGAACATATGTAGGATCAAAAATCAGAAAATTTTCAATAGAGTGAATAAAGGATGCCTTTATTTGAAAAAATATTTAGCTGGGCTAGCACCCCTTTCCCTTTGCCAGCTCCAATCAAACACAAATTAGGCCAGAACAGCAGGCTCTGGACAACCACCTCCACATTCCACAGTGCAGCAGTGAATTATCCCTGTTCCCAGAATTAATCAGGTTTTCCTCTGCAGAGTCAGACCAGCTCATTCTGGTAGTCTGGCTGCAGTCAGTTTGTGCTGTTCACAGTCACACCATCGTTCACATTTAACTATGAATGGAAGAACTGTTTCGCTTCAAGAAGCAAAATTAATTTACAACACTAATAATACTCTCGCTCCCATCTCCCCTTAAAAGAAAACAAAAGGCCTAATACAAGCCCCCAGAAAATTACCAAAGCCCAATTTTCAGGCTTGGGTTCCTTGGCACAATTCAGACATTTTGATTTGTGTTTTCAATGACACGAGTCAGAACCTCACCGTTTTTTAAAGCAATCTCCCTAATATATTTGGCAGTTCTTACAGGTCTGGCAAATGTAATAAGAACAGCAGGTTGGGTTTGCCAGAGTAAACTACAGTCAAAGGTGACCTCCATACAACTTTTAAGTTGTGTGATCCTCTGGAGGATGGATTTTAGGATCAATTGCGGGACACCCAGAAGATCAAAAGCTCTGGATTGTGAATATCAAGATGCACCCCTGTGTCACAAGTGGGAGCTCTCTCAGAGGCCCCAAGGACCAGAGTACTGCTCCCCCCCTTCTCCCCAGTATTTCAACAACTTTATCCATGTACTAGCCAGGGATCAGGGTTTGAGAGGGAAGTAAAAACAGAAGTTTAAAGATTCTGCCCCACTGTCTTTAGGATTTCTTCTTAAATGGCTGTGTTTTGTTCACAACAGAATTTATTTCTTTGCAGGGTGTCCCACTCAACTCACTATGCAGGGTCTTCTGACAAAATTGGTCTTAGCCTTCATCATTCAGTCACAGTCTGCTGCCAGAGGAAAAAAAATACTGGTAAGGAAGGCCAGAGTTCTATTTAGGAAAACAGAAAAGCTTTCTTTAAGAAAAAAAGGGAAGAAACAGCTGAGGATAGAATGGAATAAAATCAGACACAAAGGATAAAACATGAGTTAACTTTACATTGTGTTGAATGACCAAATAGGCAGTTCTGGTCTCTGGGTACTGACTGATGGCTCCATTGCCAACTCACTCCAGAAAAAGATGAGCCTGTATTCTTAAGTACAATTTGCAGGCTCTCAGAGGTTGTCTGAGGTCAGCTGTCCTCATTCAGCCCCAATTCCAAGCAGAGAACCCACGCCTGCAGATGAGCTGCGATACCAGAGCCACTCCGCCAGTGTCCAGAGAGGTTCTGAAGTACAACAGCCCAAAAAGGAATTGTGCCAACTCGCACACATCAAGAGCCAAGTCCTGGGCTCCAGCAAAATGACAAACATTGTTTAAAAACATGTTTGCTGAAGGCCTTGTTGGTGAACGGGTCACTTGGCAAAACTGAACACAAGGCATGCTGTGCAGCTGCCTAAAAAGCTCAGCTCTCCTGTGTGCCTCAGCAAAACCAGGATCCAGGAGAAATTAGTGGCCTACAAAGGATGCCCAACAGGACTTCTCTAATGATGTTGCTCCATGGCCTTGCTGCTGGGAAATGGCTCTGATTTCTGCTACTGATGTAAAACTCTCAAGCCTGCATAGGAGAGCTTTTCTCTTCAATGCTCTTTGTTCTTTTCCCATCCTCTTTGAAAATGCCATGCTGAACTCCTCCATCCCCCTCATGCACACTCTCCCACTTCCTTGACTTTTTCCTTTAGGGTATGTAGACAGCAGTGGTGCTGATGCTGAAGGTTTTCTCCTAGGAAAGAGACCTGGAAAATTCTGGATGGAGAGATCTCCGACTGGCATAAAAGTAAATCTTGTGGATTAGAGAATCTAAAGCTTCCCTTCAGTCACATGAAAAAAATTCTAACATTAGGATACTATGTCCATCTCCAACTTGACACACAAGTTCCGATGCAATCATAGGAGAAAAGGGGTGATGAAAGCAGTACCAATAAAGGTGGATGATCAGCAGTGCCAGTAAAACAATGATTTCTTGGGTTTTGTAGCCTGCAAACTCAGAAACTGCCTAGCCTGCTTATGCTCCAAGGCTGGAATCAGACAGTGTTGGTTACCTAGATTTCAAAGAGTGATTAACTGCATTTTCATCTCTGTACCAAACAATTTTCCCTGTGTTTAAATTGCTACCATGTAAAGTTGAAATACTGGCAGGGAAATCAAACTCATACATGTAATCATACAGAACAAAATGAAAATCCACCAGAATGCCAAAGAATTAAAAGGACAACTTGTAAACTACTTACTTGGGTCCATCACCTCTTCGAAATCTACCTTTCACAAGATACTCAAGCAAAGCTAAATGAAGGCACCAAGTGAAATTCTACTGATTCCAGGAACTGGGCCTTGGCTGCAAACCAGAAAGAACGCAGGCACAAATGCAAATTCAAGCAATGTTATGAAGATACTTTAAAGCTGTGACTCAACTGCAATCTTAGTTTGCTAACTCCCTTATGAGATTCCCACTTTCTTCTGTATGACACCCTTGCACATTAAAGAAAAAATATTGTGAAGTTACGGGCTGTAAGCGTCCCAAAATATCACTGCTTATGGAGCACTAAAAATGCATTTCATTTTACAGATGGCAGGAAATGCAGCTTAACTGCAACCTCTCCACTGTTACTGGCAAGAGAAAATCTTATTGTTGATGTTTTTTAATTGCTTCACTCTCAAGGTACTGCCCGCTCATTTCCATCAAGGGCTGAACTTTCATCAGTTGGCAGAATCTCCACTGCAGAATCTTCACTAACACACAAATTCCTTGGGATACCCAAAACTAACTAAAAATTACTAGTTTGAAAGAAAGTGTCCTCATGCACATATGTGCATTTGTGTCTGTACAAATATGTATGTGTTAATTGGGTTGCAGAGCATAGTTTTTTGCTGGGTGCATAAAAAGCTCATCCAAAACATTCCTTGTACAAAACGAGGTCTCTTATATCAGAGTTCTCAGAGAGCAGCACACTATTAACTACAGTATCTTTACAGATTTAGTAGAATAACTGAATATTAATATTTTAACATATGCATATCTCTTTTTAGATATCTTAATGTAAAACTGAGAAAATTCTCCTTTGTTTCCAGAGATTTTTAAACTTTACTGCATGAGCTGCACATGGATTAGCATACAATTGGGTATAGGAATTTTTCTGGAATGCTTCTTTTTGAGGCTCTGTATTCTCTCCTGGAGGTGCTGCTGTTTAGATCATGATCTACTTGACATCATGAAGTGATTCTAAGGGGAAAAAACCCCGGACAATGAAAAAAAATCCCTTCTGAAATCTGATGAATTATTGTGGTTCCAGTCCTGGCCACAGGAAAGTTGCAAGAAACAGGATGTAAAGATAAAATTGAGGGGCAGCTTTTACAGATTGCTCTGTAAGTGGTGGGGTATGTGTGTAGAATGACATGAAGACAGAAACCATTAATCCCCTTACTGTTGCAGCTGAGCAGGTAGGCACAGAGAAAGCTGAGGTGTACAAAAATATCTTGTTTTACCCTTCATACAAGGCAAATTTTCTGCACACACACCCTGCAAGGATCAAGACTCTGCTGAGCTGGCAGCTGCTGCCAGGCAGGTGGTCCCTGGTTGATGCTGGACTACCCTGATTAATTCTGGGTTTCTCTTTCCTGTGGAAGATCAGGAAACTGATGTGTCAGGTTTTGACTCCAAAATATTTTTCTTCACAGAATGATGAGCATACTTAAAATGAACTGAGAAGCATCTTTGCTTTCAATGACTTACTAATTTCAGACTAATCCACCTTGTTTCTACAGTTTTTTATCATACTGTGTTTTTGTTTTTCATTTAGAACCTTATGTCATTTAAACATTCTTAATTCCTTTGTGATTTACTGTGTGCCTTTGTATAACTGGAGGAAACTGAAAACTGCAGTCTATTTTTTGAACACACACACTTTTTCTGGGTTAAGTAACGGTAGCCTGCCCACCGGCGTCACAATCAGTAAATTGTGCCAATGGAGGTGTTACACTGACAACGTCAAGATCACGGCACGTGGCGTGCGGATCTGAGATGTCCCACTGGGGGTCCACTTCGTCATGGACCCAGGTGGAACTGTGCACTACCGGTGACGTGGCCCTGTATGGCACGAAAGCTGAAGCCCTTCGGGACTGGCCAGAACCGAAGCCAAGTACACTGTGGGGTCTGATACCCTACCACGAGTCTCCAGCACTCGATGCCACTGGGTTGTAACCAGCGCGGAGCCTTAGGTGGCAGCGTGCAGCACTAGTCCAGGCCTGCTCTCACTGGGAGAGATGTACTGCAACCACAGCACAGTTTTATCGAGGGATCTACAGCCCTGCCACAGTTACCTACTTGACGTATATTCCCCACCAAACACAGAGGTCAAGCAGGCTGGCCCTAGTGAATGCACGGCACACGTTGTTCAAGTTGGAATGGGGGGTCCTGAGAGCCAAGCACCACTGCCTCCCAAGCACTGCCCACCTTACCCAACGTCACCACCTGTGGGTAAAGGGACTGGCGACCCATGTCTCATGACCCTGGCTCACAATCATGAGTCACATGGGATTTACCATTGACTAAAGCTTTTGCATCGAAAAAGGTACAACTTGAGTGGGTGATGAATCAAAAGAGTTGACTTTACTACTGTGAATACCCACAGGAGCAGAAGGACTGAAGACAATTAGAAAAGATGGAGCATTACACTGTGACCTCTCCTTGACAGTTATAAAACTGGGGTTTGAATTCTGTACCATCTGGCAGAACTTGCGACCTGGAGACAAATGGCATCCCCAAGGCTTGTCTGGGTTTCAGCAGCACTGCCTCTTTATTAAGACAATGTATCCCATCATTAGATCATAATCCTTCTGAGAGGTTCCAGTACTGCAAGTTCTGCTTTTAAGGGGCAAGATCAACAGGAATCATGCTGATACCACCACAGAACTGCATCTCTCAGTGATCAGAGACTGATGTTTCAGGGAGAGAGTCATGCAGGAGTACAAAGAGAAGCCATGTAATACAAGGGAAACAGCTTCCTGCAGTCAGAAATGCCTTCGGGAAGGGTCCAGAACACAAGTCTTAGGAGGAGTGGCTTAGAGAGCTGGGGTTGCTTAACCTGGAGAAAAGAAGGCTCAGGGGGTACCCCACAGCTCTCTACAACTACCTAAAAGAAGGTTTTAACATAGTACCTGGTCTCTTCTTCCAGGTAAGAAGTGATAGAATGGAAAGGAGACGGTCTCAAGTTGTGTCAGGGAAGGGTTACACTGGATATCAGGAAATATTTTTTTTCACCAAAAGGGTTACCAAGAATTGAAACAGGTCTGGAGTGGCTGAGTCACCATTCCTGGAGGTATTTAAAAGATGTGAAGATGTGATGTTTAAAGACATGGTTTAGTGGTGGACTTGGCAGTGCTGGGTTAACAGCTGGACTCTGTGATCGTGAGAGTTTTTTCCCAAGATAACTGATTCTATGATTCCATAACTCATTTGTTCTTCAAACAGTCGAAGACAGAAAAAATATTATTTCATTCTTGGCCTTGAACACTTTGAGGGACAGGGCACATACAGAATCAGAGAATCAGTTAGGTTGGAAAAGACCTTAGAGATCATCAAGTCCAACCTATGACCTAACACCACCATGTTCCATCAACCTAAAATCCTCATTAACCCTAATCCAAGGACAGGCCCCTCTACAGTGGTCACAGCAGATTTCAGGGATGCTGATCCAGATGGAGTGATCTGCACCAGTTTGGCATGGAGAGAAGACAAGAACAATCATAGGAGGTGGGGAAAGATAAATCTGAAGTGATTTGCTGAAATTTATAGGGCCTTGCTGGATGTTTGCTGATAAACACAGCATACTTCACAAGGAAATACTGAAGAGACAAAGATGTCTGATAGCGTTGCCCATCTCAATGTGCAGCTCTAGACAAAGCTTTGCATGGAAGAGAAGGTCTGTCTGTAGCATCTGCTGTAACTAGAAGGGTTAACTGTGGCTGGACAACAGTAAAAAGCAGCAGCATTTCACAGTCACACCCAATTCCCCCTTTTCAGCAGACTCTTTCACAGCCTCCCTATTTTCTCTCTGAATTATCAGAGACATTAATAAGAACCTTTTCCACTCCCCACTTTGTCTGATCTTCCTAATTAGGAACACTGAACAAATATATCTGAGAAACAGCCTGGCAGCAGCAAGGCCTTGGTTCACTGCATGCAGGGCATGGAAAATGCTCTGCTCTCCCAGGGACAACAGGAAAGCTACCATCAGTGACTCAGCATTAGCCCAGTAACTGCTCTCCAAGGAATCCAAGACCAAGCAAGGAATCCTTCCAAGCATTCCTGCCTATTTCTGTGCACAGAGGGATCAGACAGCAAAAAAAATGCAACTTGAAACAATTCCCTACTCCTGATAAACACACATCTCTCAACAACTGAAGATTATACAGCCCTGTCAAGCTTTGCCTCATGATCCACATCTCCGAACACATCCAGGCAGCAGCCAATACTGAAATCTGGTTTTTTTTGTGAAGCAGCTGTGCTCTGTGCAAGGCAAATGTGGCATTTCATTAAGCACAGGGTAATAGTTTGATTCCCTTAGGGACTTGCTGCTGGAAAATAGAACACCTCGTTTCATAAATAGGCAAGGTCACCACGCTTGTTTTGGATTTGATGCTGAGATAATTGAGTGTCTGTTCATTATACATTGAATATTAATGCTTTAATGCACCTGCATGTAAAATTAATTTTACTAGACCTAAGGAAAACAGCCTTATATTAAATATCAATGCATACTCAGCTACAGAAGTCAAAGAATTCTGATTTATGCCCAAACTATTTTCTGTATTTTACCGTCCATGCTGGATTCAGAAGCTGAAATATTCCAAGTAACCAACTGTTGAAAAGTACAAGCTAAGTTATTTTGCCCATTGACACTGTATCACCCTTTTGTAACCCACAGCTGCTCTTCTATTTAACCAGAGTCATCTCCCAGCATATTCACATGTGCACACTGTGAACAACACAGTGCACAAGTGTGACACCTCAGTGTCTAAAACCCTGTAGACAGATAAAAGCCAATAAATTTCACAGAGATATATCAAAAGGGATCAAAATTCTAAATGAATTATTTTAAAATATTTCTAAGCACTACCAAAATCAGGAGTCCTCAGAGGACCTTACCTGAAGAACCTAAATATTATGCAACTAATTCTAACCTGTCTGCTTCACTTTGATCTTACTTTATCTCAAATACTCATTTTATCTCTTTGTTTAGAATAGTTAGAAGTTGGCAGCCTGCATTTCTCTGTTCCTTTGGTTCCTGGAATGTGCAATCAAGAAAATGCAGAGGACAATACTAGGTCAAAGCTAAATGCAAAAGAAGAGTTACTTGCAAAGTGAATGTGTCACGGGTCAGTAGAGAAGATTACATAAGGTAGGATATGAAAGAAGAAATAAAGTATGTTCTCCTAAACCCAGATACAAATACTATTTTGCATTAAATCAGTAGTTTGTGAGGAAAATGAATTTTTTATTAGGGTTTAGAAATTATAAAGATACACATAAAGAACACACATAAATAAGAGAAAGGATTTTATTCTGAAGTTTCCTGTGCTTACTCCAATATATCTCATCAGAGATTATGATCAGAAATTTCAAATGCAAATGTTGTCTCAAGATTTGGAACAAAGTTTTGCTGCATTTTTATTTGTTAAATACCTCAGGGGTTTCCCAAACTGGAGGATGCAAACCACAACTGTAAATGAAAGGGCAGTCTCTAGATTGTGATCAACTAGAAAAGATCTGCAAAAATGTTATGAATAATGCTTCCTGCCCTCCTCATCTGTCATTAAATTAACATCTAGTGGAATTAACAGCTTCATTTCTAGAAAAAAAAATCTCCAAGGGTGTAAGCATTTGTACACAGCAAACACCTTCGAGGTGCCTTAGGCAGGGATTTTTGAGTAATTTTAAAATTATCAGCATCAGAAAGACACCTTCTTCCTTGAGAGGACCTGGATGACTTGTGGGAGTTTTTTTTCTTCCCAAGACTGCAGCAGCCTAACTTAGAGCTCTGCCTTCTTTTGTTCATTTGAAACAAGTTGGAGCAGGGTGCCAAAGGTTCAAGGAGAGGTTATCAGGTCCTGTTTGCTGTTGGCATGTCTAAAACTGCTGACTCATGCTAGGAAGAAAAATGGGTACATCTAATACAGCTGTAACAATAAAACAGCTATTAGGGAACCTCACCTAGAGCTAACAACACCTCCAAGCTGTGCTGCCCAACTGAAGAGATAAGCCAGTAGTATTTATACATAAAATGCAAACAGAGTTTACAGAAGGCTTGATAAATACCTAGGTTTATAATTTCCTGTGTTTTAAAACACAAAAGGCAAAACCACACCCTATTCAGGATTTTGTTAGTTGGTGACAAAAAGCATTATCCACTGTGATGAAAACTGAGGGTCTTGGACTTGGCAGTGTGAGATTAAGGGCTGGACTCAAAGACCTTGTGGGTCTTTTCCAACCTAAATCATTCTATAACAGACTTGCAAAAATCAACCAATGTGACTGTTTCCTTTCATATCACTTAAAAATTTTCCTGAATATGAAAATAATCTACCCTCTGTTATAAACACACAAAACCAAAGAAAGTCTGTTCTTGGACATACGTAAGATTTTCCTAGCTTAATGCCTCAAAACATTAAAAGGGAAAAAACGTGTTTTCTGCCAGACCTACTTGTCTCAAAATCATCTATTTTACCTCTAACTTCTGCAGGAGGAGAAGGATTCTTCCAGTCAAATCTTGTTCAAACTTTTAGACCAATACTCCATAAAGATATGCTGACATTTCTCAAATTAATTCCAAGTAATTCCTTGCCTGCTAGGGCCAGATTTGTCCCTTCCTCTCATTTCACATCAGTTATGTACAAATTCACACTAGCATTAGGCATGAGCTTGAACTGTGGCATTTATCATAGCTGGAGGAGTCTGAGCAAGTTCATAACCTCACCACTGGCTTAAGATATGGAGAATCTTGAGAGCCTCAGGCCAAGTCAGTGTCTCCTTACAAATGTTTACATTAAATACAGCAAAGGGAAAGGGCTTTGACATCCTTCTTGCCACTAGAGATTTCCTCAGTGGGATGGCAAATGAAACAGGATCAAGACACATGGGTGGAAGTCATGCAGAGAGGGAAGTAAAAAGATTACATTGTTACAGTGTAAAATGCTGTGGCACACATCAAAATCAAACATATACAGGTTTGCTCATGTACAATTCTTTGGCTGTTTGTCTTAGACATAGCAAAAAGACACAGCTGTTACAGCAGAAGTCAGCATTTTGATCTTCATGAACTGAGTAGAACAGCAGCCCTTTGCTTCACCCAGCTAAACAGATTTCAGATTGGATTCCAGAATAAATCATATGAACTTACCTTACATTTCAACATGTTGGCCACTCTCTCTTGCATTGACTGTCCAGCCTTTGGCCTGACAAGAATATAAACTGCTTTCACTTCAGGGCTGGAGCGCAGAAGTTTTTCCACCAGTACTTTGCCCATGAAACCTGTAGCTCCTGTGATAAGTACAGTCTTTCCATTGTAATAAGCTGAGACTGAAGACATGGTGCTTTCTTGTTCTGTCCCTTCCTGCAGCAGGTACCTGAGAAGATGCAGAAATAAAGCTTTAAAGGCTTTGGGGTAACTTTTTTAGTCACCTACATCAACTCAAATTAGTTCAGTCATTGGCAATTTTAAAAATTATTTAAAAAAAAAGTCTTCATTGTGAAAATAAACCACAAAAATCTGAGAAGCTTAAAAAAATCAAGCGCAGCCTTCTCCTCCACATGACACCACAGCTGTACTCAGAGGTCAAACACAGCTCGTGCTGTCCAAGGCTCCCAGCAGCAGACGCTCACTGCAGTGCTGAACAGTGTTTATCTGCTACTGTGAAGTGGCAGCTGTGAAGATACACAGCTATCTCTACAATACCAAGGAGAATGAGATTTCCTCACAAACACTGCTGTGTTTTCTACTTCAATTCCACTGTGCCTATGGCATTCCTTGTCAGCCATCACTCTTCTACATGCTCAGTCTTTTCCCGTTGCCTTAGCCTGGAATAACACCATGAAGAAAGCTCTTCTTCGCGGAAGATACAGTGCAGTGACATTGCTCTGCACAACTGCAGCACCATATGCAGGTCACCACCCTTAATGAGCTGTTATGGCCAGAATTCATTCCAGTTCACTCTCAGGAGTGTAGACATGGCAGGCTCCCCTTTGCAGATCCACTGACATAGACCAGGCTCCCACATGACGTGTCCCAGTTAAATATTTGAATTAGATGTAATGGTTTCAGGCCTGAATGTGCCCAGCCATCCTAATTCAAACTCTTAAGTTGATTAAATGCAAACAAGGCTCGACTGAATTCCCTTAGAAAAGCCCCTCTTTCCCTTGTTAGCCAAACAGAAGCAAAACAATCATCTTTGAAGGGGGGCAGACCACAGCAAGCACAAAACACAAACTGCAAGGAAAAGGCTCATGAAAAATATCAGTAAGTGTTTTGAAAAAAGCCTACTGAATTTGAAACAAAAAGAAACAATAATAGTAGGATACTGTCAATCATGTATTCAAGAACCAGAGCCATGATCTTCAATTATCCCAGAAAAACTACTCTTCCTCCAGCAGAGGCTTCAGAGACACAAACTAGGGAGTCAAGCCTAACAAATTATTTCTGTTCTTTCCCAGTGCTGCAGAAATATTGATGCCTGTCAGCATCAAACAAATGAAAACCCACAGACTTCTTTATCCACGACACATCCAGGTGTAGAATCCAGTGTGGAAAGTGGGTCAAGCAGAATAACCTCTCAGGGACACTATTTTATAAGCTAATAGCTGTGGGTATTCTAGCTCAGTGAATTTGGTTATTAGCCTATCTTCAGATGTCATCTAGATTATAACTTAGGTGAATGCAGAAGGCTCATCTAAGCCTATTAAAAACCTGTTCTTATTAAAGAGCTGGCCACTTGGGAAGTTAAACCAACAGGTTAAAACTAATGGATAATTAACTTATTTATAACAAAATATCCCATCTTGTTCCAGTTTGGAAAAACTGACTCATACTGGAAGACAGGAACTTGCAGAGCCTGGAAGCATGTGAAAGGTGCGTAGGGGCAGAAGTAGTTTAGCCAGATGAAGACAAAAGACCTCAGAAATTTGGCATGACACATGCCCTGCTATGTAGAAAGAGGGAGGAGAGAAGTCCTTAGACACTAGAGACCATACCAGTCCCACTGAACAAAAAGGTTTTGTTTCCCACAGGAAACAAAAAGACAAACTATAAGGACCACTTCCAGACACTGGATACTTGCTTTGAATTTGTATGCAGAAGATCATATCTGCACAACATATCTGCACAAACAATTTGTAGAGTACTTTGTACCACAAACTAGATTACCAGAGGAGTTACTCTCCTCCCCACACTTCAGGAGTAGAGAGCATTTCCAGCCTGCATCACTAAGCATTGCTGCTTTGCCTTAAGAGCTGTAGACTACTGAACAAATAACCATGAAAGGCTTCTACATGTGGACATCAATTTATTATGCAGTTTCATCTGGGTTCCCTGCTTCAGTTATCTAAAAAGGGCTTCATTTGTTTTGGCCAGATGTTCAATGCTGGCTAGAATAGTAAAGTAAATAAATCACACTACTTTGAAGTGTCCCTATAATTAACCATGCAGCCATGTTTCATTAAGTATTTCTGACAAGGACTACATGCACGTAACTGAGAGTTCTTCTCCATCTAGTCTGACACCATTTTGAATGATTCCAAAAAACCCCAAAAATTTAATCTCCCAAGCCATTCTGGTCTGATGAAAATGGAAGTACCAAATGCAGCCACTGAAAAATCAAACTTTCAAGGCAGTCTGCTGTTACTCTTGATTACTGGCGTATCCTCCTAGGATTAAATGAAAAGGGAAGAAAAATCCCATCCTTTCTATTTTCCCTAATAAAGCAGTCATATATATATATATATATATATATATATATATATATATGTAGAGTTCATAGCGACAATTTCAGAGTTGGATCCAGTTGTTCAGGGCCTCATCCACAATAGAAAGCCACAAAGAATGAGATGATGTCTGCCTGCTATGGAAGCAGATTCGTGTCTCTTTGCAGCACACTTATTTTTCTATTTTCTAAGTGAGCTTCAGAAGAAATTATAAAAATCTTGTACTCATCCGATGACATGCTAATTATCAGGAAAGAAAATCTGTGAATTTGTTTAATGCACGCAAACAAAGTCATGTTTTGAAATCATAACACAAAAATCAGAATGCTGCAATTTGGAATGTTAAGACAGATCTCTGAATCTCCACTGTTCAAACAAATTTAAAGAGACTTTTATTACATTCCACATTCAAAGGCAGATTCCAGTTTATATTCAGGATTGCTAAGATACTTTCCTTTCAAGTTAGTCTTGAAATTTTAGTTTTGTACAACTATCTTTGGTTTTTTATATTTTTAAGAGTATGATGGATTCTTCTCTGTTTTTACTGATTTTGCTTGGCCTTTGTAAAGAAAGCACTGAAGAATGTATGGAGATTTTAAGGAACCAGAGGATTTCTGAGGTCAAAAGGTATGGCCAAAGTAATGCCTGCTGACTTGACCCTTTGGAGGTCTACTTCAAACCAGGGAGAACTATATGCATGCCTTCTTGGCTTTTTACACTCAAATTGTTTCCTGGAGAAAGTTATACTTAGCCTTTAATTTTAAGGAACAAATAGTCAACACTGAGCACTGACTATTTTCCAGTCAATTAAACTACAAAGAATTAAGCACCTGATAGAAATATTTGAACTATGGTCAATAGTTGCAGTGAGGTGACCCTTAGGGACGCAGAGAAGGATAAAGACCATTTCATAGGCTGAAGTTCCTGGCTCTTCCAAATCTGACTGGAGGTGAGAAAGCCACTGAATTGTGGAGAGAAGCCCATGCAAGGCCTTCCTGAAGCCCAGTTCAAGTGAGTATATACAGGCAACCCAGATGTTTTAGACACTAACTGAGCAGGAAAGTAATCACTGATGCCACCTGAATTACTGAGTGCAGCATCTTTGCAGCAGCACAGATCTCCCTGACACTGACTTCAGCCAGAACATGAAAAAACCACAAGCCAGGAATCCCACTGAGCATCTCTGCAGACACAAGTGCACAGGCTGCTCTGAGGGTACTGCAGCCTCTCACAGTCTCCTCTGGATCAAACAGAAAGGACGAGCTACAGCACTGTGTTACAAAGCCACGACCCTGTGCCAAAGTACAAGCAAAGGGAAAAGTGGGAATCCTAATCTTACCAACCTAGTACTTCCCTCCTGCAAAAGACAACCCTTGTATCCTCAGCTGAATAGCACAGGAGAACTTACCCCACACCGAGAGCAGGTATGACTGGACTGGTATTTAACAGAACAACTACTCCACTGTCCTCATCTTTCACATACTTTGGTGATGCCAGATTGCAACGGTGTAATGCAGAGAGTTGGCCTCTATCAGAACCAGAGTGGTGGAAAGGGAAATGTGGACTTGAATGCTGCCACTGCCCACGGCAGCCTCATGACTGCAGGGTGTCAAGGAAGGACAGGAAAAAGGAGGATGAGCAATGGAGGTGGACTGGAAGAGGTGATTATTTCAGTATGGTTTGGAGCACTGCCCTATTCAAACAAGACAGCAGCCATTTCAGAAGCTTATCTGTTGAGATATTTGTCTTTTCAACTCAGCTGTATAAAATGGAAAAAAAAAAATTAGTTTTGCGCAAGAGCAAAGGATCATATGCCTATAAATGGTCTCTCTGGGATTTTCTTAGAATAGTTTTGATAAGCTCTTTCTTATACAACTTTATGCAGGGATGTAATTTCCATCAACAAGGGGGTAAGCCTGTTCAGACGAGTCTTCCAGAAATCATATTAAATGTAATGAACCATCTTCAACCAAAATTACACTTAATGACAAGCAATAGTTTTTGAAACAAAGCTACAGAGAGCAAGAGTCCTTTAAGACAAAGTAATTCTTGGCCACTTTCTGAAAATATTTAGTCTTGGGTGAAAATATCCAATCATACATAAGACAGTTTTCTTTAATCAGGATTCTGGAAGAGTTATAATTAACCTGGAACATACAGAGAAAGAAAAATTCCTCTGTTTCTTCAGAGAACTTGTACAGCTGAGGTCAGAAAAAACAATATAAAGTGGTCACAGACTATTTCTGTCTCATCATTTTACTTCTTCAGTCTATTAATTATTTTATGAGTTTAAAATGGACTGAACATTGGGGATGCCTGAACAATACATCTTCATATAATTATTTTCTCTTTTACATTTTGTCCCAGGATGCATTACAGAGCCTCTCTAAAGTAGACAAGTAATTATAATACATAAAAGCAATTATTTCTAATACGTGCTTTTTGCCTGAAAGCCTTTATTGTTTGTTTAATCATCAGAAAACACAAACCATGCATGCTAGAAATAGCTGAAATAGTGACTTGTTTTACATCATACTGACTTGACTCCTGGCTCCTCAGTAACACCATGAGAAGGTCATTCAGCTTCTTTGATTTCATTTTCTGGGCCAAACTCACAACTAGGGAAGTTCCACTGCAATGACCAACGTTTCAACGAGGATTAACATGAATTATCTTAGATTTGAGCCTTTGGATTTAAAATAATTCCTGCATTTTCAGTAATAAGCAATCATGAATCAGAGCAGAAAATGGCTGTATTTCAACACTGAACACCATTTGTGACAACAGCACTGCTGACACAAACAAGCAGAAAGTACCAGCACAGAGGCACTGAAGTTACATAACACATTTCCAAAGGTCTTTAGGCACAGAAAGATTTGTGTAGTCTGTGAAGTCAGGGAGATTTTACAGATGACAGAAAATGAAACAAAGAGGATGATAAAATGGCTGTTCTACAGAAAAAATTAGAAGTTCCTTATGGTTTGTTGAACTTCCACAGTTATTTAATGACACCTAACAGCAACAACAAAGATAAAGCTCCTCTCATTTAGCTACAGAGTTAAAAGGAAGGTCATAACCCATCCTTTGTACAGGCACTATAGAAGCTAATGCAGCATAAAGAAATAAAATCCTGTGATTCAAAGATGGGCACATTTACAGCCAGACTGAACTCCTGATGATAATCCTCTTTGCAAAAGAGATTTCGCTCCAAGCAATTTACACCAAATATGAATGTTGTTGTTAGAAGACTGAAGGTTAAATCACTTTTCTCCAGCTAATACATTTCAAATCATTTTTTGTTTGCCAACAGTAGCAATTCAAATCCGTAACACCATCCCCAAGTAGCAACACGCAAGGAGAAACTCATTGCTCCCAGAAACCCTTCATGCCTTGAAAAACCACACCAGTTTTGCAATTCATTTTAATTTATAGCAGTTAAATCTAAAGAGACAGGGAAGTGTGACAGCATAATTAAGAGCTGGAGACAACAAGCAGCATGCACAGCTGGATCCTGCAAACTGCTGAACTCTACATTACAGGCAGGCAGACACAGAAACCTCTGGGAACTGTGGCTGCTTGGCCAAAGACCTGTCCCCAGGACAGATGTGGGAAAAAGCTGGAACTTCCGGATTACTTAATCATCACCTACTCAGCTTCACAGATGTTCTGACTCTCCCTTGCAGTACAAACTGTTTGGCCACCAAAAAGAAATAGAGAAAAAAGAAGGAAACAGAAGGACCACTGATGCAATACAATACAGAAGGAGCCTCTAGATTTTTTAGTGAAACCTGTTAATCTTGCTCAGTCTCACTATGTTTTCTCTCCAAAATTAAGGAAAACAAGCCTGTAAACATTTTAGAGCTGAGACAACATACCTATGTGTGTCATGCAGGATCTTAAAGAAGTATTTCTCAGTAGCTCAAATATCCATGTATTCTACCTCAACCCTGTTTAATTATCCATCTGGTAAGAACAGCAGCTATCAGAAACTTCAAAGGTGCAGCTTCTGCAGGCTTCTTTCTGCATCACATAGTCCAGTATATGTATCCACTCTTTTTTTTTTTAAAAGCTAGTTATTGCAAAGCTACTGAGCAGGTAATGGGATCAAAGCATAGATCAGGACTAAAAGGGAATTTTTGTTTTGCCTTATCATAATTAAATGCAGACATCCTACATCAGAGCTTTTCTGCAGGTAATCCTTCCCCTTACCATTCCCTCAGTTCACACTTCACAGCCATTTTCATATTGTTATTTCTCCTAGGATCTTTACAACTATCAGTCCTCTCCCAAAACCATTAAGTCAAAACCCCTGCCACACCCACTGCACACTAATCACTCAGCACCCCATCACTGACAAGGGATGTCTCTATGAAGTCAAGAGTTAACTCTGTGGGATAACAGGCTTGACTGGCACATTTATTTTAGACATCTCAGTTGATAACTTCTTATTAGCATCCAGCAGATAATTATTAACAAAGATTTTCTGTCCTTTTCCTCTACTCATCTTTGTCATCCATTGAAAAGAGTGGCACAAGCATTTATAACATTTGTCATTCTGTTTTTTTTATTCCCTGAAATGGTTATCAAGCATTGGAATAGGCTCTCTGGGGAAGTGGGGGAGTCACCAAGCCTGGAGGTATTCAAAGATGTGTAGAAGTGGCATTTGGGGACATGGTTAAGTTGTGGACTTGGTAATGTCATAAGCACAGAACCACAGAATGGTCTGGGTTGGAAGGCACCTTACAGATCATCTCATTCCAACCCTCTGCCATTGGCAGGGACACCTTCCACTATCCCAGCTTGCTCAGAGCCCTGTCCAACCTGGTCTGGAACACTTCCAGGGATGGGGCAGCCACAGCTTCTCTGGCCAATCTCTCCCAGGACCTCAGGATGCTCACAAGGAACAATTTCTTCCTAATATACAATCTAAACCTACTCTCTTGTCAGCCTAAGGCCATTTACCCTTGTCACTACCTATCCATGTGAAAAGTCCCTCTCCAGGCGTCTTACAGGCCCCCTTCACATACTGAAAAGCATCTTTAAGGTCACTCCAGAGCCTTCTCTTCTCCAGGCCGCATAATCCAAATTCCCTCACCCTTTCCTCCCATCAGAGCTGCTCCATCTCTCTGATTCCCTTGGTGCCTGTTCTGGACTGGCCCCAGCAGCTCCCTGTCCTTCCTGTGCTGGGATCCCAGGGCTGGAGGCAGCTCTGCAGGGTGGGGTAGGAGGGTCTCACCTGAGCAGGACAGAGGGGCAGAATCCCCCACTCCTCTCCCCTGCTGCCCACACTGGGGGCTCAGCCCAGCACAGGGGTGGGGTCACTGCCCACTCACATATGCAGAGCCACATTGAGCTCTCCAGCCACCAACACCCTCCAGTCTCCCCCCACCAAGGATCTTTAAAGTCTTTTTCAACCTAGATGATTCTGTGGCTGAGCCAGTTTAAGAATACTCACGTACAATTTGAGAGTAACCAGTGGCTGAGGTGTTTTGGTCTTTTTTCAAGGCCCACTTTTGCAGAAGTTCAACTGCTCTGAATGACAGGAGGATTGCTACCTCCCCAGCAATTTCCACATTCCAACACTCAGAGAAAACTATCCCATAGTGGCCCAAATAAGAACTGGGTGCCTAAAAACTGCCTACATTTCTGTAACAATTGGAAATGGTGATTTGACAGCAGCAGTGCAAATACTTATGTGATTACAGCAACCACATTCTTCACAAAGGCACTGTCATGACATGAAGAATGGTCTTCACTCAAGATTTAGAGTCAACAGCAATACTGATCCAAGTAAATCAATATCATTGATCATTATCTAGTAAGTAAATTTATACCATGGAATGATGGAGAGACTGCCTTCCTTTTTTCTACTGTTACTTCCTCCAGCACTCCTGTCAGGTAAATACCTAAGCATGACGCTCCAAAGTCTTAATGAAATCAAATGAAACTGAATTTCTGTGCTCTTGTAAGAAAACTTGCAGAAAACAACAAAAAAAGAAACTGAGGACAATGTACAGGAACATGGTCAAAATGATGACCTTCCTAATAACCACACTTTTAAAAACAATTATCTAAGCCACGCTACCTATCTTTACAACAATTTTCCTACAGCTATGCCCAGTGGAAGATGTAAATCGAAAATACAAGTAGCTTTGTATTTCTGTGCAGATTTATCACTATAAAAGTGTAGTTTTGTCTGTATTAAGCTTCAAAATAATTAACAATTGGCTGAATAACACAAGCTGAAAAAAAGCAAGACAGCTGTAGGGATTCAAATATACATACATGTACTTACCATCCCCAATTTCTGATGGCCATAGAGTTCCCCCATTCTGTCTGTCTGGATTCCTCAGAGTAAAAAGGCTTTCACTGGAGTCTTTTCTTTAGGAATATGTGTGTAGTCGTGCAGTACATGCATAGAAAATAATTTTAAAGGTTGTAAACTGCTCTTTAGCTTGAGTCTCATCCATTTTTGGGTCATCAAGACCATGATGGCAGTGGCTACAGAATACCTCACACTGTGGATTTTTTTAAGTTGTAACAGGGCAAATATTCCTTTTCCTCTATCCCTCCATGACATCTGAATTTGTTCATACCTTCCTTATAAGACAGAGGAAACGACTTATCACCTGAGAAGCTCTTGACATGTTGTCAGGGAAATATCTTGATGAGTTCAGATAATACAGCAGCTGTGGTGACTGCACTAAGAAATTCAGCAGTCCTGTGACAGCAAGATAAAATGACATTTCACACTTTAGATCTCAGATCTAAGAGAGTGGAAAAAATTATCTACTGTGTTCAGACAAAGATTTAAGGTTAATTAAATAACTGCAATTATTTTTCTTTCCAATAGGAAGTCAAGCTCAGCAGTCTGAGTAGTTTTATACTGGGGTTTCATTAAGAAGTGCAGTCTAGAACCCTACAATTGTCTTGGTTGGAGCTGAAAGACGAAAATACTTGTAATATTTCCCATCAAGAAGAGTCTTAAAAGGATGACTAGATGAATGTGAGAGACTATATATACTATTAATTTAATAGCAAAGCATATATATTGACACAAATTTTCAAACCCCAAGATTTAAGATACCCACAGGTTGAGTTTTTTTAAATTGAAACCTAAAAGATAACATTATCAATTGAAAGACCACAGCTCTGCCTTTTTCCTCATCATTGACTCAAACCTCAGGCCAAATACAAACAAAAACCAGGTATTTTTTTTCATTTTCCCCACATATCTCTATCTTTTAGGCTTAGAGCATTTGATGGCACCTGGCAAAGTTGTTCTGGGCAAAAAAGGATAGCACCCTTCAGGAGCAGGGAAGAAGCATGACCAAAGCTTATTTAATTCCAGGAAGTCAACAGGGGATTTTACACTGGTTAGTGCATACTGCTAGCTGGCTTATTCTGCAGCAAGCTGGGAAATCAGCACCTGTGACCAGCTCTCCAGTAATTCCCTGCATCCTCTGTTTTGTTGAAGACAATTCTGGCACTACTGGAATCAGAATCACTGACAGATTTGCTTTTGGAGTCTTTGGCATTGGAATAACAAGGTGTTACAACGTGCAGAGACGACGACAGCTCCAGCAGCAGACCTGAGGCAGGTCCAGCCTGCTTGTTGCCTTGTCACTGTGCAGATGTGATGGACTGACAAACACCTCGCCCCCCCTTTGGAAAAGCAAGAAAACCACAGTCAGTCTAGGAGAATCTAAGAGGCTGCTTCCTCCAACATGGGTCCAGAGTTGGAGCGTTGGGGAGGGGCAATGGAAACACTGTTATAGGCCTTGTGGGCTTCTGGAGAGAGGGTGAGGAAAAAGCAGCAGTAAAAAATTAAACTTTATATGTATAAAGTTTATTTTTATACTGTATACATTTTTATATTGTAGAAAAATTATAAAAGTGTACACGTTCTTAAGATATACACCAGTGAGACACAAGGCACTTCCCAGATTCCACATATTTCTGCCTCCCATTACACCTCACCACTCTGGGTAGACTTTTCCTACTGCTTTGTCTGACTGGCCCTGTCTGGATGCACTCACAATCTCTTTAACCCTTGATCTAGGGCTTCTGAGTAAGAGAAACATGGAGTAACATGCACAGCTGATCCCTGTTGTTCCTCCTGAGGGTGTGGGATAGCTCAGGGCCAGGGAATGAAAGCTTAAGAGATGACGCACACAGAGAGACTACTGGCTTCACCTCAGCCCTTTCAACAGCAAACATTATCCTAAGAGTTTGCAAGTTTTATTTTTCATTGGGATCTCAAACACAGCATGCAGTCCTTCTTTTCTGGAAATTCTGACAGGGAATACAGAAGCATCCCAACTAAGCCAGAACCTTCACTGGCCATATGAAAGCAAGCCAAGTATTAATGGAAAGCTCCAAGGTAGCTCCTAGGATTTTCAGAGTAAAGACAGAGTAAGGCACTTTTCTATCAAAGTGGAAAACTGAAGGAAACCCACTGAGCATGGACAAGGTGAACATGTTTTGGAGATGCAATTGCAAAATGTACCTTTAAAAAATAAAATTAGAAAACAAGGGAGCAGCAAAGAGGAGAATTTGTAGGACTCCATGATTAGTATCTCAGACAGTGTGCTTGTGGAGGACGTTCCATTCAGCTTCTACCAGGAGATCTCACCATGATATGCCCAGGATTACCCACAGCAGCCTCAAACTTCAAGCAGTTCTGAGATCTCTAAACACACGAAACCAAACTACTCCTGGGAGATATCCTGGCAATCTGCAGCATGGATGAAGTAGAAAAGGATCTCTTCCAGAAAACAGTTTTCTCAACACTGAGACCAACAGATGAAAGAAATTTAAAACCACCTATAAGGGTCTCTTCACATGCTTTGTAAAATTCATCCTTCTCATGGAATTTGCCAGCTGGTCTGCTGTGGATAGCTGGCAACACAGTCTGCTAACACGGGTGCTGATCAAAGCAGGCTTTGGTCAAACAGGACACAGTTCACTAGGAATTGGGAAACGGACCCAGAGCCCCACATTTCTTGGCATCTGACAGCCACTGCCATAATATTTTGGGACAGATTTTAAAGGTGGAGTTTGCAAGAAGGTATCAACAAAACACAGAAACCATGGTATTATTTGCACTTATAAATGTAATAACACTTCTTTTTCTACTCTCATCACTTCTTCCCTTATTTGAAACTCAGCTACAAGGATGCAGAACTCATTCTACTGAGAACATTTTCACAAAATCTTTCACCAGTAACACAGCAATGTTTATCCCTCCCTCCTGCTGTTAAAAATGCTTTTTTTAATGCCATACTGTATTTGTACAATCCTTGTTTTATACACCTTAATTAATGACCTCTGAAATACCCCAGAGAAAGAACGTAAATATGTATTTTATTATTCACATGATCAGAAACATGGACATTTAAGGGGGGGTTAATGAATTAATGATGCAGCGCCAACCAAACACCTTGGTGTTTTGGAGAGTTGTATTTAATTCCTTGAGATTGTTTAGGCCACACTGCAACAGGGATCAGAAGCAACATCCATTTCACAAGCCGAAGAGCACAACAGCAAGAAAGACCATATGTGCTGTAAGATACATTGATTTCATCAAAGCTGTTGTTCCAGTATTACAATTTCATCATTAACAATTGCATGTGTTAATTATAAGAAGCATTCTGCTGTTGTTCTTGTTTTGGTTTTTGGTGGGTTCTGGTTAGCTGCTAGATTTTTTTGCCATACAGTTACTCCTCGCTAGAGCAAAAACACAAAACTGTGGATTCAGGAGGGGAATAATTATATGTGGAAGAAGCCAGACTAGAAGATCAAAATGATACCCTTCCAAATTAGATTTTCTCATGAGCTGCAAGGAAAATACCCCCTAAAATCTCTTTGTTTTCTGTGGAAGACAGGCAGCACAGCCTGCAGATTTTTCTGCCCTGAGCTCTCCAAGAAACACAAACATTTACTCTTCAGATAAAGGGAAAAGAGCAGGAAGAGGAAACTAAAGAGAATTCCCTGTAGTTAGTGAAAGTTGCATTAAGGAATGTTCCTCTTCACATCAGCAGCATTAAATAATGAGGCAGCAGAGAGCTTTGCAGCACTGGGAGCCTGTCAAACATACTTCTCCAGCAAGAAGAGACAATAAAATGTCAATAGAAAATGCCTCTTGATTGGCACACACCGACACAGTGAAAACTTTTCCTCCTTTTGCACATAAAGGGACCAATTCTTTTCTTCCCCTCTTCTCCAATATTTAGAAGACAAGCTGATGAGAGATGACAAGGCACATTTACAGAAATTAAAAAAAAAAACCCAGCACTGAATAAAACATAAGTACAGCATCAGAAAAGGATGGTCAGACTTGGTACCATCCATTGGTACCCGAGGGTACCAATGCCATCTAATACATTCTCTGTGCACTGACATGCAAGCAGAGGATGGAAAGAAGAAATTCAATGATGATTTGGAGAAAAATCTGAATTAAGTTTAAAGTACTTGAATAATCCTGTTGTGATCAGTGCCAGATTCAAGTTAAGTGTACAGGTTTGCCTTAATCACAAACTTCCTTCTCACCCTTAAGAAGCTCTACATTCAAAATTTCCATGTTCTTATAGAGAATAAAGGTTTTAATTACTTTTTGATATATTTAACACTATTATTAACACTTAATTATCTGATAAAGAAAAATAGCCACAAAGTTTGCAATGCTGTGTCCCCCACCCCTAATCTCATCCTAGCATGATCTATAAAATAAAGAATAAAATAAATAAATACTTCTTATTTCTAGGGAATCCCATACGGTCCTATTAAAGTCGACTCAGTTGAAATTCTGAAATAATTTTAAACTGGAAAATGAGGTGTTGTGTGCTTCACAGCCTCAGGAGGCCAAATACTATGGAACATTCCAGGGTCAAGCCCTGCAGCCTATCTGGTGGTAGTGCTTCTGGAGGGACTAGTATGTGCATGCTCTGAAAACTCAAAGGACCACACAAAGTTGGTATATTAGCATAGCTTAATGGACCACAGAGAGGTACAGAAATAAATATGCCTCCTGATTATTCTCTTTTTTAAGCCTTTTCCATTCTTGCAGGGAAAGGAAATTGCTATGTGACAAAGTGAAAGTATTTAGGACCCATCTAAAGATTTATCTGTATAATTTGAGAAAAAATAACATATTACTCAATTTTTCTTAATGATTTTTTATTTTCCCAAGAAATTATGCTCTCTTTAGCTTTTGTAGGACCTCATGACCTTGGAGACACAGTCTGAAGGTAGAACTATCAAGCATTACTAGTTCTGAAGCACCACCAATCTGCTCTGGAGCTTTTAGCTCCATCACACTAAGACATGCAAAGCAGGCACACTATCTTAAACCTCTCTGTGTATTTTAAACTTTGATATTCAGAACAAGCCACATCTTAATTAATTTATGCCAAACAGAAATACAAAAGATCTTCATCTTCAGCCATTCCTCTAAGCTCCCTAGACCTCTGCAATCACAGGATCAGTCTGTCCTTGGCCCAAACCCTTGAGATACTGTGAAAATAAACATTAAGGGACTTGGTGTAGCAACTAAACTTTTACAAATCCCTGCTTCTCTGAACAGCAGCCAAAAGGCACAAGGTCTTCTTGCTTGTGTCACCAACTGCATTATTGTCTACATTCTCCAAGCCTTGTAACATCTGCTGGCTATCCCTCACCTTGGATTTCTTCCTGCTAATCTTAGGTCCAGATAAGAGTCCTATTAGGAAGGGCTGATGTGAGGTACACACAGATTGCCAGGCTGGAAAGTTGCTGCCAAAGTACACAGCTCAGCTGGGCAAGGACACAAAAAGTAGCATGTAACCCCACCACACTTGTCACAAGAAAGAAAAAAGTTTTGTTATTAACAGCCAAAACATACACTGACTTTGACAAAGAGTATTCTTCAAGGCAGGATACTTCGTGCAATACAGAGACATTTACTAAAATCTGCACACAGATTAGGGTTCACACTCAACTACACCTCTTAGAAAAGTAGTAGATGTTCGTACATGGTAGAAGCAAAAATATTTTTTTTACAATTTCATAGCATAAAACAACTTCTCTGTTGTCATGAGAGCAAAGAAAAAAAGCAGGAGAGGTGTTTGGTCAAAATTTGGGTTCTTGAAATCTCTATAGCACAAAATGCTATTTTAGGAAAAACATATCCTCCCCCCGCAGTACAAAACAGCCTGCAACTCAGCATATTTGGCTTCCTGAAATTTTTTCCTGGCTGAGTACTCACAGCCTATAGAGATTCTCTGTTAAAATTGTTGACAATTCTCTTTCTTGACCCGTTTCAAACAGGATGAGAAGAGAAAAAAGGGGGCAGTCACAGAAACAGTAGAACCCAAGGATGCCTGTTTTATCAGAAGGTTGTTTGAAACCACAGTTAACAGTGCACTAAGGTGGCCTTAACTTGCACGGGAAGCCAGTGTAAGTTTTGGGAGATTGCCACCACATCCCTCCTTTTTGATCTTATACTGAACACATGCCAAGAAACCTGAATATTAACAACTGAATGGCAGAGATCTCCTGCAAGAGAGACAGTCCTTAATGACCAGAAGGGACAGAAATCATGTCCAGGGATGCAGCGTGAGCCTTTTAACAGAAGGAAGTTTTAGCACAGATACAGGAAGGAGGCGGTAGGTGATTTGTGCTGGGAGAAAAAAAATCTTGTTTAGATGATGCTTACTCAGGAATTATTTGATCTAGCTGCAATCTCCTAGAAACACAGGATAAAATGGTTGCCGTCAAGACATACAAACTGAGGGGCTAAAGAATAAATGCAATAGAGTGATCCTGTGTACCCCAACTTCAAAGAATATAAAGAGATCAAGTCTAAGGAGAAAGGATGATCCATTTCTTACAAATTAAAGTCAGGCATTTTTGTAGATTTTCAAGCCCTTCAGCAAACTTCAGCATTCAAATTCAGATTAGAAAGTGGTTTTGTTTAGCAGGAGAGAAAGAACTTAATGTAAGCATTTCATACAACAAGCAGATCTTAGAAACAGTGACAGAAGATGAAAACACTTATCTATGATAAGTGACACTTTAACCTAGAAGTCAAATGATGAACTCAGCCATTAGCAGCTCTAATCACCATACCAAACAGTAATGCCCACAGCTGATACTGAAATTCTTAGATCATCTTTATACTACAGAAAAGCTTTCTTATAGCAGGTTGATTCTTCCAGATTTAGACTACCTGTAGTTAAACTCCAAGACAGAGCCTGGGCCAATTAATTTACTACATGTGCACATTCATACCTAATACATAATAGGCACATTCATAGGCCTTAATTTCAATACTCTTCAGGTATGACAGCAAGCTGAAGACAATCAATGCAGTGTATTCACAGGAGAAACAGATCCCAATCCTCTGCTGCTCTCTTTAATGAAACCCAAAATGCACTAAGCTTAAACACAGAGGGTTTGGCAGTAACTTTAAGGTTTTCTAGAAATTCTTATCTTTATCAACCAGGCCATATTTTTCTTGTCCCTTTACATGTGTAGAAAGAAATCTTGTGGGATCATGCTGTGAATTAAACAGATACACTGGACTGGTTTATGATGTGGCTTGAGAAAGAGCTGTGTCAGAACTGCTGAGGGTGTTGTGAAGCAGCAGTGGGATGAAGCAGGGGCAGGAAAAAGCAAGAATTTGCTGGTTCTGTATCACTGCCAAAACTTTCCCACAGTGAAACACTGGCCTCTCCGTAGGAACATTTTATCCACCTTTTTTCAGCAAGGACTCCAGTTCTACTATTTAACAATCCTAACAGTTACAGCAATTTTCCCCAGGATTTGCATGATGCCTCAAATAATTTCAGACTATCTCTCAATCTCCTTGTGTATGTTTTGCCAATACTCTGCTAATTCTCCTTCAAAGACTTTCTTTTCTTTCCCCTTATTTATAGAAGCATAGCTTTGCTTAGAATGGAAAAGACCTTTAAGTCCAACCTGCAGTTTTGTCTTCTGAACTAGGAAAATCTACAAAACTTATGGCAGGAATCTTTATGGCAACAAAGCAAGAAAAAATAAAGAAACTCCTGATAGCCACCATCAACCTTAATCAATCCCTTCTATGAGAGAGTCACAGCTGGTAGTGGAGAAGTGAGGACCAAGGATCATTTGAAAGGGAAAATCCCAGCCCAACATTGAAGAGGAAGTCCAATACCACTTAAGGGCAAGGATTTAGGAATGTGACCCACCTGAAAAAAATCAGCTGTTACCAAGGTTTATCTGCAAGCAGTTAGTTTGGTCCAGAAAGTCAGCCAAACTCAGGTAACATGGGAACATTTATTGCATAGTGTGGGGATCAGCTAGCCACTCCTTCCTGTTTGCCATGAGGGAGGTACTGTGAGGTTTCCAGTAGAAGCCATTAGTTATTAGGAAATAAAATGTCGCTAAGGACACATGCAATCATGGCACCCCACGAAACACACAAAAATAATTGCAACATCTACAGATAAGTTGACATTATAGTGCAGATGAGGTTTGTGTTTGACAGCTATTTCTAGAAGACATACCCTGCTCTTTCCACTATGGGTTTAGCATTTTTCATTTTCAACTGAAATGAAAGTTAAGTCACTTTATTGCAGAACAACTCCAGCATAGCTCAGGTTTCAGCCTGTGAGAGCAGAACTATGTGCACATAGTATAATCTATTAAAACAATTTGACACTCTTTTCCAAGTGCCTAGGAAGAAAAGCCCCTTTATTCCAGAATTTACTGTATCTTTGTTTTCACTGAAATAGCCTAATATAATGCTTCCATGTTCTTCTCCACACATCAGAGTAAATAGATCTTCCCTGTAAGTCTTCCCTGTGCCCTATCTTAGAGCAAAATCATTCAGTTCAGCAAGGAAGCAGAAGAAACACAGGATAAAAATAAAAATCACTTTCTTTCCCTATAGAGAATATACTTAGCTATATCCAACATAATTTCTTGAAAACCATTGTAAAGTCCAAGTGAAAAGCTATATGTTCAACTCATGCAATCTGCCCTCCCACTAACCAAGGACAATATTGACACAGCCAAGATATACAAGAAGAGCTTGCTGCTGTTACTGTAAGGACCTTACACCACAATCCTAAGAAGAAGGACTGAGCAGCTTCTAACCTCCTACTGAAACCAGCCTCCCTTGACTCCCAGGGCATTGTTGCAGGGAGGTAGGTGGAAGAGAAGGGCATTAAACACCTTGAAAAGAGAGATCAGTGATTCCCACCGTGTGTCTCTTGTCTGCTGGCATCAGTACAGGGAACCTCCTCACTCCAAGACCCAGGAAAGGGCCCTTGTTTCCAAGGAGGCTTCAGAGATCTGATGGAATGCTGGACCACTCAAACTCAGCTGTGGATCGAGGGACCAGCTCCAAGCTGCCTGCACTTCATTACTCCCAACCCAGAGTAATTTCCATTTTCCTTGCAGGAGTCACTTTAGCCCACAGACTGAAAACTAATCAAGTAACAGTTTGATTATCTCTGTAGCATGACACCTAAATGAGGTAACTGGGTTTTTTCCCCCCTGCTATTGTGACTCCTAGAGCAGGTGTTTTCGAGACTCCCAACAAAGTTTTGTTACTTTACATTGTTATTTATTACACAACAAATATTTGTGCTTCTATGGAGGCCTTTTCTCCCTAAAAAATTACACAAAGCGCATCCAAATTAAATCCTATTCCACATGAATAAATACCCCTTTCACAGAAGTATTTGTTGCACAGTAACAGCTGATGGCTGTTGTACAGCCAATGGATGAAGCACACCTGCTGAACTGGAGATCGTCGTGGCAAAGCTGAATTAAACATACACTGTATAAAGGGTTGCATAAATGTCCTGCTTTCCTCCCTCATTATAAAACCTACTTGTCATCTCAATAAGCTTCCAGAAAAGATGTATTTTATTTTCCATTTTCTACCCAGAACACCACACATGTCATGGCATTCCTTTGAGAGCGTACCACCTTCCCCCACTTCTTAAACACGACATGACAATGTTCCCCCTTTGCCACAACCTACAATCCATTATCACTATCAGTTGTGCCTCCTGACAGGTTGTATCCTCCAACAGGGACACCCTCACAAAAAATCCTGCCATGCCAGAGCTCTCTGGATGCAGAGCAGGAGGTGCATCAATATCACTCACCAGGGCAAAATGCTTGGTCAATGACCCCAGCTCACAGTGATCAATGTAGATGTCTCTGAATTGCCATTCCCAGGTGTGGCAGCGGCCTCAGGGGAGACAAAGAGTTACATTGTCCCACCCCAAACCCCTTGTGAAGGGCGGCCCAGG
>NC_031773.1:61294869-61338337 GCF_001522545.3 Parus major
GTTGGTGTTTGATGCTGGTCCCCAAAATCCTGCTGCTTCCCTGGACAAGATCCTGAAGTTGCTGGCTGCAACACCCAGGACTCATCTGAAGTGGTGGGGGAAGACAAAATGTCAAATTGGTCCTTAAAAAAAATCCCACACCATCCTTCTGAAAACCAAGATTTTTCATAACCCTCCATTCTAGCACAGAAATTAGGGGTTTTTTTATTATTATTATTTCTATCCAACATAAAAATAAATGCTGAAGTTAGGAGAATTCCCTGAGGAAAGGAAACACCAAGTTTTAAATCAGCTCCAGTTATTCCTCCTCCTCATTTCTCCTCAATCAGTGCTTGCTATGTCTTCTACTATTAAACTGTTTCTCATTTATCTTTCTCAGTCAAATCTTTTTGTTTAAGCTGCTCTTTAAAAACTCTCTTTGATTTGCTGACTGTTATCAGAGCAAGATGAGGCACAGAATTACAGTCCTCCCTCACAGGGAAACATCACAATGCCAAAACACATGAAACTATATTGGGTTCATCTCCATTTCATATTTCAGCAGCTTGGGGGCTTCTCCTGTCTGTTTACCACAGAGCAGCATCTGCCTTTTTCTCAGCCTTCCCCCCTCCTCACCAGCATACCACAAAGGTGGATTTTATTTTATTACCTCCTGTGAACCCTTAATTTCTTTGGACTGCCTGTGTAAAAAGTAAAAACTTTCTCAGGTTGAACATAAAATCCATTCTGTCAGAGTGGGGCATCACCAGTTACAACAGTTACAGAGGCTGGAGAATCACAGGACATACTCCAGGCACTGCACTTCCTGGCACTGCACAATCACAGAAGGAAAAGTAGTCAAAATTGAAAAGACGTTAAGGTAAAAGTTTTCACCTTGGGAGTAAAAAACAACAAACAAAACTAACCAACCAAACCTTCACAACCTTTTTAAAACCACTTCAGGTTTCCCGCAATTTGAAGGTCAAATGAAACTCCATTTTTCAAGCTGCTTCAGATCAGCTCCACATGGAAGTCTCTATATTTAAAATACAACATTTTAAATTGTATATTTTTATACAGTATGTGAAAGTACTTGAAATAGGTCTTCTTTTTCTAATTATCACTCTTGTGGTTTTTCTCCATTTTACCTTCTCCTTCCCTTTGTTCATGCACTGTGGCAAATCAGATCCCATACTCCAGTATAATAAAACTTTTGAAAAAATCTGATGAAGTAACAGCTGGTTTTTCCCAGTTTGAGGGGAATAAGTCATTATTTGCAAAAATGCCAAAAACTGAAGCATGAGATGTGAGAAAACCAGGGTTCCATCAGTTCCTTTTTTTTCTGCTGCTAAATTACCTAAATCCTCACGTCCATTCACAGGTATTTTGATAGAAACTGTAACTTCAGTAGAGGAAATTCTCTTAATTTCTGCTACATCTGTGTAGAAAATATGAATTTGTAAATCTGTGCTCTAGACTTCTCAGGTGCTTGTGTCTCATAGAGGAATCTGAGGGAGAAAAATGTTACCCCTGGCTACAGGAAGATGGAGTGTGGCACTGGATGGAAAGCATCCAAGGGGCCTGAATGAATTTGTTAATGCCATTGGAAGTAAACAATCTGGTATTTTGGGAGTGCCATGGAGACTGAGAACAGACCCATGGACAATAGCAGGCAAATGTCAAGACTATCTTCAGGGTGGGCAAGAAGAAAGAAACTTCCAGAGGTGAAAGATGAACCATTCTGTATTTCTGTAATGCTGTGTTTCATATTACTCTGAGTGTAACCATATTTCATAGCATTTTTCCTTCAAAAAAGACAAGGAAGAAGAAAAACACATAAAAGGGGGAAGGGAAGCTTAAGTTTAGTTTCTTTCCTGGGGTGGCATTCAGTTTTGCTTGCTGTAAATGGTATGCTGTCCTCTGGTAAGAATCTCCAAATAAAGGCCTTAAAAACAGCCTTCATTAGCACTAATGAAAATAATGAAAAAAAAACCAACTCCAAAACTCCACACAAATAATCCTGTAGCTTAGGCAAGAACAACTCAAGACATTATAGACAGCCATAAATACAGCTATTTTTTCCATGTAGCTAATTTTTCCAAGCTTAATAACGAACTCTATCCAGAAAGAAATAAAAATACTTACAAAACCACTGAATTTCACACAGTTATGCAAATTTCCTATAGCTTGTTTTTTTTTAGTGTACTATTCAAACACCTAGATTCTGAGTATGACAATTCCTGGTTTTGAACAATAGATTACCATGGAGCCCAACAATTATACTGGCCAGAAAGGCTTTCCTGAGATGCCTCAGTCTCCTGCCTCAACCTGCACCCAAGAAAACAAACCCTTTTCATGGAGGGAACACTGCCTGCTTAAAGACAACCAAAACCAAATCCTGCATTGGGAAAGCTTCCAAATAGCTACTGAATGACTAAAACCAGAGAGTGTCCAAGCAGGCAGACTGATTCAGAAAAAAAGGCTTTGTCTCTGCTCTCTGGAAGCCACAGCCTGTGAGCTGGCTTATTCTCTTCCTTCTCAACAGAATTCAACAGAATGACTAGGAGCAGATTTTGACATCTTTCTGAAGTGTTGTTTTATCAGAATGAAAATCCCAAATGTAATCTTACTACTCCAGTGATATTTCCATGAAGGTTTCTGTGGGAATCTGGGATGATCACAGGCTCTATTCCATGGACAGGCAAGTGCTCTTCCTTCTGGCTGCTGCTGTCACCCAAGGTCAGTAATGTGGACAGCCCAAAATATAAAAAATTTAAAAAAAAATAAAAAAAAAATAAATAAAATAAAAAGTTAAAAAAAAATGGAAAGAGACTGACTCTCCGTATTGGACACTCCTCTTTCTGCCCACTGAAAATATGAGGAGCAAGAAGTATTTGGCCCCTAACTTTGAGATCTCATATGCAAGAGCAGAGTGACTACATAATACTACTTTACTGTTACTGACACTAGCCCCCCAAAGGGCCAAAAGGTGAACAGAAGAGTACAAAAAGTAAGAAATAAATCAGCACTTACAGCAGAGAAATTATTAGAGATGAATGAGTATTTCAGATACCATATAAATAAAATAATATGTTTAACTGAAGATGTTCTGGTGTGTCAACAAAACAAAAGTAAAAAAGTATTTATCAGGAAGTTGTTTTTGAACAAGCTGTTTTGAGAAATTCTTTAGGGGAAAATATTTTCCTGACCACCAAAAGATAAATATGTTTTGTCTTTGTTTTGTGAAAAATTTATTACTTGTCTTGAGAATTCTCTGTCTTTCTATGATGCTTGTGCTGCTCTGGGCTTTTTTCTCCTTTTTTTGCAGATCTCTTTCCTTCTCCCCTGAGTGCTTTTTCCCTTAGCTCTGAAATATTTCCCTTTTAAAATAAATATAGAGGAACTGCTGCTTCCCTAGAGCATTCCCAGAGGTAGCTATAAAGGACTTTCAATGTAATGCTGCTTCCTGGGTCATCTGCCTGACCTCTTCTACGTTTCTTCATTAAGTCAAACCAGAAAACACGCAACATTTAAAAGCCCTGTAAAGTGGGAAACCTGTATCACTAAAACTTAGAATTCTTGTATTCTCTGTAAAAGACTGCAGAGAAATGGTACCATAATATAGCTGCCTGAATAGCTATGGTGGATTTGAATTAATTTACTTTAAAATGCACTAAATGCATCTTTGCTGCTAAGAAAGTTATTTCATACCACCCTGGAGCTTTTGATTTTCACCCTCTGACTTTCCCACATAAAAGCACACTTAAGGAATAAGAGAAGGTATGCCCATCTACTTTCAGAACTGTTAAAGGTGCAGGACAGCTGGTAGTATTTATTACAATATGCACTGCAATAATGACTTTAACTTCATGATAGGGCTTTTGGTTCAAGAATGGTCTCTGGAAGACTAGAGTCAACAACAACTGGACTGTATTTCTAGTCACTGCACTCCTTCTGGACAACCTTTCACAAAGTCAAATCCAAAAAAGCTTCATGATGTTTACTAACTTCTTCCACATATTATTCTTTTCTAATCTAAGCCGTACATAGCAGTTTCCAGCTCACTGCATCATTGTAAAGTAGAGAAATAGTGCTGTATTGAATTCAGATTTCTTAATCTAATAAAAGAATAAGGAATCTGACCAAAGGAGACAGAAATCACTCTGTGATTTCCCCATCAATCAATGGGGAAAAAAGGAGCAGGAAAGATAAACTCTGGTGGATTTCATTCTTCTATAGCCTTCACTCAGTGTGTAGAAATTAAGGCTGGAATTTGGATGGCACCTAGGTTTGGGTGCATTCCCTCTGACGTAATAGGACCACTGTAAAGCAAGAAACTTCTAACAAACCATATCCAAAAAAATTTTAGCTGCTGCCCAGCTATGAGAAAAACCTTGCTCTTACCTGCTCAAATAGAGAAACCGAAAACAGCTGTTGGAGCTGCTGAAGATGCTGAGCAATTGTTGGGTGAAGTTGTTATGGCAATTGACAAAATCAGACTGCATCCTGCAGGCTGGAGCTGTGGCAGGAGGTTTAGGCTGGATATCAGAAAAGGTTCTTCCCCCAGAGGGTGCTGGGGCACTGAACAAGCTCCCCAGGGAATGGTAACAGCCCCAAGGCTGCCAGAGCTCCAGGAGTGTTTGGACAATGCTCTCAGGTGGGACTGTTGGGGTGTCTGTGCAGGGCCAGGAGCTGAACTGAAAGTCCTTTTGGGTCCCTTTCAACTCTGGATATTCTACAATTCTATGGTTCTAAGGAGGGATTCCAGAGAGAAATGAAGGAGGAACAAATCTGGAGTGAGAAGCAGAGGGCAAGGCATTGTTGACCGATCAGTTTAACATACCAGCTGTGTCCTCCAGGGAGCTGTGAACAGAGTGTGCAGAAGGCCACATGGTGAGAGGAGAGGAAAGGGTGAGCTTCCTGAGGACTATAAGAAACTCATGGGTTAAGGGAGGACAAGTAAAGGCAATGACCCCTGAGGAGTCCTCAGAAAAGAAAAGCATTTTTCTGTGCACTTGAAATACTGATTTTCTAATTGTACCAGAATGACCAGTTAAAGAGCCTGTCCTGTGAAGTTAATAACCTCAAGGGATATCATTAAGCACCCAGATTCTAAGTGTTAGATCTCTTTGGAGACAGGAAAATGGAATAGGGTGATAATATGACTCATGACTTTCCACTATTAGGTATGACAATTCTGTAGATGTAGAGGCTGAGACTTGCAAAACCTCCTTCTTCCAGCTTCAAAACTGAAACAGCCAAAATTGCCAGTGCAGCTGCACACAGTGTGAACTTGGCTTGTCCATCATTTCCCCAAAAGCAGAGTTAGTTTAGAAAGGCAACAACAAAAACTGCTGTTCAAGTGCAACCTACACTTCATCATCGTCTGATACAGGATTTCCTTACCTGTCCGGGTTAAGACACCACAGACAGAATTATGCTTAATGCCATCTAAAAAATACCCTTATCTGTAGCTCTTCCTACTCAGAGAAGCTCTTGCTACTCCCAGAGAGCTGGTGCACAAATAGATTACATCTAACTTAAGAGTGGCAACAGAAAAATCTGTAGGTCTTAAAAGTAATATTAGAGCATATATCAGAGTGTTTCCTTCAAATCACTCAAACAGCATCAAATCTGTTCTTCGGCTGCCTCTCTCCTCAGTGAGGGATGATGGGATGAATTTGGTTGAGTGTTGGGAAGGGAAGCTTGCTGTGCTGTGCAGAATTAAGCACTGATGCTGCATTAAGGCCAGGGAGGGGGCAGGAAGCATGGAAGAGTGAGATACATGCTGGGGGGACACATAACAGATACAAAATAAGTGGTTAACAGCATTCACCTGAAAATTCAGTAAGACTGAAAAGCCTGACATTTACTGCCAGTGAAGCTGCCCTGGAGGCACCAAACTCTTCCCAGAGCTAAGCTACAGGCAGGCCTAGGAACACTTCTGAGTCAATCAGTCCATCTAATCCAAGCCTAGACTTAGAGTTTTTCTAATTCACAAGTCAGAAAGGCATCTAGTTAGAAATAGATTTTGCTGGATAACCACTGCCAGAACCTGTACAAGCCTCAGAATGTCCTCACATGCACTGAAGAGCCAGGCTTTTTCTCTGACACCCCGTATATACTAAAAATACTGGTTTTACTCTTTTGGCACTGTTAAGGGAACATTTTTTCTTTAAGGCCAGGTTTGTTTGTGGTTTTATATGGGAACAGTTAAGTAGGGAACTCTTTGAAAATCCTGATACTATATAAATGTTTAACCCTTGAGTAAATCCATTGGACCTTGCTCCTCTGTTCTCAAGCTTAGAATCTACCAAATGTAGCAACAGAAATGACAAAGTTCTGTTGTAATTCATAAGAAAAAGAAGGAACTCTTCCACAGATCAGGTGTTTAGCAAGCACATTTGAAGACAGCAAGACACACCCACATGAGCTGAGGTTACACCCACACACAGACATCTGCAGGACACAAGGGATGAGAGCTGGAGTCAGAATTCACTGCAAAGGTTTGGGTGGCAGCAGCATGTTTAAGTCACCAAGGCATTGCTTTCACAACTACTTTCAGATACACACACAAAAAATTGACTTATTTCATAATGGTGCAATATTTACCATTTCAATGCCATCTGAAATCATCAAGAGCATATATTCTCAACCTTTCATGGAACTTTTCTACTCCAAAAATCACTACAAAGTAAAATACTCATTACTTCATTAAAATAATCTTCTTGCTATGTCTAGAAAGGGATAGAAATAGGATAAAATCCTATGACAGGCTGTCACTTTTAATTATTTCATAGCTGGGTGCTTTTTGTATTTCTCATTGATTAAATTAGAACAACAGTAAAAGTAACTTTATTAAGCTCTCCATTCTCAAAATTATTGATTTCTCTGACAGGAAAGTCAGAGCTATTAAACACTCTAATCTGGTTGTACTCTTCATTCAGAGGAGCTTTCCAAACTTGTCTGTGCTAAGGAACATCTGTTCAGGCAGGGCAGCTTTCCAAATTTGCTCATCTATCTGGCTGCCCTAACTAACAGCTATGTTGCCACCCATCACCTGCCACAAAGGCTGCAAATGACCAGGAAGTTCATGAGGGAAAATAGTTCTTTTCTTACAGCCATTCGTGGACAATTCTCAACTGTAACTGCAAATATTAGCAATGCTTTCCCAATCCTCTCACAAGGTAAATAGATGGTAAAAGACACAACACTTGAAAAATCCTGCCTATGATGCAGACATTGGTCAAGGACTGCTCCTTCCCACAGGGCCAAGGATTCAGGCCCTATCTCCAAGCCACCTGACCATACTGTCATCATCAAAAAAGCCTCTTCATTTTTTCACAACAACCTGGAAAAAAAAAAAGACGTGGATTTGCTTGTTTTCAACTGCAACAGTCATCTAATTGGGAGAGGACTTGAAATCTTTGTTGCCCAAGACATCTTATGTGGCACGGAAGGTGTTACTTCCTTCTCTTCACGAAGAGAAGGAGGCAACACCTTCATCTCTTCCCTTTGGTCCAGGGGCCTTCCCTCCATGCACGTCTTTGACTCTTCCTGTCAGAGGACGCACTTGTTTAGCCAAGCACCAGCTGTGCTCTTCAGAAATCTGACGTCACCAAAAGGGACTGAATTACTGCCATTCTCTGCTGTGAATCTCTGCAGTCCCTCCCAGAGAAGGGTAAGGCAAGTCCCATGTCACTGCATGGGAGTGACCATTGTGTTGACTATTGGGTCACTGGCCAGTTTTAAAATTTTTCACACAAATACAAATAAACTCTATCTGTCCCCTCCTGCTGGCAACCCTGCCTCCTCAGGCTGGATACCTGTAACCTTCCTCCTTCTCTCCCAACTATTAGGCCTCTTTTACCTGCTTCAGCTCAAAACGTGGTGGGGTGTGGAACAGAAGTAGCAGGAAGCACCCAGAAGTCTGGGTGACTGCAGAGCTAAGAAGGAAAGCACAAAACTCTCTGGCAGTGAACAATGAATATTCTAAAATATTTCTAGACCGCAGGAAGAAAGAAAAAAAGAGAGAAGAAAGCTGACCTTGATTCTTCAACTGAATCAGCAGATTGCAGCTAGAGATGAGGGGCATGCTTGTTTTCAAAACAAAAAAATGCAACAAGCACACATCATTCTGCAGCTACCATTCTTAATAGCACTGTTCACACAATGCTCTTCTGTCACACACTAAAACCAGATCCTTTGTTTTTACTAATAAAAAACCAAAATACCAGTGTAAGAAAACAACAAACCAACACACAAAACCCAATCCCTTCTTCCCACAACAAAACAAAAATGCTCAAAGGCAATCCCAACATTGTCAGTGTTCTAAAGACATGATGCACTCACCAAAGCAAAACAGATAGAGACATGTTTACTAAACCCTTTCATTTGTAGCATCCATACCACCAGCCCAAGGGAGAACATCCTGAAATGACCCTGAAGCAGCAGAGGACTACAGGGATAACCTGGTCTAGCTGTGATCAAGCTGCTTCCAGCACCAGGAGTGCTAAAATCCCCTCCAGACAGCACTGCTTCTCAATTAATTAACACTGCTCGTTTAACCCACATGCCAGCTGACACTTTGAGTGTACCTTTGAAGCTCTCAGTTCACACCGTGCCACGTGTTTGTGTGTCTGTGCTGCCAGATTAACGTGCAGCACAGACGTCCCCGTAGCTGACACTGCCTCTTAGCCCTCTTTTTTTAAACATCTCCATCTATCAACAATCTCCTTGCAAAAGGGAAACGCAGCACCTCAGCCAGCCAAGTAACAGGCTTGGAGCAAGCTCGCCCTGCTGCTTGCCCCAAGCCAAGCAGAGCAGTGGATTTGAATGTTAGGGCAGTCATTGTGAATCTGCATGAAGAAGAACCCCAGGTGGCAAGCAAACAGATGTGATTTGAAATAGAGAACACAAATATGAATATGTGAAACATTCAGGGCTGCAAAAGACTTAGAGCTGTGGGAAGTACCTCCCTATTTTGGCTATTTTACACATCCAGGGAAATGGGTCTTTGCAACACAGAGACAATTGCTCTACCTCACCAGGAAGATTCTTAAGTAGTCAAACCATATTTTGATTAGATGAAGCTGTTATAGGATGAAAGTTTCAAATCAGAATTCATGACTTGGTCATTTCTGGTGCCCACCTGGTGGATGTCAGCTTGCCCTATTCACCAGAAACACCAGAGTTCTGTAAAGACAACTTAAAGAAACCACTAACACACACACATCAAAAAAACACTGCAAAATTTGTCAGATTCTGCCAGGAACTTGTCAAGCCAAGAAGGTGGGGGGTGAGGAGGTAGGTGTGTGGATGTTTCCTTCTCTTTGCATTGTCAGAACAGATTTTGTCAGCAATTCAGAGAAAGTTTAAATAACAAAACTTCTTTTTGCTTTGTCACAACTTAATTTGAACCAACGCTCTGATGAGGAAGAGCGTGTGACTACAGGAGTAAATTCTGCCTACTAGAAGTCTTTCCACATGGATACCATGGCAATGAGACAGGAACGCAAGATTCTCCCAAGGAGAACAAATGCATCTTGGCTAGGAGAAATGCAATTAGAAGAAAATATCAAATTCATAGCATTAATATTATAAGAAATTGCCAAAAAAAATGAGTTTTACTCAGTGCTGGTACATAAAGGGTTTTGAAAAACCTGTCATTCGCTTTCTCAAAGTCTATGATATTTTCAGATAAACCTATTAGAATTTTGGTGGTCTTCTCATAACAAAATGAAAGGTAGAATGCTTGTTTAATTTCTGGAATATATATTTAGGGGGAGTTTTCCTGTGCTAAAGGCTGCATTCCAGTTGGCAGCAGTGTGAGCAGTGTTAGTGTGTTAAGCCTAAGATAATGTCTTATCAAAGGCATGATAACAAGAGGCAGTAGAGCTTGTCATTAGAGGTTAGCCCTCATCCAGAGCTCTGTTCCCAGCTTGATCCACCTGGAAACAGGTATTTCAGCTATTGTGTCTAATCTAGATGGATACAATCTAATTTTGTCTATAGAGATTAAAGTTGTTTGTACCATCTGCAAACTGATACTTCACCAAAACTGACCTAGGACCTTCTTCCTAAATGGGTTCCTTTAGCAGGAACCAGTGCTCTCCTGACAAGAGAGCAGGAGGAGTACCAAGCAACAGTGAGAGGGAGATGAAGTTTTGCAAGAAAAAAGGGTGTAGGAGTGGGAAGGCATCTTTGATGCACTCTGTAATGAAACATCACTGAGGTGCAAGAAGTGAGACATATGCTCCGATTCCCAGCTGGCTGACAAACGTAGTCCTAGCCCTGAGGCTTAGGACTGCTTCAAAAGCAGCTGGCTGGTGATATAGGAAGCTCTCCTATAAGAAGGATTTTTCCAGGATTGACCAAAGAACAGAACTGATGCTTCTTATTACCTGCTGGGAAGGGTCAGGTCTACAGCTTGATTTAATGCAAAACCTGGGTGATGTGTTTACTAGAGCAGCACTGTCCTGATGTGGAAGGAAAACAGCCCAACACGTGATGCTCCCACAAGACTTGGCATCTGCTCTTTAAGGAGAAATTGAGAGGCAAACCAGTGAAAATCTTAGTCACATTCTCACTTGCAAAGCCAAGACAGACAAGCAACTGAACTGTCACTGCTGTCTGAGTAAAATGAACAGATATTCTCAAAACTATGTTAATTATATGTCATAGGTTTAGTACTTCAGGGTGATGAGCAGACTTTCAAAATGATAGAGAACTGTAACTGCTGTATTTCAAAATTTAAGAAGTGAAACAGCTTTGCTTTAAGTATTACCACTTTGGTTTATCAATTCAGGAGAGGTGGGCTGACAACCTGGACAGTTTAAGCAGAACAGTTTTCCTCTTCAAATTCACAGGCCAGTAATTTTTCCTCTCTGATTTTTCAGATAGCACTGAATTCTAATAGCATATAATCCTTATCCAACAACTGCACCTTCACCTGTGTAATCTGCCCAGAGACAGTTTGTTTTCTCTCATGTTTCAAAACACCAACCAACTAATCCTTGCTTAGGAAAGGAAAAGAGAAAGAGAACTTGTAGAAGGAGCTTCTTTTTGTTCTGCCCAGCTCCCACCTGCATCTGCAGACAAAATTCAGGAGCAGAACTGGGGAAGCTGGCCCTGAATGAGGGATAGAAATGTTTCCAGCTATCCACATCTGAATTGCAATGTGCTTCCCTCCTCCTCCTCACCAGATGGGTGTCAAAAATCAAAATGTGGAGAAACTGCTCGGGTTCTAGCTACTTCCTCCCGACCTACAAAGGAATGCAGCCTCTTCATTTATCTCCAGGCTTTTCTTACCTGCCAGTGCATGTGTTGTGATGTAGCAAGGTGCAGGACACTTAAGAGATGCTCTATTAGATGCTCTATTATCTGCAATCCTTGCAAAATGCTATCAAGAGCAGGACTCTCCCTTTCTGTACCTCCTGTGTTAATTAAACATTCCTTTAACCAATGGAAAATTTAGAAACTATACTACTGCTTGTGCTATTTCAGTTTCTTGGAATAACAAGCTTATAATATGTGCCTTTAACTCTAGTTTAAGACCACACAGACTCCAAATATATAATATTTTTAATAATAATTTTAAAAATCCTCTTGACTCTAACAATATTCTTAAGTATCGTTAATATAGCCTCAGTGACATTTCCTGTAGGACATAAACAACCAGAGAAAAAAGGACAAGACTTCCGTCCACTGGAACAAGATTAAGTGTTACAGGTAACTATCTACAGACACTCATTTTGCCTTTACACTGCGGCCCATGACTGCACAAACCACGAAGAAACTAATTTTTCATGTATCTTTCACTGACAGGGCTGTTGAAAGATGAATTATCTGCTCCAAGCTGTCAGATTATTCAAATTCTCAGCCTCCTAAGAGAAAAGGCTGGGAGAATTGGCATTGTTCAGCATGGAGAAGGGAAGGCTTTGGGGTGACCTCACTGGAGCTTTCTGGCACCTGAAGGAACCAACAGGAAAGATGGAGAGAGACTATTGGTAAGTGCCTGGACTGACAGGATGAGGGGGAATGGACTCAAAATGACATAGAGTTGGTTTAGATTGGATAGTAAGAAAAAATTCTCCCCTGTGAGGGTGGTGAGGCCCTAGAAGAGTTTATCAAGAGAAGATGAGACTGTCCTGTCCCTGGAAATGTTCAAGGCCAGGTTGGTGGGGCTTGGAGAACCTGGTCTACCCTCCTATGGCAGGGGATTGGAACAAGATGATCTTTAAGTTCTGTTTCAACCAAAACCATTCCGTGATTCTGTGATTCCATATCCAGTATCTGGGAAGCATCTGCTGAGCAAAGCAGATTGCTGGCTAGAGAACCTCAGAATAATACAATGGCTCTCCCAATAGTTTTTTCCTCACTTGGCATACATGACACAAGCTAGATTTAGTAGTAAGAGCAGCATTTCCCCAGGAGGCTGCAGGAAGAAAGGGCTGCTGGAAGCAGGTTCCCTGGTTGCATTGCACTCCATGCCATCACACCTCCAACACAAACCTGGCTGAACCCTTCACCTTTTACGTGAGCAAGAGAATGATTGTGACATTGCCCTCAAAAGCCCCAGAGAGGCACAGATACTCCAGAGCTCACCTACAGTTCACGCAACTTGATTGGTCTGCACATATCTTGCAGTCTTTGTTAACATCCTCCAGTGTTTCACAGGCACCCCAAATTACATTATGAACTTTGCACACATGGGTGTGTGCTGCTACACCCACAGGATAGACAGACAGAAAGGCAATTTTTTTTCCCAAGCAATGCCAAGGTGGACTAAATCCATGCATCAGTATCTTTGTAATGTAGTTTACAGTGCCCTGCCCAGTGAAGACATCCTTGTCCTGCTGGTGTGCAAGGAAAAGCAGCTTCTTTATGACAGCTACATCTAGATCACTTTCTCTCTTCATGGAAAAGCAGGGTAAGAAACCCCTGCACCACACAACGATTCTTCCTATTCAAGAGTTGTCTTGGGGCTCTAGACTCAAGGAACAGCTGTTACCTTCACATACTCTAGCAGGCCCCTGTACTGCAGAATTCACTTGGCAGAAGAAAGATTTCCACGGTGTTATGGAAAATGTAAGCAAACCAGTACAACACCAAAGCTGCAGATTACCCTTTTGAGGCTGATACAACGGCTGTGATGACAGGAGCTGATAAAGCGACAGAGTAGTAAGACCATTCATAGCAACCAGTGATTCTTATGAAAAGGTGGAAGATGATGAGATGAAGTGTATACCACTTTGTTATTGCTGTTGCCTGACATCAGGAGGGAAAAAAAAGAATATATTACCTGTATCTGATACAAAATGCATAGCCCTTCCCACTTTACAGCTCCTACAAACTTAATTTTTAACTCGAGTCTTACTACTAGATTGATCAGGAAAGGAAGAAGAAAAAAGAGATGGCAGGCAGAGGTTTTTATACTAACACATATCTAATGATATTTTAAGAGAAAGGGACAAAGAAAACAACAGCAAAAATATCAACTAAGTGCACACAGTGTTCATTAAACATAAATGTGCTTTTTCTCAGTGAGGACCTTAAATCTGTAGTCCCTCTCAGAAGAAAAAGAAACAACTTGCAACTCCAGTTCTTAGCTCCAACTTTGGTGCTATTAATTTTTCCAGCGATTTAAGAAGTTCCCCTTGGTATTCCTACGGTTTGGTATTTTGTAGGCATTTGGGCTTCAGTGCCTAACAAATGGAGATAACTGTGAATCAGGTAATTTCTTTTGTGTGGTTTAAGACTGCAATTTCTTTATAGGTACATTTATAGGAGTGAAACTATCCATTCCAGGGGTGAAAAGATGTAACTCTTAGTCCAAGAACCCATACAAACCTAAAAAAACAAGGAGGTGATATCACAGCTGGCAGAAAACAACTACCTGCTTTTTATCAGCAAAACTGTTTTTCATTCTGTTAATCTATTTCAGAAAGTTTTCCTGCTTGGTTCTGAAAGCTACAAAAAACCCTGTTTTCCAATTCACATCACTAAATTGCAGCCATGGGCTCACAACTAATTATTTTATGTCTGAATCAACATAAAGCAGTGAAAGAGTTCTTAACTAAAAAAGTCAAGTTAGGCAAAAAGCCTAACTGTCTAAAGCAGTACCTGGAAGGAAGGAAGTTTTGACAGTGAAAGTATGCATATCTGGAAGAAAATATATTACAATTAGTTCTACTTAACACATTATGGCAGGAACAATAATTTATGTATGGCAGTTTTGTAATTAATTATGTGTACCTATCTGACACACCCAGTGTGACACAGTATCACATGAGCTTTTGTAATAAGCTACCTGGGGAAAAAAAAAATCATACCCCTAAATATCATACACACATTTGTAATCTTCTTTTGCTAATAGGAAAACACTGAAAATGAAAATGTAAATGAAAAATCTGTTTTAATATTTGCTATTCAAAAATTTAAAAAGAGGCAGAAGCTAGCAATCTACAATATATCAAATTCTTCTTACTTTAGGATATTGCAGTGGAGGAAGGAGCAAAGGAAAAACTATCTGTAGATCTTATTTATGGAAAACGTGCCATTACATAAAAAGCCAATCACAGCAGGATCCCTTCCATTTCTTGGATACCTTGAAATGCTTCTAGGAAGCCACATTAAGAGTTATTTTTAAGAAAAAATTATGACTTGTTAAGAACTTCTAATTAAGCTTCCCCCCTTCCATGGTATTTCTATGAAACATCTTTAAACAGCATTGAGCAAAGGCCTCCAGCTACCCCTGTCAGGTTGCTTTTTAGTTTTCATCTTTCCAGCTACTGTGGAAAAGGAATTTAGTTTATCTCCATAGTTTAAAAAGCCATCTCTCCTTTTTCCTTCCCGCAGGTGGATAGGTGATGGAAACAGTTAAATTCTTACCATCTCCATCAAGTGGATTTGTTAGGTGAACAGACTGCACATGAATGACAATAAAACTCCAGGTAGTAGCATTTGACCTGCAAAATCAGTGGCTTTGAAGCAAGGAGAGCCAGGAAAGGAGCAGCTGCTCAGTTTTCTCTGCTGGAAATCACTCTTTGCATAGTTTACAATGAAGATGTTCTCAGCCTGACTCTATCAAATTACCAGGCAACAAACACTATTATTTCTTGACATGTCTCTTTTGGTTTCCTGCCACTGGTTGAGGTCCCTGACTGTGGCCACAGACACAGAGACTCCTGTGGAGGTCTATGAATCATTGCCAAAATCTGCAGGTAAAAGGGACAGAGAGAAATATAGTGCAATATAGGTAATATATTGGGATTTCCACAAAGTTATTGTAATTTCCACAAATCATAAAAGGTTCAGAAACTCTGCTTATGCCAATTCCACCAATTTACTGCTTGGGAAAGGAAGGTGTTAATACTGTGCACCACAGCAGGTGCTGTGACTGTAAGTCAGCTGTAAGGAGACAGCATTAGATCCCAAGCTGAAGATTTTATAGAAGCTGGTACCTTCTGCTGTTTTTCATGCCATACTAGCTTAGGGCAGTATGAAACACATAAAACAGTAAGTTGAGTAGATGATAAGTCTTGGTACTTATCTGAATTTTCCATGTTTTTTCCCTTAGGTTTGATGCTGTAAGTCAAGACTGCTCTTATCACTCTACATACTCTTATCTAAACCTAGCCTCACCCCTTAAAGATTTCAAACCAGCATTTATTAATAAATAGAAAATAATTTTTCTACACTGGTAGATACACAGCTTAAAAAAATATTAAATCAAACAGAGTTAAACTTGAAAGAAAACCCCCCAGAAAGCCAAACAAACAGCTACTACAAAATATAAAGAGTTATCTTTTTAGGCTCTCTGAGGTCACAACAACCTTGATGTATTAGCATCACTGAGACACAAGATTTAGTTCCTGTGGTGTTCCTGTTGTCACATGTGGTCTACTTCTCTTTGAGCCTGTCATGCTGGGATGCTGTATCCAAATCCATGCTTTTCACCAAAAAGACAAAATACCATGTCTGCTAGAAGCTAAGGCAGTTATTACTGCATCAATGCAGTAATAATCAATGTTTGATTAAAAAAAAATAAATTTAAGATATTCCTTCTTTCTTTTTCCTTTCTGCAGTGAGAATTCTTCAAACGATGGTAAAAGAAAGCATTCTTGTCCATCTTTTCTTATGCTTACCAGTACAAAAAAGATCATCCCTTAGTAAATAAATAAAATGTTTCAGGAAGCACATGACATACAAAAAATACGGAACAAACCCAAATGAAAAGATGTGTATACACCTTTTCTAGCTTATCCACCTTTGACTTTGTAGCAAGTACATTTCCATCTCTGAGATCTGCTAAATGGCAGAACATGTGGAAGGATAGTGGGACAATTAGTTTTATGAGTATTTTAGAAAAGAGAGACAAAGCAGTATGCATGAAAGAAGACAAAAGTAGTAAGTTAGCCTGAACACAGAGTCACGATGGCACTGTGGTTAAGAGGTACATTTATCACTAATTCCAAAGACCATTAATTTTAACAACCATTCAACTGAGTCAAAAACCTTTAGAGTTCAGAAAAGGATTAGTGCCTTGGCAGGAAGATAAAAAAGTCCCACCTTCCATCCTCTTACAGGTGTTTGACGAATCAGAATAGGGGTGTTTACCTTATATTCAGGGTATATACACACTGTAGTCATGAACTCACAGAATGGTTTGGGTTGGAACAGACCTTAAAGCCCATCCTGTTCCAACCCTCTGCCATGGGCAAAGACACCATCCACTATCCCAGGCTGCTCAGAGTCCCATCCAACCTGGTCTTGTACACTGTCAGGGATGGGGCACCACATCTTCTCTGGGCAACCTGTACCAGGGCCTCTCCACCTTCACAGGGAAGAATTTCTTCCTGATATCCAATCTAAACCTGCTCTCTGTCAGGGTGAAGCCATTCCTTCTTCTCCTGTCACTCCAGGCCCTTGTCAAGAGTCTCTCTCCATTTTTCCTGTGGGTTCTCTTCAGGCACTGCAAGGCCACAGTGAGGTCACCCCAAAGCCTTCTCTTCCCCAGGCTGAACAATCCCAATTGTTCCCTCAGCCTTTCCTCCCAGCAGAGCTGTTCCATCCCTCTGGTCATTGTGGTCCCTCCTCTGGACTCACACCAATAGGTCCATGTCCTTCCTGTGTTGGGGACCTCAGATTCTCTATTCAAGTTTGCAGCACTACTATGCTCTTGAAGGTGGATAGCCATTCCTAAGGACTTTCTTAATTATTTGTAATTACTATTTTTATCAGTATTGGTATTCAAAGACGCTACTGTATATTCACAGTAAGATGTAAAAAACACCATGCATCTCTTGGCTGCAGTGCCGTTCCAGGAAGATTAACACAGTTCCAGGAGTAAAACAATTATTTAAAACATAACTGTTTTAAATAATTTGAAAAAGAACATCAATAACCAAAGAAAATTTCTTAAGTTATGCCAAAGCCTGTAATTTCAGCTTTTGACACCATGCCCTTCCCATGGAAAAAACCCACAAATATCATTAATATACAGGTAAAAGATCCTCAGGAATGACTCTCACAACTCTCTGATCCAGAGAGCCTTGAGGGCTGAGGTCACAGCCTCCCAGGAGCTGAGGCTCCCAGGGTTTCATCGCTTTCCCTCTCCATGACAAACACCTTATTGTCCTGGGCCAGGCACTGCCCACAGAACAGCAGTGTTCAGGCGCTGTGGATCCTTCAGAGGCAGGCAGAAATGTGCCAGAGCACAACATTTGCAAAAGTTGTTTTATTGGAGTTTTTCCAACTAGATCTGATTATCAGATCCCTTCTGCCATATATGTAAATGGCTTGGCTGAAGCTGTAAAACACAGCGCCTGGGTGCCTGGCCAAGTGTCAAAACAGTTTCAAAGGTACAATTTTGAATAACAGTGACAAGGTAGTTGTTTTGATTCTCCCTGGCACTTACAGGGAGCAGGTCTTCGTAAAGTGAAATGCTCGACAAAAAAATTGTCCAATGTTCATAAATTCAGAAACAGTTCAGTTAAAAATCAGAAAGACAGCATGACAAACCAAGTTAATACATTCTCAAGCCAGCCTGAAAATTTGCTTTCCTAAGGAATTTTTCCTTCTGCACAGTTCCACTCGGAATTAGCAAAATACAAATTCCTAACTTTTCCATCTCTATTCTGAGCCTGACTTGTGAAATGAATTTTGAACAGTAGCTTTAAAAAACTTCTGAGTTGTCCGAAAGGAAGCCTGTTAGAGAGATGACTATGCTCCATAATGTCATTAGGTTTTAGCTGCTCTCATGAATCAAATAAATGATACTGGGAGTGCTCGGCTCCAAAGCCAGCTAGGAATTACAGAGATGGTGCTGACCTTTCCGATTTTCAAATGCACATTTATCAGGTCTCGTGGGCCTTTTACAGTCTAGTGAAGCTTTAATTCTAAAAGATACAGACATACAGCTTAGTGGAAATGGCATCTTCAGTCTCTGTTTTCTTATCTTCTCAAAAACAGCTCTGAGAGTTAAGCACATGGATCTTGCAGAGTGCTGCACTCTCATCCCCCATTTTTATCAGCTGTTCAGCTTTGAATAGCAGTTCAGTATTCACCGTGTCAGCAGTACTGCCCTCCAGGAGCTGCATCCCCAGCCAAACCTCAAAAGAAAGAATCACTTCTTGGCATAGGCAGCTCCTCACAAGCTGCTTCACCTCCTGCCAACCACTTTGGGTCGAGGCTCAGTTTCCAGCACCCAGCCACAGAAGATGCTAACAACAGGAGCACAACTGATTCTCTTGACCTACCCCAGTTCCTCTCATCTCAGAGAAGTATCCAGAAATAGCTGCAAATATCTGCAGTGGCTCAGAAGAAGAGCCACTTTTGCTCTGGTAGGATTTTTAGGGCACATCTGGAAGGCATCTTCTCATAATGAGAACATCTGTCTTGGAGGGAAATGCTCAATGGAAGCTGGTTGCTTTTAACACTATTCCATGATGTGGTCTGTGGCACCTGAAGTTTAGCAGCTCCACAAGCATGGAGCAGAAATTCCTCTTGGTTGTCAAGCATTTGTTTGACTCAGATCACACTGAAGCACATTTAACATGACTCGGATAAAAAAGGTTTTACTTTAATGTACTGCTTAGCAAGAGGAAAAAAACCCTAGGAACAACCAAAAAGCCAACCACATCCAAAACAAGATTTAATTACAAATTAGGAAGGACAATTAAGTAGCACTTAATGCAGCCACAAATCAAGAGAGGAGATTCAATGGTTCACCAGAGATTCCCCAAGATACATAATTTTTTAATTAACCATACTGTTTTCTGTACTTTATGGTAGAATGTGTATCATCCCTCGATTGAAACACAGGTTTTGTTTTGTGGTTTTATTTAAGTACGCTGTTGACTGCAGTTACAGGAAAATAAAATTTTATATGCATTTATATGTCATCTAAATTATTGGTTTTTTGAGAAGTCTTTTAAATTGCCCAACTACCAAATCAAGTCCTGTAAAGTAATTCAAGCACGCTATAGTCCAACCCTACATAACAACATGCCATTTCTTTGAGTAAAACCAAACCAAACCAAACCAGAAAAGCCTCATCATCAGGTTAAATAACTCTGTTTCCACTGGAAGATTGCCTCAGAAGCAAAAGAGTGAGCAGGAGCAAGCTTCTCCCAGAAGGCTGTGAAGGCCTTGGGGCATGAAGTGCAAGGATTTTTCCAAGTGCATCATGAAGTTGTAAGCTCAGCAGTAATAAAAGCTCACACAAGTAGAAGATGAAGAAATAAGGAAATTCATATGGGGATAAAGCCCTTGGTGATCTACATTTTGAGTAGTATTGAATTCCCACAGCTGCTGCACCAAAACTGTAGCATCCCTCAGCCACCTTGGCCATACTTTTTTTTTTTCTCCTAGGAGTACATGTCCTTTAATTACTTCTGGGCAGACTCCAATAATCTGTACGTCAGGTGATGTTATACACAGGTGCTGTAAATGATCCTTAACTGTCAGGATGGCTTTTCACTTCAAGTACTATTTTCTGAACTCATTTATTTTAAAAGAAACAGTGAAAATGAGTTTCTTACATCTAGAATTCATGCTAGAGCATGGTTTTTTAAGCTTTCTATGAGCACAAAGAGTTTTTTTAAAAAAACATTACAGAAATTAATCTGTTGTTAGGAAACCTCTTCAAAACAATTACAAAGAAATTTCGTAACTCATTTTTAGAACATACTCTGCTTGTTTGACTACATTTCACAAACTACAAATGGATTTAATTTTATTGGCATCATCTGAAAAATCATTGTTATGAGTTTAATAATGAATGAGCTAGTAAGAGAATTACAAGGACATAATACATGCTGTAACATAGTAAAGAATAAGATAGGCTGACCTCATGAAATCCATGAATTTGGGAAGTGTTCCTGCTCAGGACAGTATCTGAAGCACTTCTTTCAACTGGACACAAATTATAATGTTCTAAAACGTTACCACCTCAAAGAGATTTAGGACCATATGTACCTGTTTAGATAACAGGACTTTAGCTGAATATGAACCACAGAAGACACAAAATACTGAAAAGCCCAAGATGTTTACATGCAAAATATTAATAAATAAAATACAACACTGTCGTAACTCTTACAATAATCCACACCTTAAGTAAACTTCAGATCTTTGCACTTCACTATCAGATACAGACTTCAAGTACCTGCACAAGTCTGCATGAAAAGAACAGACACTCATTGGGTTGCTGTTGTTAAGCATGCCATACTTCCTTTGCCTTCCTGATGAACACCCATCTGCTTTCACTTAGAGGAAACTTGTCAGACAGCAAAATTAAGATGTTCCAAAATATTTAATTTCACTTGGCCTGTGGCCAATAGTCAAAAGAAAGATTACAGTACTACATGCCCGTCCAAATTTGCAACTAAAAAACATAAACTCTGTGATAGTTTTAATGAAAATTAAAATGCAAGTGAATTGTTTTGTAAATCAAAATGCTACATATTAGATGTGGAAGTCCTTGGAACAGAGACAATAAACATTCCCTACTTGAGAGAACAAAAAACAACAAAACAAACCCCTTAGGAGATGCTTATGTATAGGACTGGTAGATCTTAATTTAAAGTTCACCATGACTGCATTGAAACACATAATTCCAGGAGCTGTAACATTAATTTTATAATATTATTAATGTTAGTGTTATAATATTTTAATATGAATTAAGATAAAATCACCAGCAGCTAAATGGTGCTTATTAGATAATAAAACTGCACAATGCCCACAGTCACACACATAAAGCCACATAATCTGGTTTGAAATGGTAACTACCAAGACCACATTTGCTAAAAGATGTTTAGACATATACTGCTAAAATCTGAAGTTTACACATGAGACTGTGGAAGAACTTGTTTTAGTTCCCTTTCCATCTTCTGCTATATCAAAAGACAGGCTTAAAATGAAAACTGAGGAAAACAAAGAGTTCTAAGATGACTGATAAATTAAAATTTTTGCTCATGCATGAATCAGTTGGTTCTCTTCTCACCCCTTTCCACTTCTAAAATACAAGCACCCAAAGTCCAGGGAGCAAAAGAATACTTGACTGCATATCACCAAAATTTGGTATTCTAACGAAAGCTCTGAGCAGACATCATGGACACAAAGCACACTGGGCCCAAAGGAAACAAGGTGCTTAAATGTCCCTAAACCAAATAAACCAGAAAGATCAAAATTAAAACTATACAGAGTTCAGCCAGATCCTGTCATGATCTTTTGGGGTGAGCTGTGATTGCACTTTGCATCAAGAAGGATAGAGAAGTTTAAAACTGTTACATTTTCTGGCAAGTTTTGAACCCATAGCATAATTTTTGCAGTAAGTAAACCCATATATGATTTTAGTGGCTTCTTCCTTCAATTAAGTAAAAGAAAGAAACACTGCCCTTGTAAACAAATTGAATTAACAGCTTACGTATGGATAAAGTTGAATCTAGAAGAACCAGTAGACGTCATCCAATACATCATATACTGGTTTTAGCTGTAGCTAAAGTCTGTTACAGACTATGCCCATATTACAGTATTCCCATCCTTAGCAAAACCAGAACAATACTTGCAGTAATATTTTTGTTGAACAGCTAGCTCCTGGACTCCCTGATTACATATGAATTTTGCTCTTCTAGCCTCAATTACTGCAGTGAGAAGACTAAAGCTCAGGAATTCAAAAAGATTTGCTCATTTGTCTGATTGTTTTCTCATTCAGCACTTTCTCAGGGTTTTTGAGGATATGATTTATGCTCCCTGAATAGCCAAGCTTGGCATAACTAGTGCCATTTAAGGATAACAGAATCTAAGGAGAATCATCCCTGAAGCTAAATCAAAATGTCTGTGAGTCAGGCAGAGAGGAAGGGTTCCAAGTTTTTGCACTCCCAACTCATCTGCTCAGTTTATAGGCTTCATTAAACAAAACTACATTTATAGCAGGCAAATTTAAAAAGAAAAGTGAAAGTTCTCTGTGCAGTTGTATTTACACAGCATTTGTAACACTTTTTAGCAAAAAACATGAAGCATTTTTAACAACTTTAAAAGAATCTAAACTAATACAATTGAAGCCTCATACGTGAATGAAAACCATTTACTTGAGTCATTTAATAAACTTACATTCAGCATGATAATGCATTTCCCTTTCAGTCTGCAGTATACAGGAACTAATACCCCCTGGCATTTGGAGGATACATAAGGCAGTTTTGAGGCCTTTGATCTACCCAAGTAACTACCATGTAGGACAGTATACTCCCTTTACAGAGCCTTTGAATTACTCAGGTTCATAAAAACACACCTTCACAATTAGGAGATTTAGTAAGAGAGTATAACACTCAGAAAACCAAAGAAAGCTTTGCCTTCAAACTTGGCCAAACTGCATTTCTGCAATTTGTAGCACTTGGAGCATGCAGACTGACTCCATCCCATGGCAGGAGGCCACAGAAATGCAGACTGCTGCTCTGGTAATGCCTTGTGGTTTGGGCTTCTGCTGTTGTTTAGCACTTACTAACACAATCCACTTGACAAGGTCAGAATTCATGACCAGGAAGTGTGGCAAGCAGAGTAAAACTTTATATATAGAGCCCTATCGCTTGAAGTACCAGCTAAGGCCTTAAAAAGAAAGTTGCTGTAGTCATGATATTAAGGTTACCAATAATGCATTGTCTAGTCAGAAATCAGAAGAAACCTTGACACTTTTTTGTTCCCCTAAGTTATCCCGCACAAAAAAAGATTTCTGCTGGTAACCAAGTTCTCTCCAATCCTAGTTTACTTAAACAGTTTTTTTAACTATGAAAAAAGTAAACCAAAAAGCTTCAGTGACCATAAATCAATGCACATTAGTCATTCTGCTGGAATTCCATCGCAGGTAAAATCTGTAATAATAATAGTAATAACAGTAATAATAATAATCTGAAAATAACAGCAAAACATTAAATTACACCATCCAGGTTATTACAGCACCAATGGGAAAGACAGACTCCACACTAGTATAGTGGAAAGAAGTGACAGTGGAAAGAAGTGACAGATCAGGATCCTGAGGGCACATGTTAAGCTTTCAGGTCATTAAGAAAGTGAGCATTCCATGCCCAACATCTCACAGGTGGGCTTGGCAGGGAGGCAAAAACTGGCTTACAGCACAGTCCCATATAACACTCCCTCTCCAACTCTACCAATTCACCACCAGGAGTAGCCTGGAGCTAGAAAGAAGCTATCCACAAAGACAGAATTTTAGAGAAGCAAGGCCAATGAACCGAGTCTTCCATGTGAAGCACGAGACTCAACAGGCTTGTGTCAGAAGTGGCTCACAGCCTTTGGGACCCACATTCGCACATAAAAAGTTTTGCCTACAAATGTTGTCTTATACTTGGTAATCTCATGCTGGTGTTCATATAAAATTTCCATTAGGAACAGCATTCCAAAATCGAAACAGACTGTATGCTCGTCATATGTATAAAGTTCATGCTGACTCCTGGGTTAAGTGACTTGTAACCACCTTAAATACAAGATTTAGAGGCACTGGTGTGTTTCCAATAACTCTCAGGTGGCCACACAGTGATGACACTAGTTGCACATCAACCAGTGTTGTTTTAAACATGTTTGGGCTCAAAAAAATCATCTGTGCAATGTGATGCTCCCTGATGATAGAGCTTCAGCCATATGCTTCACTCCCTCTCCTACTCTCCAGCAATATGTGTGATTTTACCTCTACCCTACGTGTTTTTTATGGCAAAACAATTATCTCGTCATTCCTTTCAGTTTACGGCACCAAGCACCCAGAGAGAGGTATTAGCAGGGCTCTTCTGCAGTGGTAGTTTCAGGAGAGGGGCAACTAAGTTACAGTCTGAGGTAGAGATGAGTCTGTTCTCAGAACTCACTGAAAAATAAAGAGAAGGGGTGGGATCATATTAACACCATGACTTTGGTACAAGGATCCCAAAATCAGTTTTAACCTATTCTATGGAGACAAATGCCTTTCAGTAAACTGTATTTATATCACACCTCAAGAGCCTTGAATCTCTCAAATAAAATCCAGCCTAAAGTCTAAGCACAAAGTAGAATTTAAAATGACTAAGCCACTTTACAAGACAAACAGAGCCAAGAAATCCAGGTAAAGTTAAATTTATTTCAAAGCTATATGACTGCAAACTCAGCTAAGAATTCCCAGCTGGCTGCTCAGAGAAGAGCAAGCAGATCACATCCAAGAAATTAAAACTGATTTATGCTTTTGTTTTCATGACATTGACCCCTCAGCCTCATGAGCAAAATGTGATTACATGTGATTGATTGCACTCTCACCTCAGCTGCTGTCACTCTGTAGTTTTAAAGTTAATTTCATAAATGCTCTTGCATAATGTACAGGGTTGAACCAGAATCACGTTTGAACATTCTAATTCCTATGTGCATGTAGTCTAACAAGGAGATTTGCTGGCTGCAGTCACACAGTGCACTTTCAGGCAGCACACCCAAGAAGACAGGTACTGACCTTCCCATGCATCTTCTTAGCTACCCCTTGTGCATACCTTACTTCTGATTGCTTCTCCTAATTCTAGACTGAAAACAGAAACATGAACACAGACATATTCCTGTTACATGAATAATGTGATTTACAGAAGGAATGTTTACCAGGAACATTTTCTCTTTGAAATATATTTTCAAGATGTTCCATATGTAAATAATTTCCTTTTCTTGTATGCCTCCTCTGAGATCTATACAAGGTAATAACTGACCCCCCAATACATCCAGCAGAGGCAGAGACATTCCTAACAAGAACCTTTCCAGTGAAACTGCAACAGTGAACATTGATGCTTAAATTAAGCTACACTAAACATATAAAATCCAGAGACGGAAAAACTGTGTTCACATCTAAGAACAACTTGCTGAAAAACTAAATTCCTAAAAATAAATTTTAAAGTAAATTTTAATCACATAGAAATAAGTTGGAAAAGTATTTCACAGAAATATCCTGAAAGAGGAAATTATGACCACACATCAAGTAAGGTTTTGTTCGGTTTAGTACTTTCATTCAGTTTATGTCAATTAAAGCCGAGTTTAAATGCAGGCTTTCTTAAGTCAACTCCTCCTGGATTCAGAAGACAAAATATTTAGGGGTTGGCTAAGTGTTTTCCCCTTGTTCTCTACATAATCCCAAGCAACCTAAATGAGAACTGATCCTCCTTCAACTGGCATGACTTAGGTCTGCAGGGTTTCTTGGCTCAGGCAGTAAGTGAAAGAAATAAAACTGATTTGGAATTGGAATCAGCTCTGAAGTGAATACAGGCACATCTCCGTGTTCCTACCCGGGATGCAGCTGGCATCAGTGTTTATCTGAGAGTCAGATAAAACACAAAGGATGACCAACATATCATTGCAACACCTTTTCCTGTCCTGCCTCAAGGAGGGAATTCCCACCCACAGGTTTCTGGCAATGGGACTTGGGCTGTGGGTTTGGGGAACCAGGACTTTGGGTGTTTCTTTCTAGCTTGTCAAAGGTTGACCCCATTCTGTCTGTCTTTGCTCCTACCCTAGATAACTGATAAAACCATGCTCCCAATTATCCTGGCTTTTAGCTGACTACTTTTTCACCTTTCCATGAGTTGGCCTCTTCAATTAAATCTTGCAGCACTTGCAATCAACCACAATCAGATTTAAAACAATGATCAACTCAATTGAAAACAATCATCAACACCGATCTGTGAAAACAGATCTATTATGATTCTGACAGCAGATTTTCTCACGTCTCTTTCTCTCTTACTTTTGACAAATTAAGTTTCAAAAACAGATTTCTATACATTTCTGTAGTTCCTAGAACACATACAAAGAGAGAAACAATGACTACAGTAGATGTAATGCTCAATAAATAATTAAAATGAAATAATTCTGATGAAATACAAATTACCTGGCGTCCTGTGGTCATGTGAACATTGTGGTGTTTATTCCCAAGGCATGTCAAAAGAACAGAAAATTTAAAATGGCTAGGCAATATAAACCCACATCTCATACAGAGGTAAGGACTCTTAGTACATAGATATATTTCAAGCTGACAGTAAGGAGGAAATCTTTATAGAGTGATTTCCATTGTCCACCATTTCACATTCACCCTTGTGGACACAGCAATGTCACAGCTGTACAAAATTCTTTCTCTACATTGCTCAGCCCTGATGTCCTGGGCAAAATCACAGAAAAACACAAAAATCGCAGTTGTGATTCTTTGGAGATTAGCAGTTCAATTCTCCCCTTGGAGAAAAGGACTCATCAGTGCCAGATGAGGTCTGCCACAGCTTGGTACAGCTGAGTCTCGAAAACACTCAAGGAAAGATTCCACCACCTCTCTGGTTGGCATGTTAAAACTCTTGTGCTACTCTAGTAGTGAAAAACATTCTCCTAATGACCAGTATGAATTTCTCCTAATGGCCAGTCTGAGCTGCAATTTGTGATAGTTGTTCCTTGTTTTCACAATCTGCCATAAACAAGAGTTCATCTCCACAGTCATCAGAACTTGTCTTCAAGAAGTTACTGGCTTCTTCTATAGGATGGCCCCCTTTGCCTCTTTTTTTTGGCCAGACTAAACAGCCCAAGGACCCAAATCTCTCCTCATTATTTATGGTTCCCATGGCTAAGAATCACCTTGGTAGTCCACTTTCCATTTTCTAAAGATTGTGCTTTTCATTTGAGGAACCTCAGGACTGACTGAAGAAACAGAATACACAGCAATGCTGAGAAGGACAATTACTTCCCCTGATCTGTTGGCCATGGAGACCACTATGCTGTTTGCCTTATTTGCAATGAAAATGCATCACTAACTCATTTCCAACTTGGCAGCAATCATCGTATCCCATAGATTTCCCACAAATGTTCTGTTCAGCCAGCTGCTTCCCAGACTATGTTGCTGCATGAAGTTGATCTGCATGGGCACAGAACTTCATGTTTGTTCTCAATGAACTTCAAGAGCTTTCTGTTAGACAAATCTCAGCCTTCCTAAGATACAGCTGAATTGAATTTATACCACTTGATGCACTGAACTCTTTCTCGTGCCAATTTAATGTGATCTATAACTTCTCTCTGGGTGCATTCCATCTCACCATCTAAGTAATTAACAGAGAGGTGACATCACTGGCCCAATCCCTCACAAGCACTTGTTATTTGTGTCCCGTGAGACAGTGAGCCATGGAAGACTACACTTTGAACTCCAATACTCACACAATTTTCAATTAATCTAACAATCCATACACTTCCTCAGTGAGAGATGATAACAAAATCTGGATGGCTTGGGGTGGCAAGTACTTAAAGATCATCCAGTTCCAATCTCCAGGGACGCCTTCTACTAGACCAGGTTGCTAAAAGTTCCATCCCTGGGATGGAACATCAACAACTCTGGACAACCTGTGCCAGTGCCTCACAATCCTCACAGCAAAGAAATATGCCCACATCTACATATTTGGTCATTTAATTACGAAAGACATTCAGGTTCATCAAATACTTCTTGACCCTGATACATTTGGGTCAACTATTCTTGATTATCTTGTCATTCTTCTTAACTTTGGAAACAAATTCCCTGGAGACATGATACATAATATTTCTTGGGATTGCAGAAGGCTAACTAGCCCTGAATTACCCTTCTTTCTCCTGTTAAAAAGATGGGTGTAATAAATAAAGCCTTTCCCTAGTTTTCAGGAACCTCTCTGTTGCATTTTCATAGAGAATTGCAACTGCAGAATTACAATTGCATCACCTATGTCTTTCATCATCCTAGCATCAATCCCATTCAGCCGGATGGATTTGAACATAGCCAGCTTTTAAAAATAGTTCTCAGTAGTAAAATACTCCGTTTCCTGTGCTGCACTGCTTATTTAAGTTCTGCTAGGCAATCTTTTTTTGCTTTTGTACAAAACTGTATTTGGAACAAGAATGTATTATGCCTCTTGCTTGGTGGGACAAATTGCAGGAGAGGCCACCTCTTGCCTGTGCACTCAATCCCACACTTGGGCTCTGAGGACACAGCATTTATCCCCACCCCATCCTTATAAAACAGGAAAGGGCTCTACTCTCAAGCTCAATGACCAGCTATCTACCAAAAGGTGCTCCTCACAACTAGCCAATGATATTAAAAATTAGAGATCTCAAATATCCAGAGCACTAGCCTCAAAATACTGGTTAAGGGAGAAGAACAGAGAGTCAGGAAATAACCACAGCACAAAGAAAACTTCCAACCCTTCCCTTAATAGTATCTCCAAAGTAACTGAAGGAATGAAGAAAAATAAAAATTCACCTTTCTGATATATGACCTTAAACTTACTTAACAGGACTAAAATTACTAGACTCCGCATGGATTCTGTTAGGATGTGGCTGCTCCAGGGGACCAGCCCCAGCTCCCTCAGCCTTTCCCTGTCAGAGATGCTCCAGGCCCTAAATCATCTCTGCAGCCTCTGCTGGCCCCGCTCCAGGAGCTCCCTGTCCCTCCTGTGCTGAGGAGCCCAGGGCTGGACACAGCTCTCCAGATGTGCCTGGCAGGGCTGGGCAGAGTTAATCTCATGTTCTTTGTTAACAGTGAAGTGGGAAACACAAGTGCAAAGCACTGCCTTGCTCATCTTCATTCAGCCTGTGTCCCTCTGGCAGACCTCTGTATTTGATTTCAAATCTACCATGTTCACCTAATTTTCATATAATTTGTACCACTTGTTATCACTCGTGCTTTGCTGTATTCCCTTTGCTTTCAGTACTAACACCACATTCTAACAAAGAAAATGCACATCTCCAATGAGTGTGCAAGTAAACACGAAGTGCAGACTTAAGAGGACCACTAAAATCAACATTTTCTGGCAGAAAACATTCTCTAAAGGATAGAGACCACACTACCTGTGGCCCAGAATATCTTTTTCTTGTAGCATGCAGTCTTGGTGGGGAAATACTAGTAGAATTTCCTTGTTTATGCTAAAACATCAGAACATATGTTCCCCCGATAATGCTATACCAGATACTTATTTGCAATATATTAAAGAAATTATTTAATCAAGGAAGAAACACACAAAACAAAATAAAACAAAATAGTTATACAGTTGTAGGCTTACAGCAGAAAATTTATGTATTTTACCAAACAGTGCACTCAGATCAGAATTTGCTTTTTAAAGGAATGAACGTAAATTTCCATAAAGTATGAAAAAACATGGCATTTTAAAAAGCTAAGGCAATGAAATATGACCTTTTCACCACAGAATTAGTTATCCTTACAGTATTTTTCTGGCCTTAATCTTCCTGAACTTTCAAAACAATTATCAAATAGAAGCAGTATCTCTATTAGTGCAAGTGGAACTTTCTTGTTCGCTGAGACTTTTGCACAGCACTGTAGAGAATAAAAACCCATGTACCTATGAGACATGCCAGTGAAAAGCCTGTAAATGATTTAAAGGAAACTGCTATTAGCAACTATAAGCATTTTAGATAAAAAGCCTCTCACACAGGATATTTTGGGCACTATACTTTGCATGGAAAGGACATAAGGTTGCATATAGCAGGTAGGATTTTTGAAGTCTGAAAGAGAGAAAAAAAGGAAAAATAAGTGCAAGGATGTGCCCATTTTATTTTATAAATGAGTCAGCAGTACTGGGTGATATTTTTACAAAGCTGCATGGCGCAAAGCATCAAATGCTGCCAATGCTACTCTAGAGTGATAATACAGACAACACATTGAAAATTGTATGTTTAGAGTAAAGATCCATATGAGGATTTGCATGCATTTAACAAAATTAAATCCTACTGTCTTAATTAATTCCAACAATCAGATGCAATAAATTCATCTTATTCTCCTTACCCAGGCAACAAGGTACATGTATCTAGGAATGCTATGAGACCTACTTCTAGAATTCCACTTTTTATTTAAGGGCTCAAAGTCACAATCACGTTAGTCACACTCAGTGTAGGTGTATGTAGAAACTAAGAGAACTACTCTCTTTGAAGGCACCCTGCCATTTAATGAAAGACTTACAGAAGTGTGACTGTTTTAACATTTTGAACACATGAACCTCAGATCAAAAACAAGCTCCTACAGATCACCTTACTTCATCTCCCAGAACAAGGCTTATCTATGCTGCCAGGGAAATTAAATGTTAGTGCCAAGCAGAGGAGTTGGGTTTTGATTAATGCAGATTATGGCACTTCAGAAAGGCAAGAGCTTCCCCATCTTCAAGGATGCAATCTATGGTCAGCAATGGAATCTCTGGCACTGTGTATTATTTTTTTCTTTTTTTCAACACGCATATCTAATTTTTAAGGTTACATACCAACAGCTAGATGTGCCAACCCTTAAGACTGGAAGTTTAAAATCATATCGAATGTCAAGAGCAAAATAACCTGTCTTCCTATGTATATCAGCATCCTGGGCTGGGGGAATTCTGGCCTTCCAGAAAAGGTGACAAATGTGTTCACTATTAATGCAACTTCAGCCTATTGATGATTCACCAGCAGAGGGCTGGCTACTGAAACACAAATATTCATTATTTGAAATCCAATGCTGCAGTAAATGTAGCATTGACAGGCAAAAGTTTCCAAGAACCTGAAAATTAATACACACACCCCCTGTCCAAGTGGAATAGTATGAGCAGCTGATGCATCTGTAGGCTGTGACTGACTTGCTGTCAGATCACAGTTTAGTTTTGCATATGCGGTTGGTTCAACAGTATTACTGTGTTGGCAGAGTTGAGTCCAGACATCTCGTGTTTAAAATATGGGTGGGTTGTCATCACATCATCTTGGAAGTATACAGGTCCACCTTCTTCTCAATCTGCTTGCTGGGAACTCTTTGTGGACAAGTTTACCAGCTGTAAGCTATGTCTTACCAGTTCTTGAAAAACTATGAGCCAGCCAAAGCAATAGCCTTTCCCCTCAGAGGAAAATTCAGCGTTCCCAATGGCAGGAAAACAATCTCAGCTGTATATGGGCCAACAGAAACATCCAGCAGAAGAAAATGCTGGGCCAAAACACCTGAGGCCCCATGTACAGAGCATTCCAGCACCAGGAACTGATACTTCTCCACAGATCAGCGGATTTGGATCTTGTAGCAGATTGCCAGATTTGAGGCAGGTGACTGTAAAGCACTGATTTTAGTGTGAATACAGACAGCTTTAGAACATGGTGGAGATGGGTTCAGTTCTGCTTTGAGACAAAGAGATAAATACACAGCTAGGAGTCTGCCTGACACTACAGAGGAATATGGGGTCGGGAATAGGCCAAAACAAAGGTGAACTTACAGAGGGAAATGAGTCTGTGTCTGTGGACACAGCCTGAGCTCTCTCAGCTTAGCAAAGTGACAGCAGAACTAGGCAAAGGAACAAACCAAAATGCCTGGGAAAGGACACAGATATTAGGAAATAGGGGAAGTGGAAAAAATATTAACTGATAAATTAATCAAGGATCCAGCATTTCTTATCACTATGTTGTTTAGGGTACCCTGAAACCTTAAATTCAAGTATAGCAGAAACCCACTGGCTGCTTTGAGAATGCACAGGACAAGGCAGTAGCCACTGAACATAAACGTAAGAATAAAGAAAAATGAAAACCATAGCTAGACAGCAGTATGACAAATGTTACTGGTTATCTGCAGAACTACAAAGGTTTTCCACTGAGATGGCAGGTTTGAGTACTGCATTTAGGTGCAAGACTTGATAGTTACTTTGCTACACACAAAACACATCATGGCATAAACACCCTGGTACCCTGTGGGCTCCTCACCCTCTCCTTTCTACAAGTGTCATCAACTTTACTTCAGATGCAAAGAAAGGCAGGAAGAAGTGCCGAGGGGATCACTGACATTTTGTTCCATACTAGGAATGTATTGCTGTGGAGTACCTAATGAAGATAGAAGCAATGAGGACTGAAGGAGGTCACTGGTGGGAATCACTGTCATTCAGCGTCTCTAACATCTTGACTTGGGATTTCAGTTCTTCCTGCAGCAGGGCTGCACAGGGAAGTAGAAACCAAAACACATCAGAGCAGTAATGTACATTACTGGAGAAAGGATCACAGGGCATGTGAAGACCTAGGCTGAGAAGTTCCAGCTGCAGTCACAGGAATAAAGAAGAATGTACTGCACACACTGCATGGCTCTCAGAGCTCCAAGGCTGCATAAACAGATCTTTTATCTCAAAAGCAAGCAGGTTGTTTCTTTGAAGTCTGCAGGGTCTTAAGTAGAGCAGCAAGGATGTAGTTATATGCAGAGCTGAGGGTAAACTAAGGGTGTAATTCTGTCTGCCACATTCAATTTAGGAATGTGAATACATTTGACATGAGTTTGGGTGTCACATTAATGGCCTGGGGACCAATAGCCTCAGCCTCTTCAAAAATTTTTTGTCCAACAAAGGAGTTAGGTCCTTTACAGCAATGACATTTAATTCAATAGCCAGAGGAAATCTCGAAGCAGTCCTGGACTGTGATGTTTCCCTTGACTTAAAGCTAGAAGCAATGAATAAGCTGATGTCAGTATATGCAATAGTTTTGCTAAGGGCTCCTTCTGTAACAAAATTTCACACTCAAAATTGTCCTTAAAATTAGGTTTAAACAGAATCATGCCATGCATTTCAGACCAACAGATAACAAAAATAAAAGAGCTCTGTGAGCATGTACTACATCAGAAAGTGCTATATGTCAGGGAGGCAAGTCCTTTTATCTCTCTCTCCAACCCCGCCCCCCAACTCTCCCTCAAAACAGAGCATTTCTGAAACTCCTCCATTATATACCCACAGCTCAAGCATGGGACTGAAGAAGAAACCTATTCATTTCTGTACTTACAGAGAAACATTTTTAAAATTAATGCCCAACAAGCCCCCATGTTAGTGAATAAGCAGTGACAGGTGGTAAAAGCAGATGGTTTTGAAAAGATTTGCGACAGTCCCTGGCTCCACCATCTTAGAAGCTCCACAGGGTACTGGCAGAAGAAGTGGTTCATTTTCATTCCTTTCCTTTCCTTACTCTAGAAAACCAGCAGCTGATCTCGCTGGTTGCCACAAAGGCAGGAAAGGACAGGCAAAACTTACTCGTGTTTTTCATCCCACCTTCAAACTCCTTTTTCCTCTCTGCAGAAGCCCAGCTGAACGCAGGCCATCGCTCTAGGCTGAGCAGCCGGGAGGCCACCTGACACATGACACAAACCCACCCCTGTGTTTGCTGGTCCCAGCCAGGACCAGAGTGGGCAGAGCTCCTGGGTTTGGCAACCATTCATCACAGACCACTTTGCTTCTGACCACGCCATGGGATGGTGCCCAAGAGAGAGCATCACAGCACGCTCCAGCACAGCCCTGGCAGACACACCTGCCCGCAGGCCGGAGCTCTGCTCAAAGCACCAGCACCTCCTTCTGAAGGCCCTAGTAATGAAGGAGGCATCTCAGATGCTGCAACCCTGCACAGCCAAACTTTGACAAATGGTGAATAATTTCATGTCAATTAATCCTAGAGCAATACTGCAATGGGAGCAAAGCTCACTAAAGCACAGCTATTCACATTATATCCCGAAACAGAGAAAGCAGGCAAAAAAACCCATTATTTCATGTGTAAACTACAGTAGTGACAGAAAAATGTATTTCCAACGAGTGTTGTGTGCTTGGCCAAAGCCACGTTGACTGCTACAGATGCAGCCTTCTCCGAGTTACTGTTATTTATGCTCAGGGAACAAGGACCCACTAATGACAAAGAGACAGCATGAGCGTCACACTGTTGTTTTGGGCTCACTGCCTTAGCTGGAGCACAGCACCAGCTCCAGTCAGCTGTAACTCTCCTCTGAGCTATTACTGCACACCTAAAAAGATGACTCAGACAATTTCTCATTCTGTCAATGAATCATTACATAGTGCCACCTCTGTCTACTATCAAAACCACCTGTAACCATCTCAGCCATTAACTCCACAGTACAACCTATTCCAAAGAACCTTTTAGAACACTGCTCCGCTAATACCCATACATTTTGTGAGTAAATTAAGAACCTCTCTTTCAATATTTATGAAAGTGTAGGGCAGGAACTACACTCCTGAAAAGGCCTGGTACTTTTCTTACACAGCATTTCCATTTTTCAGGTTTTCCTCAGAAACCGGAGTGATTGGCTTAATATCAACATAACACTTATTCTTGCTTTACATTTCTTTAAACAATAGAACTGTGTAGTTTTGTAAGGAACCTTTTTCTTGTTTATCTATTGCACTGTTCACAAAATTGCAGTCAATTAACATTTTCATAATTTTACCCACAGTATCAAGGTGCTTTCTGAAGGAATATTCTAGAAAGGGTTGCAACACCACAGTGTAATTGTATTCAGCAGCCTCCAAATAAGAAAAGGCCTTTTTGAACGATCTACAGCAAAATAAAACCCCCTTCTTTACATTAAATCAGGGAACATTTCTTTCCTTCAAACAATTAGGTTTATGGCTTCTTTTAGGAAGATAAAACAGAAAACAAACAAACCAAAAAAAGAAGCTGTCAGTCCAGCCAGTCTAAATTTTATACAGCACTGCTGGAACAGTACTGAAAACTGAGTCTGCTACAAAGGTAAACATAAGCCATTCAAAACTGGTATCAAAACCTTGTATTTGTTTCCAGAGAACACTCCATGGTAAAATTGCCTCTTACCTTTGGACAGAATAAAACATGGATCTGGGCTTGGACAAAGGCAAGGCTGAAAGATGTCTTTAGAAATTACATTGTAAGCACCCTGGTTTGTGACCAGTCCCACCATTCTTGAATGCATTCATCAGTCACCAAGTTTTGTTATTTTTTCTGTTAACCTCACAAGATAATCACCTGCTACTCAAAGCATATATGGAAGACTGATACCAGTATAGTGAGTAATTATGAGGAAAATCTATTATAACTATATTTTATGGGCACAGCTGCACCACAATTACATTGTGGAAGGAGAAAAAATAATTGGGAAGGAGAAAACTTTAGAGTCAACAACAGTGACTCTACAACAGTGTAGACTCAACAACTGACACAACAGTGTATTTTTCAGGCACAAGAGATCTTTTTCTGTGAGCATGGGTGGAAGAACAGAGCCCCATGCAATTTTCACATACTTGAAACTGCCCATACAGAGGTACATACAAAGAGAAACACATTCAAGCAACTCTTGCAAAACACTGATAATATAAGCTTAGAACATAACATGATCATAACTAAATTACAGGTATTTTTGCTAAACCTTCAATATGCCTCATGCTTTAACAACAAATGTAGCCACAGAGCTGAGGGAGAAAGGGTTTCCAGTTTTCAACAGAACATTAATTAAATGTCTACTATTATCATTTCACATCATTAAAGACCTAGCTGGCTGTGATTTTAATGCTTCATGTCACTCAAAGACAGCTCCATTTTCTAAAGAAAGCCTTAAAGCACTATAAAAGTAAGAATAAAAATAAAAAAAAGAAATACAAAAAAACACCACAGACAAAATGTCTGCCTCAGATGGCATTAAGAAATGGGAAATATAGACTTACCGTTCAAAAACTGAATGGAAAAGAACAGTAATAAAAGAAAAAGCATCTGCTGTAGTTTTACCTTGAAGGACAAAGTTTCCTTTTGGACTCAGTTCATCAGACCCTTGAAGGGTATGTCTACACAGGTAACTGGAAACAGGCAGGCACCTCTCCTCCCTCTCCAAATTGGCCAGATAGGAGCCAAATTAAATCTGGAGGCCATGCAGAAGCATCAGTGCTGCACCAAGCAAGTTCATGAGATTGAAGGTCCCCTGCTGCAAGGGGGAGCAGCCCACTCTTCCCCCAAGCACACGATCTCGGCTGATTCTTCAGAGTGTTTTAGTCAGGAGTTGAGTCACACCTAGGAATTCATCCAACTGAAAACCAGGCCAAGAGCAACAAGAGCAGATTTGCGTTTGGCCAGGAGTAATAGTCCCATCCCAAGCAGGAGGTCGGGAATGTGTAGCCAGAGGTGAGGCAGGCAGGCTGACCCCCGGTCAGGCAGGAGCCCACATTTAGGGAGCAAGGTTTGGGGAGTACCAGCACAGCTCCACATGGGCATAGGTGAAGAGCTCCCCAACAAGGACTGCCTTTGTGAAATAGCTGCCTGAGCCAGGGAAGTGAACATCCTTCAGATTATCCTTATTTACAGACACAATTGGATGACTGACTCTTTCCACAACCCACTTCTACTAATTTAGATAATTTTAATCTTGCTGGACAATATTCAAACTTCCATTTCTTAAGCCTCCTTTGTGGACTCAGGACCCTTAGGGAAACAGAACGCTGTAATTTTTCACAGTGATAATGCAAAATAATGCAACTATAGGAGAAAGCTAACATTATCCCCCTGCAGCTGTTATTTCCAACATTTTCTTCCAAACACAGCAACACCAAAAAACATAGTAGGATAAGCAACAGTCCCCAGATGAGTCAGGTACTCATCAGTACATTTTTATCCACCCTAGTGAGTTGTTCACATGATCTGTCCCTTGCACAGGTCAAAATAACTTGCTGTTGGGGAAAAACCTGGCAAACTCTTCAGAACTACAAGCTTTCTATGTGAAATGTATAGAAAAAGAACCAAAGTTTTTTTTCCAATGACAGTCTAATTCTGCACGCTGCTCCTCTGGAACAAAGATCTACGCCCTGCCACAGGACTTGAAATCATCAGTATCCAAAAGATTTCCAAAGTCAATGACCACTTGTTCATATTCTCTACTTGCACCATGCAGACAAATGCAGTTTCTGTGCCTTTGGTCCTATTGCCAACAGTCCCTGTCACAATCCTTCTGGCCCGCCACCATCCATGTTCTCCCTGCCAGACTCCCACACATTCCCAACTCGCCCACCCCCCCCCAAGATTCAGGTTTATCAGATCTGAACTGACTTTGGGGAAGGTACAAAAAGCTTATCAGTAAAAGTCGCCTAAAGTAACAGCCACAAACTTTATGCCTTTGTTAACAGGCCATCTCCTATTACTTTTCTAGCAGTTGATCTCTAGATATGTTTTTCCCAGCTGACATGCTATGGGTTCTATTTACTCAGCCTTTTCTCACATGATCTTCAAGAGGCTTTAAAACTACATTTCCTCACCACTAATTTAAACAAGCCTTGATGGTAATTAGACTTGAATCCTGAATTGGAAGAACTGAAGAATTTGCAGCATTATTACAATATCAGATGCATCCTCAAACATACTCTAAATATAGTAGAAGGCTGGCCTAAATCTGCTATTGATTCATGTTTAATTCAGATACCTTTGAATGATAGCATCTCCATCCCCTCAATTTTCTCATCCCCAATTCTCATCACCTATGTACTGAAATTTATGGTGAATTTAACTTAGACAAAAACTGCAAATCACAGAGGAAATGTTTTAAAACACTATAGTTATGCAGAAACAACTTGTCAGAACAACATAAAAAATCTAGAGGTTAAAGCACTACATTGCAGCAGGGATTCTACAACTTCACTAAAGCAACTATCAGTGTGATTTTTAAACTATGTAGCTCCTTCAAACAGAAGATGAGTACCTAACTCAGTAACGAACAGAACTTGCACTCTTCTGGTCAAAAACATTATAGGTAAGCAGGAAGTGATGATGCTTTTGATATAGCAGTGCAAATCAAAACAAACTCCTGTAGCAGATCTCTGTGCCACCAACTTCTTAAGTGGAGATGAAGGTTCCCAGAATGCCAGCACCCACAGTAAGTTACACTCTAAACTAACAAGCTAAAATAATGTGAGCTTTGATACTGAAAGTTTCTGAAAGCCTTTGTATTTTGTTCTGTTTCTGGGATAATCTAATAATTCTACTGTACACTTGTTTTAATACAAATTCAAATGAACCAGGATTAGAGCTGATATGGATTTTGGAACACATTTTTCTAGCCTAATAATGACCTTCTGATAATAAGAGAGATAGCAAACTCTCCAAATAAATAGTCTAAATAAAGATGCAAAACTATTCTTTTGCTTGAATTTATAGCTCAGTATTTCTGGGTGAATTCCCATTTAGTTTTACTGCTTCCCCCCACAAGATAATGGTCTGTCATTAGTTATTTGTTTCCCTACCTATGCCCTCAAAGGGTTCCAAGGCAAACACATAAAAAACAAATTGTTCTGAGTAACAACATTACAGCACAGAACTGTATATAAGACAAGACAAGGTCACATGTCTCTAGTTTCCAGAGAACTGAGAATATCCTCACAGGCTCCTGTACCAAAATTTGCATTTGTGGTGCCCTGAGGGTGGGGGGGGTTAAGCAGGGATATTCAGTCATTTCCCAAGCAAGAGACAGAAAACAGCACCAAGGCTCTGAGTAAGGCACTTCCCTCTTACGATTAAAACTCTAGGGCTAACACCACACTTCTATTACGAAAAAACAAAAACAACGTAGGGGCCTAACAGCAGGAAAAAGGCAACCCTCCCCCAAAATTAGATCAGATCTTCCTTTATTTTTAACAGCATCGCACTGATGATTTACCCCCACCCAGAGACAACCCTGCGGCGAGGCAGAGCGGGAGCCGCTCGCCACATCTCTCCTCTTCCACAGGGTCACATCCCGGCTTCAGCTCACCCAAGGAAGAGCCGAAACGCCGGCGGGGCCGGGGCCGCCGCTGCTCCCGGGGCACCGCCCGGTGCCAAGGGCCCGACCCAGCCGCTCCCGGCTCCCCGGCCGCGGTACCTGCCCGGCTCGGCCCTGCCGGAGCCTCCCGGCCCCGCCGCCGCCCCGGCCCCGCCGCCTCCCGGGCATCCTCCGTCTCCAGCGTCGCCTCCTCCTCTCCCTCGCCCCCATACCGCCTTCTTGGTGCTTTTGGCTTTTTTTCTTTGCCTCCCTCCGCCGTGCCCCAGCGGGTTGTTACCTTCAATTGCCGCTTTTCCGACCAATTCCTGTTTCCAAAGCGCTGCCCCCCACCTTCACCAGCACGCAAGCAACTCCCGGCAAAGAGGAGGAAAACAGAAAATGCAAGCAAGCAAAAAGCAAACAAACAAACCAAAAAAAATCCACAAAAAAACCAACCCACCCCAAATAAAATTAACAAACCTCCGGTGGCGCTCCCGATGTCACAGTGTGTATCCGGCCGGGGGAGGGAAGCGGGGAGCAGCAGTGCCTGCCCCGCTGCTCCGAACGCGGACCGGGGGAGGATGCGCGCCCGCCCGGGGTGCGGACCTGGGCCAGCGGGCTCCTCGCCGCGGGCTCTGCAGCAGGAGCCGCCGGGCACCGCCGGGGCGGGAAAGCGGGGCCACCCCCGGCAGCGCTCGGCCCCGCGTGTGCCCGTGAACCCCCGCCTAAGGCCGCCCCTTCCTCCGCGGCCGCCGCCGGTGTCGCCCCTCAGCTGTGGGGCACAGGAGCGTTCGGCGGCCCGGCCGCTCCCCGCCGCGGCCGTGCCGCAGGGGTGCGGGCACGCCGCGCCAGCCGTGCAGGAACCAGTAGGGCAGGCAAGAAAAGGCTCTCTCTCTCCTTTCCCTTCATCCCTCCCGGAGGGCTCCCCTCCTTACCGGGCTGCCGGGGCTCCTCTGCCGCCTCCGGGCTCGCTGGGGCTGGGGCAGAGCGAGTGGCGGCGGCTGTGGCGGCGGCGGCGGCTCCTCCTCAGCGCCTCCCCAAGCCCCTTCCCCACCCTCGTCCTCCCCCGCTCCGCCTGCGCCGGCGTGAGCCGGCGGACGGGAATGCGGGAAGCGCGGCCGGGCTGCGCTGGAGCCCCGCAGGCATCCAGAGGAGGGCGGGGGAGCCCCGAAAGCTCCTAAATCCATGGTGAAGGTGCAGGGCGAGTGGTCCCTTGGGTGTCCTCCAAGGTTATTACACCTCCTTACTCTTTTCAGCTTACAGCAGAATTTACGGGTGCGATTAAAATGGTTAGGAAGAATGTTGCGCACAGAAACAGAGTTATAAAATAGGCGTATTACGTTAATTACCCAATTTGTCTTACAAGCGCTAGGGAGAAACTGAGATATGCTGCATACCTACTCAGCTCGGAATACCTGCTTTTGCCACCAGCATTAATTTTCTCGCTTCGGTAATATAAGATACATCCTTAGATCTTTTCAACTCAGCATCAGAAACAGCAATATGTGACGTTTTTATAACCTCTTATTACACTTAGAGCATGTATGAGCATTAATTAATTTTACAAGGTTGTGTTTAATTCCATTATTTCCTTCAGTTTATTAGTGCTGGGGAAAAGCCAGCCCGAGAGGTTAGGTAAGCTGCTCACTGATGACTGAATCGGTATGAGAGCTGTCAGCAGAACACCCCACACAAAGGAATTAGGTACTGCACCCACAGCTGCAGCTCTCCCACCTCTAGTTCCTTGCTTGGGGAGCTTATAGGCTCCGGGTGCCTGCCACTTCCACATGAGACCTACCAGTGCCTGTTGGTACATGTGGGCACGATCTAAGACTAGGTGGAGTCTCCAGAGCATTCCCATTTTCACCTCATTCTGCCAGGTGTCCTTACTGTACGTGTGCCACATGTGCCTTCATGTGACACAGGACATAGGGCTTTTAAGACCCAGGTGGACCATAAAAATCCAACCAGGACACAAGGTCTGTGTCACTTGCTCTCTACATTACACCTATGGATTGGAGTAGGGTCATACAGAGTGTGCAGGCAATTCGTCCCACAGAAATGTGTGGGATGTTGAGCATCAAAATTGCCTTCATACAGATGGATGAAAAGCTTCTGCCTTCTCCAATACCCAGGTGCTGTCACATTGGTTTGGAGCACTCAACAGGAGAGCGGAAGCCCTGTTTCAATTTAGTTCTTGCATTTTCAAGGAAAAACAACCTACAGCTTCTTCTACGGTCGTTCTCTGTGATCTTAAGGGTCTTTTCCAACCTCAGTAATTCTGTGATTCCAGCAAATGAGTTTCAGATTTCATTCACTGAAAATGTAGCAGGAGGAAACTGGCAAGGAAAGAAACCACAGGAAGTGGTTCTACCAGAGGAGGCCCCAGCTGTCTGCAGAAAGTGACTGATGGTTGCTGGGAAGGTTCTGAGGAAAAAGAGTTTTGGTTGTCTGCATCACAGGCATATTCTTTAACATAAATATCTGCCTTCGCAGGCTGGCCAGGCCTCTGTCAAGACTGAAAAGGCCATACCTGAACTGATGGTGACTGTTTGACACCAAAATGAGGAACAAGTAGGCAGAGAAGTGAATTAAAAGAATAGTCAGTGAGGGGTGGCTGTGTTCAAAGACTGTGATCTTGGAGTTTGAAAACTAACCAGAAGAGAAATTTTTGGGAAGCCCAGAATGAGAGAGAACTATTGCAAGTATTATCTTTCAGGATACCAAATAGAGAGCTTGATAAGCATCAGTTCCTGCAGAAACTCTTCCAAGAGACACTGTATAGGAGACATACAAATCTGAAAACTTAGCAAAATTCCTTTGGGAAATTTCAGAAAAGCAGGCAGGTTAGAAGAACAGCTCCCAACTAAGAACCAATTGGGACATTAAACTGCTCGTGTGTCAGAGTCAGTTCATGACAGCTTCCCAGAAATCTCAAAAAAAAGAATGCTGAGAGCATAATTTGATTAAGGAGGTGAAGCAACAACAGGGAATTGTGCCAGCCTGAGGAAGCTGCCCTTTGAACCCAGGAAATGAAGGTAGCATTGAAGCTTTCAAATGTGTCAAGGGCTGGGGAGAATGTGGAGACTTCAGCTCGAGATGCAGTAATGATCTGTCTGAAGTCTTGTGGGAGTTTGTAGGAAAAAAGTGTCACATGCTTTTTTTGGAGTGAGATGGACAAGGATGAACTGTGTGAGAAGAGCACGGAGTCAAAACACCTGCAGTTTCCTCTAAAGAGGACTGCAAGTAGTTTTATACACTGGGAAATATGCTACAGGTCCTCAAAACTCACTCTGGAGCATCTATTTTTTTATTGTTTTTTATTTCACTTAATTAAAGGATAAGCTTTCCTTGGCTTTCCCAGATTTCAGTTTTTCTCTGAATTTCTGCCAATGCAAGTAATTCAATCTTGGTGAGGTACTCACTCTGAGCAAAGCAATAATTTTTCCATTAAGCATCCAGAGGGGAAAAAAATATAATAGAAAACATGCAAAAGTAATTAACCTTGTTTTTTCTTCCAGACATTTCTACCTGTAGCTTTATAAAGTAGCAGCTTTACCTATGAGATTTGTGTTGCTTAGAGGCTGAAAAAAAAAAGTCAAATGCTGTAACTATTAAGTTTATTCTAAGCAGAAGATCATGTCTCTGTTAAAATGATTTTTTACCTCCTACTACTCACTCCTACTTATGGCCACCCAGCTTCAATTATCTGAGGGGCTGAATTGAAGTATTTTTTACATAATACTTATTTAGCAACAAAATGTTAAATGGACCCCTGTTATCTCTATGGCTCCCAATACCCACTTCTTATATTTCTGATAGCAAGTCAGCTTGCCCTCTAACGTTTTCTCCAATTTGGTTCTTCCTCTGGATTTGGAAAGGTCTATCTTCTGTACTTTTTAGATGCCCCAGACTAAATTATTGCATGATTCTATAATACAGACCAAGTGAAGCAAACTGAAACAGAATGGAAGATGTTGATGATTTTTGAATCATCTAGTAGACAAGTACTAAAATTCTGATTAATGGAGCGACATATATTGTTACAAATATAAGACAGTTATTTTATAAAGGAGTTAAAAAGGAATCAAACTCCAAGCAGAATATTAATTGGCACATAACTGCAAACATGTTTTAAAAAATCCTTTTGCTACTTGATAAAAACAGGGCCAGGAGACCTTCTTCTCCTGTTTAAAAAGCCTTTATTAGTAATCAGCTTTGGGGTGGGGGCCCCGACGGATCACGCGCACTGCCAGCGCTCCCTAAAGTGACTCAGAGGAGGAGGAATACGGCTCTGCCTACGGGGTGCAATGTAGGCCACGCTTACGGGGTGCAATGTAGGCCGAGCCGGGGCTCCGTCCTCGCGGGTACACCCGGAGTCTGCTTTTGGCTCGAAAGTCCAGGGGTGTCTCCTCTAGCGAGTCTCTTTCCGGTCACGGCGAGGAAAGCGGGGTTGGAGGGTAGTGTCCCTTG
>NC_031773.1:61338437-61344433 GCF_001522545.3 Parus major
TTTCCGTTGTTCATTAATAAATCTTTCTTTTCATTTATAAATCAATATTTGCCTTTGCATTTATAACACTACCAATTATGAAAGAAGGGTAACAAAGGAAAAAAATATAAACAGTGAAGGGGGTGGAGAAGCAACAACCTATGAAACAAATACCCAAATTAATTATGCTTCAGGAAGTGTGAGTGCACTGCCATAGAGGCAGGAGAGCCTCACTGCAGTATAGGTCTGTTTGCTCATGATTACAGTTCTGAAGCTTCTAACCTAAGTATGACAGCAGGTTTAAAATAAAGCTTAGCAAGGAAACATGTTTTTTCACCAAGATGACACATCATGTTCAGGGAATTATCTCCTTTAGCGGTCAAAGAAATTTTTATCTGTTTCCTGTGGCTTCGGATCCAGCCTGAAATGATTGATTTCCAGAGGAATGCTGCAAAATCCTATTCTCCTCCTGGAAACAATAGAAGAAAGCTTGAAAAGTAGAGAGACCTTTTTCAGGTATGTGTTTAGGTACAGGAAACCCCCTTTGACAAGTAAATGCCTCCTGGTCTGTCATTCCTAATTTTTTCTTACCACTCCTTTGATCTGAAGCAAAGAATCTGAAGACAGCAAAGAATCTTTTGATGTATTTTTACAGCTCTGTAACATTCCAAAGCATCTGATTACTCCATAAAACTTCATTACTCTATAACTAAAATCACATAATCTTGCTCACATACCAGTTAGTTATCTCATACTACTAGTTAATGCAACATTGAGTGCAAATAAATCAGCTTAATTTGACAGTAATTAAGTATTGTAGTCAGAAATGAGCAAAGCTATTAATTCAGCTTATAAACCTGAAAGAAAATATACCAGGAAAGTGCTGGCTACTTAAATGATTATGGCCAAAAGGCCTACAAGAAAAGCCAGGATGACAGAATAGGATGTAAGAGAACAGGGTAAAGTATCTAGATTTAAATGTTTGTGTTACCAGAAGATTGTAATAAAAAGTATCATGCAAAATATAGTCAGCAATGCTAAAGCTGGAAGAACAGAGCCAAATATAAATGCAAATAAATGCATTCCAATTATCTTATTAAATTTTACTGGTTTAAATAGCTCCATTGCTTAATAAATATTTTGAATATCCCCAGGATTTAATTTTCTGTTCTTAAGCTTTCATTTGCATTATCCATCAAAGTCAATTCAGGCTCTAAGCTTTAAAAGGGAAAAAGGGTTGTATTAGGTATGTCTGGTTGGTTCCGAACAAATTAATTTAATTAGGTAACCAAAACTGAAGAAACAACACAGATGGCAGAGAACAGAGCAAGTTATTACACTGTTATCTCTGTTATTAGCCATTACTAGGAATATTTTCAGATCCAAAAAGTGAATTGAGGGGTCTGTCCTGTATCTCTACCCCTCTCTCCCTCCACCTTCACTATGGCTGGAAATTATTTAATTTTAATAACTAATTTTAATTAGTTCTTTTAATTGATTGCAAGCAGCACCCACTTTTATCCAGCACTAATTAAGTTTCTTCATAAAATCTTATTGTTATTTGATCATTAAATCACTCAAACGTCAAGTTTGCTAAAACTAAACCTGACAAGCTTTGATGAACAGACACAGACAGAACTGAAGATTAGACATCTGGGATCTTGAATTTATGGCCCTTAAAGGACTTTGGAGTAACCAGAAGGTTCAGAGGAGTTTAAGGCCTGGAAACTTGGAGACCTTCCTGTCTGAAGAGAAAACTCTGAATCAGCTCAAGTGGATGTGGTCTGAAGAAGGAAAGTGGTGACAGCCAAGAGGAAAGGGCACCAAACATAGGTAAAGGAGTAGGTCAGAAACATAGGAACTCTTCTTTCTGAAGCTGTTCCCTGCTGCAGGAAACAGAAGCCAAAAAAAATATAAATGGCTGAACTTATAATTGTGTTGTTCTCCTTTCAAATAACCAATGGAAATATGAATGATAAAAATCAGATGCTGAATCAGAACTGGCATAAATGAATTTTTTCTTGAGCCTAGAAGCACTAAATGTGGCCATTTAAATGAGTAAATTTCCATGAGTCAACAAGGCCTTCACCAAAACAAGGCTTGCAATATTCAAACCAAACACATCCAACATAAGCTGCACAGAGTTCTGATTAGAGAAGAGATTGAATGAAACCTCAGTGCTCTTGAATTTTAAGCATTTAATTCTCAATCAATGCATACATCTAACCTTATTCAGGCATTTCCTCTTAAATGAAGTGGGATTTAACATGTGCAGTAATATTTGTCCCACAGCAGTTGGCAGGGGGTAGGATCTCTGACCTTCATGGGAGAATGCAAGCACCAGACTGTCCTTCTAGTGCAAATCAAGTCTCTGCACATGGCTACAGTGGGAAAAGTACAAGAAAATAAAGACACACTATGGCAGAAGTTGCTGCACTGAGTTTATGAGTGATGCCTAATTTACTTGCAAATGGGGTAAGAGAGGGCAAAGGAAAGCCATGAATACTGAAATATCGGGCTGCCTTCAGTACACAGAAGAGAAATCTTTATCCTAATTTGAAAGAGGAAAGAAAAAATAAGCTGAAGAAAAATCACATATAAAATTAGGTCAAATCAGTTCTTTTATGCTTAGATATGCTGTTCAATTGCTGTAAAATTGCACTGTATTAAATGGGGGAAAAACATCATAGGTTGGACAAGTGAAGGCTCATGCAGTTTTCAGCCCCTGAATTGAAATTAATTTCTGGGCATCACTTCCAAACAGAAAACAGTTTAGGTTTTATTTTTTTCTTCTTCATCGCTCTTTTCTGTCTTTAAATCTTGTCTTTAAATGCATATCACACACCAGTAAATTAAATTCCCCATTACATTTTTTTCTGTGCTTGAGAGAGTAATTGGCTTCAATAAAGACTGTGAAAACAGAGCTATCCATACTGCACAGAAAATCTGCCATGCAGAATTTAACTTGGATTTGTGGATTTTTCTTATCCTCCAGGCAGTCATTCGCTGAGGTTAATTTAATCAACTCAGGTGCTATTATGTGAACAACCAGCTGAAGGAAGTTTATTTCTAATAATCTTCAACAGATCTCTCAGAGAATATTCTTGCACATATCTGTATTACAAGCAGTATAACAGAGAGTAATCATTGTATACTTCAGTATATTCATACACTTAGTCTTGAAATTCTAGGATTAAGAATTAAAGAAATTCAGATGGGGATGTGGTTCTTTAAGCACTAGAGTGTGAATCTGCTTGTAGTCTAAGAAAACTAAAATTATGCTTAAAAAAAAATCTGACAAAAATCCTGTTGTGTATATGAATCTGGTGCAGTATATGTAGTAGAAAACAGCATCACTAGCCATATGAAATGGCAAGTCCTGCATTTTACTGCATGATACACAGCATGACCTGAGGGATGAAACTTTTTAGGCCCAGTTTTGAATTTTCTTTCTGTCTACTAGGCCATACTTTTGTTGTGAATTCATGTTGTAAATATTGGCTTTTCACAATTATTCTGATAAATATATATATTATATGCTTTCACTATGTTCTTTTCTCTTTTAGCAAGTTATAGGCTTAGGTAGGAATTCTGAGTGCTAAGGATATGTTTCATCTGAACAAAGCAAGATAAACAGGCAAGACAATGGGAGGATCAAGCTGTGGAAAACAGGCTGTTATCAGCAGCAGGAAATGGAGAGCAAACTGTTATTGACAAGCTGGTACCAGGACGCTGGCAGGGAGGAAAGCCACCCTCACAGGAAGGATAAGGGGGCCCAAGCCCTTATCGGCCAATAACCATCTGCAGAAAGGAAACCAAACTCCAAAATAATGCCGAATAATGATGATCAGCAAAATATATGCTGACCAGCAGAAAATAAAAATTGATCCAAGAAGGCGTAACTAGGGAGGGGACATATATGAATATGCATTAGCCCCTCACAGCAAGGATGGGATAAAAAGGGCATTCCTGAGATACCAGGTGTGCTCTTGGCAGAGCGCCAAGGCACCCGGCCGTGATTCTTTACTTTATGTCTCTTATTGTCTTTATTAAACTGTTTTAAAATTTTACAGGAGTGAACTTCGTTTTTCACACTTTGCTTATCTAGACCACATTTGAGACTGTCACATCCTGGCCCTACCTGTTATATCTGGGCCTTTAGATTATAGCTGAATACAATTTATCAAGTTCCCTCTGTGGCAAAAGAAAGAGTACCATACATATACCAGTCTGGTACAAATATGACTGCAAACTACTTCTTTATATCTGTTATATCTTGTTTGCCTTTCTTTGATCCATTCCATACCAGATTCTCTTTTAAAAATCAAAGCGCTGCAGGATCTAATTACCAAGGCTCAGATCGGTATTTATTATGCAATTATTCATCTTTATAATTGTTAGTCCCAAGCTTCCAGGTTTTTCCTCCATAAAAAATAAAACAAGACAAAACAAACAAACCAAACAACCAAAATTCAGATTTTAATTAGACTGTTTTGGGAATTTCTAAATTTGAAAATCATTCCTTTCTCATGCAGTTGCTCTTTTATTTGACACCTTTTAAGTAAACCAGAACCTTTCTTACCCCAGTCATGATCATTATCACTGATAATCTTCTCTCCTACTCTGACAAAGAATAGGAGCCTCTCAAGGCAGAGACTGAAGAGAAATGACCCCAAAGCTCTCCCATGAGCCAAGCTGCACACAGAAATCACAAGTTATGGAGCAAATGAGAAATTAGACAGTGAAATGGTCCTGCAGTCCTGGCCCTGGGTTTCTTTTAAAACCTGATTTAAAAGAAAATCCTGACATTTTGTCTATGCCATGCAGCTGAGCATTCACCAGGCCATCAACATTCAACACACCCAGAGTCCTTCTGCCATGTCAAGGAACACCAGCACAGATTCTGTCTAAAATATACTTACACAACAACTTAAAGAAGTATGGAGAAAGCAGGTATGTCTCTTTGCACTGGACTTGCAGTAGTAAAGAGGAAAAATGAAAAGAAAGAAGAGCCTCTAGCCAAATTTTTGAAAGATTGTAAAATTAGATAAATTAGAGGTTCCTTCACATAAGATTTCAGTTTATATTTAGTATAAATATTTACCAAAGAGCTGAGCCCACAGATGGTACCTGAGCAGCTCTATTTTGGCATCTCTGCTTGTACCCTGCATCACAACAGACCACAATTTCTGTAAAATAGCCAGATAGAGCTGATAGCCCCCCCCCCCCAAATCTTACTCTTAAAATTGGATTTTTCCGCATCCAGTTCTAAACATAACTTACTGCAATCATGCCAGAGGTAAACTTTTTTAAACCTTAGAAACTTCACTTGAGGTGAAGTTAGTTCACTTTGCAATTGCATTAGATGCCTGCCCTGCAAAATCCAGAGGAGCAGTGGTTCAGCTGCTCTTTGGGGCTGCTGGAGTGGGATGGGCGCTGGTCTGCTCAGAGCCACCCTACCCAAACCACACTCTGGGAGTTCAAGAGTAGGAACAAAAGTATCACTACATAGCATTACACAAAACCTGTACAGCTTTCCTGCACTGAGCTGCCTCCAGCATCTCCTCACACAGGGCACATCACCTCCTCACGTCTCTGGGGGAGCCCCAGCTGCCCTCACCCTCTCCAGGATCCCACTCACAATGTTGGGGGAAACAGGACTGGGTTCCCCCTGTTGGGACCAGTTGGTCCCCACAGGCCACCGGAGCCAGGGTCATCCGCCTCTCAGGGCAGTCAGTGTCTTGTCCTTTCCCAGCCCTCTCCTTGGACTGCTCACACACTTTTCCTACAGCCATGGGGTTAACCCCTCTTCACCTTTCCAAGAACTATTTGGAGCTGTCCCAAAAGTCCTGGGGCCAAGCACTGAGAGGGGCCTCAAGGTACTCCACTGTTGAGGGTTAGGTGTCCTTTTTTTTTTGGTTTTTTTTTTGTTGTTCTGGCTTGCCCGTGGAATTTTTACCCCTTAGTTGCGGAGACAACCTAACTGTGGGTACTTAGGGGGTGCTCGACAAAGGACA
>NC_031773.1:61344743-61360488 GCF_001522545.3 Parus major
GCCCGAGGGGGTTTGTGAAACAAAGCCTCTCCTCCATCCCATCTCAGCCGAGAAGGCTGTCACGGGGTCCCTGGTTCTGTTTTCTTGTTAATGCTGCAGTTATTGTTGTTTGTTTGCCTGGTTATACTAGTAAAGAACTGTTATTCCTATCCCCAGATCTCTGCCTAAAAGCCCCTTGATTTCAGAATTATAATAATTTGGAGGGAGGGGGTCTACATTCTTTCATCCCAAGGGAGGCTCCTGCTCTCCCTAGCAGACACCTGTCTTCTAGAACCAAGACATCCACAATGAAGCAACAAGGAAGTTACAGCCAGGGGAAGGTCGGATTCTTCCAGATGACAGGACACAAGGAAACAGCCTTGAGCTGTGCCAGGGGAGGCTCAGGGTGGACATCAGAAGGGATTTCTTAATGAAAATGGTTTTTAAGCATTGGAAGGGATTGGAAGATCAGGGAAGTGGTTTTGTCCATATCCCTGGAGGTGTCCATGGAGGGATGGATATGGCACTCAATGAAAAGGTGGGGATCAGTCACAAGTTGGACTTGATGATCTTGGAGTTCCTTTCCAACCTAAGTGATTCTATGATTCTGTGATTAAGAATAAAGATCTAAACTGCATCAAGATGTGCCTTAAATTAGATTTGTTTGTGATACAGGGGAATAAAGATGTATGGATTCAAGCAGGCAAATGAAAAAAAGGATAGGCTTTTGTAGTGTTAGATACACTGCAATCTTAAAGCTTGCTACTATACTTGACATCATCAAAGACAAAGTTGTCAGCAAAACCACAGCAAGTTATGGGAGCAACAAATTGCTGGAATAATTCTTTGAATTGTGATCTTTGTCACATAAAATGTCAAAATAACTTGGGTATGTTACTTAACACTGCAGGAATTATAGGTATTATTTTCTTGCATTTCACCTGCAGCAAAACCAAAGAAAAATTAGGATTAAATGGACTGGAATGTGACTGTGTCTTTTTAGAGCCCACAGCTCTATGAAGAGCTGAAGGAACAATGCCTCAGTTGTGACAACATTGCCTGGCATGCACAAAAATGAATAATTTCTCCTTAAATAATTTCCAATTTTCTTTACACAGCTCTTATGAACTCACAGTATTTTCCTACACTGTGAGCACTAAGTGCTCTGGGATAACTCTGGGATAACTGGGGCGTATGCCCGCTCTATAAGTATGACGTTGTTTGAAGAAGACATAATTTCCTGTTAACACTCTCTCAGAATTAGAAATCCATAACCTTCCCCTCCACTGACAGTTATAAAAAGCGTCATTAAAAATGGATATATTTGTGATGTATGTGCATGTTCATTTTAGTACTGTACAATTTTTTATTTGTACTTCCTTTTTATAGACCTTGTTGCCAGCAGTGTCTTGCACTTCTCAGAAATATCCTTGCATGTTATACCAGTCTTCTAAAAAAACAGTAAATGGAGAGGAAAAATAGCCTCCACTGAAGTTCCTGCTCAGTCTGGGGCAGAGCCAGAGCAGCTTCATGTAGTAATTTTGACTATACTGATTTGATACATGAATCCCATCCAGAAAATGGGTCTTTTTTTTTGTTTTGAAAGACACAAAACACAGGAATCTGCAGTGTGGGCTGTAGAGAAGGCTTCTTTTGCCTCAGGACTGACGTGTTAATTGGAATGAGGCTAGCACAGCAGAAAGTTGATTCTCTTTACAATATGTTTTTGCCTCTGTGGTTAGGATCTGTTTTCACAGAAGAAGCTTTTTATGAACCAAGCTGTCATGTTCTGTCAAGCAATTGATGACTATTCCTATTCTCTGACAGCTGCTCCTTCTGATTACACCAATGACAGTTTGCCTCAGGATGGTTGCATCAATCTTTTTCACTAAAAAATATTCCTGACTTTGATTCTCTTTTCATCTTGGGGCACAAGATCCCTCCCATCTTCAAGGGAAGTCCTATTCATTAGCTGTGCTACTCACATAATTGAAAAATACCCTCTGCATCCTGCTTACTTTCCATTCTGACAAAACATGAGCAGAGCTTTGGGGTCAGTGGTATTAGCAACTCTTCTTTCCTGTACAGTGCTTCTCAAAAGGAGAAATAACAGACCCAGTCACCACATAAACCTTTTGTACAGATGACAGGGATTGGAAACATGGGCAAGGAACTTCTTTGGGTTCTCCATTTCAATGCAAGTTCAGGCAGTTGTGCAATTTATTTTTTTTTTATAGCAGAGCTTTACATACCTTTGTTACTTGTCATTTTGGGATCAGACTACAGCAGAGGTACTCAGCTTTAGACAAAGAGGTAAAGCTGATGAAAAGCCGCATCTGAAGAAAAGTATTTGCATGAGCCACTCACTGTGCCTGCCTTCTCATGGCTTCATGATCATTCCTCTTGTCACCTTTCTTTTTGTGACAGAGAATACTTAAAGAGTTGCATGTGGAAATCAGTTCTTCGACGTGCCTTTGGTTTCTTTTGGTAAAAAATGGGAGGTCAAAATTTCTTAAGAACCCTTCTGTTTTATTGAGGGGAGATGGTCAAAGCAGGTGAAGGTAAACACCTTCCCCTGAAAATATGTCTTTCCAGTGTTTCCTGAGTTCAAGGCTCCTTTTTCTAACAGGGAGCAAAAAGGGTGGAGTGACCTCTGAGATAAGCTATGAAAAGCTGCATTCCTACTCCATAGCAAAGTAAAGCTGCAGTGCTCCCCTGCCTAAATTCTGTGTGAGGGGAGAAGTTTAGGACCATTAGACTGCTGCCTTTCAGACTGAGCACAGGAAAGCTGAGCTGGGAAAGCAACTTTAGGTCAGTCAAAGGAAAGGAAGACGTAAACATGTACAGAGGAATCAGCCAATGCATCTCAATTCTTCTGCAGAGAAAGGGAAAGGATTTGAGTTAGATCACAAAGCATCCCTCCAGCATTTAGTTTGATTTAATTCAATTCTATATAAGCAAAATCTTACTCTTAAAATTGGATTTTTCCGCATCCAGTTCTAAACATAACTTACTGCAATCATGTAAGTGTGCTTCTCCCTACTTCATCAATCTTTCCTTTTCCTTTGCAAATCTACAAATGCTCTTTTATAGCTTGTCTATCAACACAGTTGTCAATTAAGCTGTAGCAAGATAGGACAATGCTCAATTCTATCTTAAAGCAAGAATGAAGTTATGAATTAACAGAACTTGCATTGCTGCAAATTCATTGCTGGTGAGACAAGAGATGCTGGCAGAGGGGGGCCCAGTTGGCTTTCAAATCTAATTCTTATTATCTTGGAGGTGCAGTTAGCAAAGTGTAAATATGTTTAGAGTTATAAAAGATTACCAGAATTACAAAGTTAGTTAAGATCTTTAAATATCTCAGCACTGCATTAATTTTTCAGTCAGCCAAAGTTTTCAATTATGGGCTTCACAGGCTAAAATCCTGTCTCCAGAATAATTAAAATGGATTTTCTCATTGCCTTTAATAGATTCTGGATTTCACTTTTTGACATGTGTATTATTTGTGTAAGCGTATTTTTACATTTGTACTTTCAAACAACATGCAGACTTTGGCATCATCAAGGGACTCCCAAAGACTGAATCTGCTCCAAAAGTTGTGTAACCCATCTGGCTAGGACTCAACTCATGCCCTATATACGATACTGTTGTGCTACAAGTAAACTAATCGTTGTAACATGTTGAATTAATTGTCAATGTTGGGTTACAAGATAATAGTTATTTAATATAAAGTGTTTTTAGATAACAGTTAATAATTGTTGTTAGAGAGTTAGGGTTCTCCGGGGTTTATAAGGGAACTGGGCAAGGTCCGGTGATTGGTGTGGGAAGTAGTCAAGTGGAGATGGGGACGATGCAGGGCTGGTGGGGTATTGCATGGTGGTAAGTTAAAAGAACGCTCCAGAACATGACCTGCCAGGGGTGATGTCTGTCGCCCTGAAAACTCAGCTTCTGAGCTTGCTGACATAGTTTTCTACAGTCTTTCTCAGGACAGTAACTGTAAACATAGATATGTGTACATTCTTTCTGTTACACGTCTTGTGATGGACATTTCTCACAGCCAGTGCAGTTGGGAAAGTATTATCCTGACCATCCAATCCCTGGCCATGGTCAGAAACCTATAAATCCTGAGAGGAAAAATAAACTCTCTCTTCCTTTCACCACACCTCAAGCTGTGTCCATTTGATCTATTCATCTTCAGCGGCAGCAGATGTCTGCACCAGAAACAACCATTGGTGGAGAAGACAACCAATCACTCAATGCCCTGGGAGAATGACTGGTCTGGAGCGAACCACACTAAAGACCAATGAGAGCCCTGGAAATGGACCAATCAGAGGGTGGATTAAAAATGGACCAATCATGGACAAGGGGCTCTATTAAAAGGGGCAGCTGGCCTTCCTTTAGGGTCCTCCCACAGAGTCTGATCTATGGGGCAGTGTTTGGCAGTGCTGTAGAAGAGCTCAGACTTATCCTGGACTCCTGCCTCTGTTGGTGTTTTTCTGTGGTTTGGTTAATTAAGGGTTTGACTTTGTTTTTCACCCAAGAAGTAAAAGCCCATTTATAACAGTACTTCCTAGGTTCTCCTAGTGGTTCCACTAGGAGCACAGAGGCCCAGGTGTCCATATGGAGTCTGCATAGGGTGGGAGCAAGAAATCACACTGTGTTCTTGAGAGAGATGCAGATCAGAAGTCAGAAAAGGTAATTTTGGTGCTACTTGTTCCTGTGTTAATGACTCTGAACCAAAAACAATCTCCAGAAGTACACTAGTGAGTGAAGCATTGGAAAACAATGAGGCACTCATGCTGGCTATTTAATGCACACTAAGTTAATTTTGATGATTCCTTTGATAAGATCGTCCTCTTAATCTGTTTAACATAGCTCAAAATTTTGTACCAGAATTAAGGTTAACAAGAATTAATGGATGTTACAGTGTTCTGCATACTGATTCTATATATGGACCAGAAGATGCTAAATAGTCTCAATTTTTTGTTTAGAGTTCTAAGTGCAACAATAGAGTAGACATCCTGCTAAAACACTTCGACAGTATTAAGGGTAAGGTGCTCAGAAGAGCAGAGAGAATATTTTTTAGCAAAATCAAGATGCCAAGACTTTGCTTATTGCCCTTTTTGAAAATCCCATGTAGAAAACTTGATCCCAAAGTTAATTTGTTTGGGCACAATTAGCAATAAAAACTTTTTGATCCACTTGAGAGTATAAACCAGCAGGACAAAAACACCCTTCAGTTCTCATCAAATAAGAATTTAATTTTCAGGCTTAGCTCAGCCAAGTGCTGAAATTTAACCTTGGAAAAGAAGCTCCAAAGGGACATGGATGGTGAGACTTGGCATATCTGTTTGCTTCCTAAGTGTGTGAGGCATTCAAGCAGATCAGCAGGCTACCTTCTCAAAATGTTTTCTCATGTTCATGAGATAAAAAGGGCAACAGCTGACTTTTACCAACCCTTTTTTCCATGTGCTCTTAACTTAATGACTGCTGTACATGCATCCAGTTATTCCACATTTGTCTCCCTTACCCTTCCTAATAGTGACAATTAATTTCGCAGGAGGTCACAGGGGAGCAAATTAGACTACTCAAAATGTCACAGTATTACTTGGACAATGTGATAAATGCACAGCAATCTGTCTGCATAGACACCTCTGGGGTAACTTTAAATGAGATAGCACAGGTGCAGAGAGCATAATGTGGAACTTAGCAAATGCTAATTCACCAATTTTGACTATTTTCAGTTAGCTATAAAGCAAAACTCTCACGTGCAAGGCTGGCACTGTTTTGTGTCATGCCTGCCATGGGAAGGGTAGATATACTCATAAATATTTATTTTAATCAGGTACGCATAGGTATGCTTTATAGTTTCTTATTTACTAAATAAATCTTTTCCATCTGATTGTATTTTGTGGTGAAGCTGCACCATAAGAGGAACAGACTGTTCATAATAATTATTATTCTTCTTTACATGATAGCTTACTGTACAAAACATTACTACTGTTAAATACTTATTATTGTCAGACATTTATTATTGTTATAAATGCAAAGGCAAATTCGTGATATGAATTAAAAGAAAGATTTATTAATAAACAACAAAGAGCAACAACGATAAAATACCACAATAAAAATAGTCAGCGCAGCGCTGGGTGGACAGGGTCTACACCAAAGGTATAGGGTTCCCAAATCCACACTTGAGGGTTTCCAAGCCTCGGTTTTTATAGGGATTTTATGTCCTCGGGCTAAAATTCCAAGCAGGTTCCATTCACCAAGTGTCCCTGATCGTCCAGTGAATGGATTTCCTGGCATGGAATAATAGAGTTAACTAGTGTCTGGACAGAGTCTCCTCATATGCAAAGGAGATTCTGTATGTATTTCAACTTGTGTCATCAGAGCAGAGTAGTGGAATCTGGGCCGGTGCTGATGGGTATCTCGGCCGTGCTTTCCCCTTTGTCCTTCTTGATTGCTTTTTCCAACACTGGTTCGACAGGTGGAGTGTTCAGGTCTGGCGATGATTATCTTTTTGGAGTTTGTCTTTTTGTCAACCTGATTGTTCCTCACAGAAATCTGTAGGGCGTTGTTCAAGTCCGGAGGTAGATATCTTCTCCGAGCCAGCTCCATTGTTGTCTTGATGGCCCTTGTCCGGTCCATTTGTCTGAGTTGATGGGTTTTCCCTGAGTTCGTTATCTTGGGTGTTGGTTGCAATCTGTTGCTTTCCAAAGGGGATCCCAACCAGACCCGGAGCGGGGGGTTTTTTACATTTTATATTTTACATTATTACAAACACATTTAATTTATATCTCTCCGAATTTTTAATACATACAATAATTTATTACATTATTGTTATATACTTACTGTTGCTAAATATTTACTATTGTTAGATATTTATTGTTTTTAGACATTTATCTATTATTAAATACCCATTCTTAGTAGATATTTAAAATAGAAATTCGACAAAGTTTCAAAACTGGATATCCATCTTGAGTGGAGTAACAGCCAGGTTCTTATAGTGCCCAAAGTGTATCCTGTAAAAGCCTTTCAATAAATACCTACTTTATTTCTTTAACACTGTCTAGCCTCTGTTCCAGGTCACCTCACAAGGCATCATCTGCCCATTCCTATTCTCAGTCTTTTCATCCAAGTGTCAGCGTTTTCCTCAGTGGTTTTGGTTGCATTCAGCTGAATCAATCAGTTCTAACCCTTGGCATTTGCTTCAACCAGAAAACGTGAAATTGGGGGTGAAGTGAGTAGCATCCGTTTTGTTTCCTTTACTCAAAAATGTTTGTTCTGATTTTGATAATTCCCTTTCCCTGTTTGATACATATGCTCTGGAAAACCAAACACTCCAGGAGTTCCTCCAGAGCATTTCTAGGCAGCAGGAACCCAGGAGGTGAGTGAGGCTCGCATGCATAATAACTCAGTAAATGTGCTGTAGGGAGAAACATCCTGCTGGTCCTGTGCTGGGAAGAAGGATCACATAGCAGCATGATTTAAGTGTTAAATAAGGAAAGGTTTGTTCTTTGCAATATTAACCTTAAAGGGATTAGTAGATGGCAATGATGCATTTCTTCTAATCTACTTCAGTGGAAATATTCATGAGGACTTTTTAAAGACAGCAAAAAAATAGGCTTTTTCTCTTTCCTTTCTGTTTGGGGCAAATGTTTTCAAGAAAATACAAAATCTGAAAGGTTTCCCAGAGTCATAATGTGTGTATAAAATCCATTGATAAGCATTGGTTACATTTTTTTTGTTTTTGTGAATACTGCTTAACACAGCAGGGGACTGTGGTTATTTGTCTCTTTGTGCTACCTCTGTAATAGGACTGGTGCACAAGAGATTTGGCATGTCACCAGTCACTCAGGCTCTTCCCTGGTGGATTTAGCATGAGGCAAATTTAAAAGATGGAATCTGCTGTAAATCTAAAATAAATACTTACTTGATTCAGATTAAAATAATCCTTACTCCCTGTAAAATAAGACAACTATTTGCTTTCATTAACTTTTTCTATACCAGGTAGCATAACTCTGGCACTCTGTATAGTCACATTGTAGATACAGGTATGTGAACTGTAGAGTTTTGCGGTGTGAGCCTGTAGCAGGGCCTCCAATAACAAATATATGTATATACACACACACACACACATATATATATATATATATGTATATGTATATATATATATATGTATATGTACACACACCCACACACATATATATATATATATCCTTTTTTACCTGAACTTTGTGCGGAATTTACTGTGGTGTAAGAGCTGGGCTATGTCAGCTCTCCCTGGATATTTCTGGTCATTTTAAAGCTGAAGATATAACAAAATTATTCACTCTTACTATCATGTTTTCAAAAGATAGCTGAGAAGATTAGGTAAGTGAAAGGACATGCTCCTGAGAGGAGCAAAGATATCTGAAATGAGAAATGGTGGTGATGGAAAGGAAGTACTTGGGTTTTGTTTGAAGAGAAAGCCCCTTCTTTTATGCTCAAATTCCTGCTATTCTGGAGCAGGAAAGGGCCACCCCTGCTGAACATCTCTTCAGAATTAATGAGGCACCTTGTTGTTTGCTACACTGCCTTGCTTTTAAATAAAATCCATGATGGGAGACCATTTTAAAATCCTTGTGCCAAACTCTCTAGCTACAAATGGAGCACCAGGGACCAGAATTGCTTGTTTCTATGTTCAGGAAGCCACAGATGAGATCCAAATGAACACTGAGCCTACAGGTTACAGTGCCTTTTATTGTTTATAACTTTCAACACAGTGATTGTCCCACCAGTGGAGAAGCACTTCAAAGTCTGTTAGGGCTGTGCATACACCTGACAATGTTGAGAGTGCTGGGAGAAGAATTGCCAGTGATATCTTGCCTACCCAGATTCCCTTATCAGACAGTCTCCCTGGTGTGCAAGTGTGATTTAGGTATATTTTGCTTGTTACATTCAAATGTTTTGAGCAGTTAGAAATGGAAAGCAAATGTAAAAGTATAGAAACAATGTCATGTTTTTGGATCAAGAGCCTGTTTCAATGGAATATGCTTTTAACCAGATGGGGAACGTGCTGATAAAATACAGGGACAGTAGAAGCATTTGTAAATCAGGAATGCTTCAAATTCCATTCCTTTCACTTTTGTTTTAACCCTCTTTTCCACACTGTGATTTTCTTGGAAATTACTTCACTTTTGATCACTAATAACAATGCAAAATGAGCTGTGCTTCAAATGCTTTCCTGTTCAGAAAATTCAGTTCCAGAGATATGCAAAAGAGAAAGTGTAAGTGCAATTAGGAATTCCTCAATCCTTGCTTTCAGATCTGCTTTTACATTTTGACTCTCTGGGGCACATAATTCAAATTTCATACAATTTGCTAGCTCCAGGAAAGCTTGGGTCAGTTTTGGAGCTCAACTATTTTGCATCATCATATAATGTAGGGCTTGTGTTCCAGCCTTGGCTGAATGAAATTCACCATTCTGTTGTTGTTCCATCCTGTGTTTGTTTCCTGACATTTCACCCCTGATGTGCTTGTTTCTATACATAGTTTCTTAAAACACTGTGTGAAAAGATTCCTCCAAAACTATTATTTTCCTCCCAAAAAGTACCAAGTTCTGTTACCACACATAACCAGAATCATCGCTGATTTGTGCTGACTCATAATCCAGTTGCTGTCGTGGGTTAACAGATGCAGAACTGCCATTTTAATTCCACATATAAATAATTTAATGGACAGCTTTATCTGAGTTTCTCCTTTAGACTTTTGTGGAAGTTTAAATTTCAGAAAAAAGTCTCCATACAACCATATCCTGATGTGTAATTAAGGCTAATTTGCTGTTTTTAATTAAATTAGTCTAATTTATTCTCCCACTGGATTATTTGAGGGTAGGATCAGATGCAGGCAGAGGAAATAGTCAGATTTTGCCATTTTCAACTGCTCTACCTTTCTAAAGAGTTTCTATTGCCAGACTATCCCTCCTTCTCACTGTTATGAGCATCACACCTCAAGGTACTGAACTGTCAGCTAGAAAATCTATTTGGGACTTACTGGGGTAGTATACAAGGTCAGGTGGATTAAGAGCAGCTCTTTTTTATGTATACAGAATAAAGAGAGGAGAAAGTCATTGTTACAACAATTGCTTATATTGTCTTCAAGCTCTGAGCTCTCCACCCTGTCAGCTGCCCTCTTAGTCTTTACTTCTGCTTGCACTTAGGGAACTTGTTTCCTGCAAATTGAAATATTTTTGTTTATGTGCAAAATAAAATAAGTTGAAAATGGTACACATGTTACATGGAGGAGTGAAACACCTCACTGCCAATAAAACCAATCACTGACATCTCATTTGGTCAGATTTTACTGTCACAGGCATGAATGCAGCAAGGTAATATTCAAATATATCTGTACAAACACATTTCTACAGGGTTTGTTTTTCCACTAGACTTTGAGAGTGGTTTTGGAAGGCCAGAATAGTTTAGCCACCATTTAGCTCTGTTTCACTTAAAAAAATTAGCTTATTATGGTTTATTCTCTATCTGCATTTTTCCATTTTACAAATCTTTCTGGAATTAATTTCTGTTTATTAGCCATATTAGAAGCAGCACTCACATACTTAAAAATTGAGACTACCTTGTCAGTGAAGAAGTCACAGGAGAGCAAGAAAAAAAATCAGTGTGAAATAGGTTGGTTTGTAAACTATTGCAGCAGAACAGCTGGGTTTTGCACAAATACCAGGTTAGAAGTTTACTACCTTGCTGCTTTCTAGACCAGCAAGTGAAGTTCTGAGCAGTTTATTTGTAGAGTCAGGAAATCAAAACCTCTTACCTTTTGAGAGGTAAGATTGTATTATGGCTGAATGTAAGTGATAAAATAATTTGTAAATATATAAAAGTGGAATTTGCAATGACTTGTAAGGACAGCATTTTTTACCAGTCTGTAAATATCTGACAATGGATCTCCTTATGCAGTCCTTATGATTACTCCATGCAGATATCCAAAGGTTTAACCTGACAGTAAATATTTTGAGTATCCTAAGTAGGTAAACGTTTATTGATTTTCCCAAACATTACTCTTTTTTTTTTTTAATGAACCTGCACAAAACTGTTTTTTTCTATGCATTAATAAATATTTATTGATAAAACTGAAGACTATTAGAAGCCTGTTGGTAATTGAAAATACCTAACCTTCAGTATTCACACTGATGTTTTTGGAGCTTCTGGATATCTAGTGGGATGTCCTACTTTTCATCTTACAATTGCAATACTATCTTTTTATCTAATTTGACAATTGTATCTGATCATTAAAGGTATTACTCCTTCTGTGTTTAGGACTTGGACTATTTTATTTGACCTTCCCTGGTAATAAAACCCAAAGTCTCTAAATCTAAACAAGACCTATAAAATGTGTTTTCCTTGTTTGCAGCAAAGAAAGCACTTTATTGTGATTTCCAGCATTGCATTTAGACATCTGACATCTATGAACAATGATTAGTTTGACTTGTCTCTGGCATTTATGTGCATTTATATTTGCCTTGCTGAAGGCAACACTAATCACTGTATGAGTCTCCTTTGTGAATTCCTGTCTAAGTGGAACTGTTTTATACAGTAATTCATGATGTCTAAGTGGAACTGTTTTATACAGTAATTCATGATGTCAGCTGTCAGTCCTGTAAAAATCCTAATTTCTGACTCATTTACATAGCCTAGTTTTAGTGGCTGCTCAACAAGCTTCCAAAGATCATACAGGAGAAGCAGCTCTGCATGTCCTGTACGTGCACCCAGGGAAGACATGGGGAAGGTGAAGTGTGCATATGCTGGTGAAATGGAGTTAGAAGGATTTTTAACAGTAAGGCTCAAAATCAGCTACTGGTTTCTCAGACAACACTGAACACTGGGCCTCTGAAATTCAGCTGGAAAAAGAATGCATTCACGTTTCTTTGCACATGTGCTGAGCTGGATGGAAAGGCTGTTACACCTGCCTTAACTGAGAGGTAACTCAGCAGTGTCCCTGCCAGAAGTCGATTTTAGAGGAATGGTCAGAATTCATAGTGAGACTTTCTGGCACAGCAGAGACCATTAAGTTTCGTGCAGGGTTTTTGTGAAAGGCCTGAGTATTTAGGACTGGCATTTGTGTTCCCTTTCACAGCTGGAGACCAGCTGCAAAAGTGAGCAGGTGGAATATATGCTCCAATGATCCCAGAAATGAACTGTGCTTCCCAGTGCCCATGGAAGTGTCAAAAAAAAAAAAAAAGGACCAAGAGTGTCCTTCCTCCCTTGACTTGAAAATTGAAGTAGATGGACAAAGGAGGCGTTTCTTATAGCGAGGTGGAACACGATATTAACACCCACATTACTAATGATAGTATGGGAGCTCTGTTTGGCTGCTGGTGTCCTTATCAGTGAAGATCTAGGAAATGGTGACTTCCTAAATGTGCCAGTCCCTTCCCAGAGCTGGGCAAGGCCAGTCCTATCTAATGTATTTACCAGTGATGTGCACAAGGGGATCGAGTGTACCCTCAGCCAGTTCGCAGACAACACCCAGCTGGATGGGAATGTGGATCTGCTGGAGGGCAGGAAGGCTCTGCAGAGGGATCTGCTGTATCCATGGACTGAGGCCAGTGGTCTGAGGTTCCACAAGGCCAGGTGCTGGGTCCTGCCTTTGGGTCACAGTGATGTCCAGATTCCAGAACTCTTCCTGGCACAGCTGTGGGCAGAGGGTCCATGTCACCTGTTGGAGTCAGTTGCCCTTGGCAATCCTTCAGTGTCCTCTGCAAACTGACTGGGCATGCCCTCGATCCCCTTGTCCAGATCATCAGTAAAGATATTAAACAGGACTGGCCCCAGTGCTGAGCCCTGGGGACTCCATTGGTGCCTGGCTCCACCTGGATGTGGCTCCAGTCCCCACCAGTCCCTGGGCCCACCTGGTTTTATATCCAGTGAAGCAGGGGCCCACCCAGGCAGTGAGCAGCTGGTGTCCCCAGGAGAATGTGTAGGAGACATTGTCAAAGGTTTTCTAAAGTCCGTGGAAACACATCCACAGCCTTACCTTCATCCACTGAGGGGGTCACCTTGTCACAGAAGGAGCTGGGTGGGTCAAGCATGACCTAAACCCATGCCTGATGGGCCTGATTCCTTGGGTGCTCTACACAGGTCTTGTGATTATATCCAAGATGATCTGTTCCATGACGTTCTCTGTCACGGACGCCGGGCTGGCAGGTCTGTAGTTCCCCCAATCCTCCTTCTGGCCCTTCCTGTGACTGGGTGTCACATTAGCTAAACTCAAGTTGTCTGGGACCTCCAAATGGTGGAAAGTGGCTCAGTGAGCACGGCCTCCAGATCCCTCAGTCCTCTTGGGTGGATGGATTCTTTCTGGCCCTGTAGACTTGGGTTTGTCTCAGTGGTGTAGCAGTCACTGACAATTTCCCTTGGATTATGAAGCCTTATTCTGCTCCTCATCTCTTTCTTCCACATTATCTAGCTGGATATCCTGAGGATAACTGGTCTCACTTAAAGACTGAAGCAGAGAAGGGAAGGCATTAAGTACCTCAGCCTTTCCCTCATCCTTTGCCACTTTGCTTCTTCCTACATTCAATAAAAGGTATAGATTTCCCTCAGTTCTCCTTTTGTTGCTGCTCTATAAAAAAAATTTTTGCTAAGTTTTACAGCAGCAACCAGACTAAATTCTGGCAGGGCTTTGGCCCTTCTAATTTTCTTCATGTGTAATATCACAACATGCTTTTAGTCCTCCTGTGTTGCCTGTCCCTTCTTCCAAAGGTGATAAACTCTCTTCTTCCCTGAGTTCTAGCCAAAACTCTTTGTTCAACCAGCTCATCTTTTTGGCTCCATTGTTCCAAGACTGGAGCTGATTCATGTCTAAACAATGCAGAGATGAGGTTTATTTGCACCTGTGATGTAGGTACTTCCAACACGTGTGAGTCCAGCTATCCTGTGTCATTTATCATACTTTAAATCTTACATGTAAAGCCAAAATCCAGCAAACCACAGAGGGGGAATTTCTCAATAACTGAATAAATGTATATTGCTCACTGTTCAGTGTGTTGGATAGGATAATGCAGACTTTTGAGAGTGGAATTCCCATCGTTAAAATAAAAAAGCTCAAGACCTGAAGCTGAGCTTCTGGTAAGACTGGTTGTTGTTAAAACCAAAGGATAGGCTGGGTAGCTGAACCACAGGTTGTGTGAATCACAGACCAGGAATGAGCTGCTTCCAAAGCACCAGAACTGTCATTCCTCAGCAAGAAAAATCAAACCTCTGCAATGGCTGGGGCAATCATCTGTGGCACAGTGCTTAGGACAGGGAGCACAACAGCTGGGCTGTTTTAGTTACACAAAAACCAGACAGATGGGAAAGACATGAGGAGATCATCTACCCAGGAATCTCAAAAAAAACCCCTTTTTAATTCAGTTTCTGGTGTTTTCCCAAAGCTAGTAAGTTTCTGTGCTTTGGATTTTCTGGCTCTAGAAGTACCATTTGAATTGACTGTGTCTTTCCTTTTCTCATTCCGTTTTCATCTTCCATGTTGCTAAGAGGTTTCCATGACAATCCTAATATTGGATTAAGGAAGACTGCTGCTGAGGGTAGTCTAGCTCTCTGGTCTGGCTGAAGCCAGTATGTGCAGCTCTGCTGCATGTGAACAACACAGACATGCTAAAAATTATCAGCTGGTTTCTGTAACAAGCTGAAGGGCTTGTTAGGGCAGGCTGCAGGGAAATAAAAAGCAAAATCTCTGATCCTCTGAAAATACTATTTCATTGATTTTGTAGGAACTACACTAATTTCCGCTGTTTGAGAACTCAGCCCCAACAAATTGCACTTGCCGCAGTAATTCCATGAAAAGCAATGTAATTAAAATTGCCTGCATTGAAAACACCACTGTTCATTGATGCCAGGAAACATTAATTCAATTTCTCATTACCCTAGAACTGGAGACGTTCTGAATGGCATTCTTTTTTCTTTATAATAACCAATATTCATATTTGCCTCCATGGCCTCTCACTGTGACTTGTAAGCTATTTCAAACAGCTCAATTACAGTTCTACTGCAGAACTATTATGCCTTGAGTGGGACTGATATTTTTCAAAAGGAATAAATTAATTATGATAAGGCTATAAATTACATCTGTAAAGGGTAGTAAAATGCTAATAATTGTCTCATTGTGTTCAGAGGTTAATTTATTATCCCAAGCTATTTTATTGATTCAGCTTACAAAGATGTGGCTCGGGTAGTGTGTACCTTCATGCAAGGACACACTGGATACAGAAACTACTCCTTGCACTTGTCTGGAGCCACATCTCAGGGCTGGGCTGCAGGGACAATATCTGGAGATTCAGCTTTCCTGTCCAGGGTGTGCTCTTTAATGTGAAGGAGGGGCGTTTCTCTTTTTTGTTCAGAGAACTGTTCATCAGAAACTGAAACACAACCAGAGATCTAAGTTCCTCCAGCCAGACTGTCTAAATTCACTGCAGGCCTGGTCCAGGTTCACAAAAGGCTCAGTCAAGAACCTTCATATTTTGAGGTTATAAACTATTCCTTATAATCCACAAAAAACAACAGTGTTATGTACTTTATTCAGACTGTTCTGACTTACCCAGGAAATATACAGACATTCTAGGGGATAAAAATTATTAAATACTGCTTAAATAAACTATGACTGTCCTGGTTTAGGGCAAATTTAGGAGAAAACCTCCAGTGGGGCTCCCCCCCACGGGAAGCAAACCCACGTGGCCCTTTTCCCCCACCCCTCAACCGGTTCGGGA